>NW_027187374.1:9478332-9484635 GCF_028583685.1 Petaurus breviceps papuanus | reverse complement strand
AGAAAGAAAGAAAGAAAGAAAGAAAGAAAGAAAGAAAGAAAGAAAGAGAGAGAGAAAGAGAGAAAGGGAGAAAGAAAGGGAGGAAGGAAAAGCCTTAATGATCTGCTATTTTTTTAACAGCTGCAATTAGGTAAGATTTCTTTCTAATTGGTCAGTAATTTGAAATTCAAAGGTCATAGGTTTAGATCTGAAATTTAGGTTATGTCTAAACACCCTATTTTATAGATGAAGAAACAGGGACCCAAAGTGGTTAAATGTCTTGTCTAAGGTCACACAGGCAGTAAGTTGCAGAGCTAGAATTTAACCCTAGAGACTCTGAATTCAAATTTTGTGCCCTTCCCACTTGATGTTCCAGAAATAGTGGATTCCCTTTACTTACAGTTTGATCAATGACTGTAATATATAAGACTACAAACAAACAGAAAAAGCCTGGTTTTTCTAACTGATTTCTCCATTTTAAAAATTGAATTGACTCTGTGTGTAGATAAATCATTTGTAACAAAGGGAAATTTTCATATCTCACTGAAACTACTCCCCAAAAGGAAATCAATCTCTAGCCCTGCCAAACCTGTCTTTTCTCTGTTCCCCATTTACAAGTCTCCATTTCCTATTTCTGTGCCTTAGCACAGGCCATCCCACATGGCTGAAATGCACTATCTCTTCACCTCAGAGTCCCTCTCTTCCTTTAAGATGCAGCACAAAAAACATCTTCTGCATGAAGCTTTTTCTGATCTACCAGAATGCTTCTCTTCCAAAGTACCTTTATATATTTTCATATTACGGTAACTTTATATTTCTGCTTTATATGTCGTCTCTATCTTTAGAATGAAATCCCTACTTGGAAGTAGGACTGTTAAATCCTTTGTACTTCTATCTCCAGTGCCTAGCATAGTATTGAGCACATAGTAGGTTCTTGAGAAATGTTTGTGGAATGATTGATTAATTGAAGGAAGTTTTTATTTTCATGAAGCTAACAGCCTCATCTGGCAATTGGATTATAGCTTCTTTATCACCAACCAATCAAACAACAAACATTTAGTAAACCCTTACTATGTGTTAGATTAAGTGCTGGAAATAAAAAGTAAAAAAATGAAGCAGCCCTTTTTCTCAAGGAACTTACATTCTACTGGGGAAAATCACACACACACACACACACACACACACAGAGGCAGAGAGACAGAAAAAGAATGAGTGATGGTTATCTAAGTCCAGGAAACCAGAATGTACTAGGAGCTACAGGGATCAAGAAAAGCTTTATGGAAGAGGTGTTGTTGCTCTTTGAAGGAAAATAGGGATTCTTTGAGACCAAGGTTTGGAGGAAATTAATTCCAGACATGCAAAGATATAGACACAGGAGATATAATTTTGCATATATGGAACAACCAGAAGGTCAATCTGGTGGGCCATGAAAAAGATAAATGACAGTAATGTATGACAAGTTTGGAAAGGTCAGTCATCCAATTTCATTCCTAAAATATGTAGAAACATGAAGATGGCATTAATTTTTCTTCCTTCTTAATCCTAAAAGTATGTTCTCATTCCCTTTCTCATTTATGAACCATCTGATTTTGCTATTCCTTCCCACAAAATATGCTGATTCACTTCTAAGGGAGTCATAGTATTTTTTTAGTTCACAGAGCTGTAATTTGGTTTCTCCACCTTCTTGGGTCTTTAAGATCTATTTGCATCATTATTCTCTAGGGTCTTTAAGATCTCTAGGGTCTTTAAGATCTATTTGCATCATTATTCCACTATGCCCATTTCTATCTCTTGATAATTGCCCATTGTCTTTTTTTTCCACATATCAATTTTTTTTTTAAGGATTGATTTAAATATCTCTCTTGTTGAACTTCCATATTTTTTCACTTATGGTTAAGTTCAAGCTTTCAGGATATATAATTTTGGATTGAATATTTTTGATATATGCTATTCCATTACATTCTGAAATTCTTTGCACTATTGAATAATCTATTGCAATTTTAATTTCCTTTTCTTTATATTTGAAAATCTTTCCCCCGGCCTCATAAATTTTGTTGTCTGTCATTGAAAATGTTCAATTTAGCAACTATATGTCTTGCAGTTTAAAACGTAGGTGTTATTTTCCTGGAGATGATCTGTAGATTCTCTCAAATGATGTTTTGTTGTCAATATCCAGAAGTTCTGGGAAATGTATTACTTCCTGAATTATGGTATTTAGACTTTTTTATATGTCACATTCTTAAAGATGTCTTGTATTGTTAGTTGTCTTTGTGCATCCTCTCTGGAATAGAATTCAGTCATTCTTTTAATAATTGTTGCTTTTGCTTCTGTTATACTAGGTACTCCTTTCCTTCATTGTTTTGTATTCCATATCTCTTAATATCTTTTTATTTACTTTAAAAAGTAAACTTTTATTCACATCTTTTTCTTTATATCACTTTAATTTCTCAAGATTCTTCCTCTCTGAAAGTAATACCTTAAAACAAAAAAATAAAGAAGGTATGAACTAAATAGTTTCAAAAGATTAATCAATATATCAAGAAAGTCTGACTTTATATGCAGTATTTCACCTACACACATGCAGGTGTGTGCACACACACATACACACACATCTTCAAAGAAGTTGGAGGAAATGTCTTTTTATATCTCTTCTTTAGGGCCAAGCTTGTCCATTTTACTTGTACATCATTTACTTCCAAATGTTATGCTGTTCTGAAAATTTATATTGTAGTTATTGACTATGATGCTTTTATCTCTACCAACATCAGTATATCTGTTCATATGCATCTTCGTAGATGAAGACCAACAAAAGTAATTAGGTATAATCCAATCAAATCTCTTAATTTTATATATCGGTAAACTAAGGTATTGGAGAAGAAAATGGTGAGTCACTCCAGCATTTTTACCAAGAAAACCCCAAATGGGGTCACAGAAAGCTGGACGTGACTAAATGACTCAACAATAACAAAGGAAAGAGGGATTGTTTGGGGCCGAAAGAAAGATTGTTGCAGTGTAAATTTGAGCACCATCCTTTGCACATGGTAATATCTTTCATGAGAAAAAAATAGTGACTTAAAAATGTTTTGTTATCATTTATTTTGGGAGAATTGCAATTAAAATGGTAAAGGGACTAAAGAACATGTCATTTCAAGATGATTTGAGGAAAGTGGGGATGTTTAACCTGAATAAGCAATCTTAGGAAGAATATGTTGCCTATATTTATTTAGAAATGTAAAGATCTGTCATATGGGGAAGGACTAGATTTGTACTGCTTGGCCTCTGGGGCAGAATAAAGGGCAATGAAGAGAAAAAGAGAAAAATGTTGCTTGGGTACCAGGGAAAATTTCTGAACAATTAGAATTCTCCCAAAGTGGATTAGACTGTCTTAGGAAATAGTGAATTCTCTCTTAACATGAAGCATGCCAGCATAAAGTGGATGGTCATTTCTTGGACCTGTAAGGGGAGCTTATTTTTTAGATATGGGTTGGTTTTGATAGTTTCAAGGCCCTGCCATTTCTGAGATTCGTTTATTCTGAGAAGGGAAGAACTTTTTGCCTGGGGAAATGACATGACCCAAAGGCAGAGAGGTGAGAATAGCAATGCTTATGAGACCAAACTGATGAGGTCAATGTGAGTTGCTAGAGAGTGGTGAGAGTGATGTCTTAATATAGCAGGACTTGAAGCATACATAGTACAGTTTATGTGTAATATTGTTAAATAATGGAATAGGTAATCCAGAGAGTAGAAGTTCCTTAAAAGCAGAGACTATTTTATTTTTGTCTTTTTACTCTTAAGTACTTAGCACAATATTCTGTACATAATAGATATTTAATAAATATTAGTTGATTTGAATTGAAATGGGGAGCTACCATAGGTTCTTTAGCATAGGAGTGACAGATGAAAGTATTCTATTTTTAGAAAGATTGCCTGACACATGGTATGCTGGATAGACTTGGTTAATGCCCAGGCTCTATGACCTCCTGCACCTCCCACCCCCACCAAGTAACTATCCTGTGTTCTGTTCCAGCAAAGCCTTTTTCTCAGCTAGATATGATAGCTGGAATGCATCTGATCAACTAATCCCTGCTGAGATATTAGCTGACAACAGCTTATGGTGTTATCCCATCCAAGGCACTGGGGGAAAAAAGAATCTGTAGTGGTAGAATTTCAGACATCATTAACAGACTGGTGGGGGAGGAATATTTGGAAAGTTGTCTTCCTGAAAACTTTAAGATTAAAACATGTAAGCAACCACCTACTCAAAAGGTCAACCTTATCTTTCATTTCAACAGTGAGTTTAGTCCTACTGGTGAACCTGGGCTCTCAAAGAAATTGAATATGGGTCCAATGATGTCTGGTTTATGATAACCAGCCTAGCCAAGGGCAGAGAGGTTTGTCACTAAGTTTAATAAGGGCTGATAGCTTTTTTCAGTCATGACAATTCTCAGAGACAACCCACCACGTTATATGAGAATTGCACTCTACACTAGTGGAAGAATCACCCATACTGATAAATGTACAAATCCTTGAAATGCTGAAGCATTTTTCTTATGAAGTCAGAAGTAGAAGATGAAACTTTGTATCTCAGTTTATTGTTTAATGGAAGCCATGCAAGGTTTCAGACTGCTTATTTGTTTAGGTTGATTCAATTATAGGACTTTAGAGCTAGAAGGGACTTTTAGACGTCCTATAGTTCAACTGACTTAATTATAGTTAGCATTTATATACAGCTATAAGGCAAATTGCCTTACATAGCCTATCTCATTTGATCATTACAATAACCTCATGAGGCACGTGCTATTATCCCATTTTGCAGATAGAGAAACTGGAAAATGGTACACTCTAACTTGGAGGGGAAAAATTAGTTTTTGAATGTGTGTATGTGTGTGGGGGGTCTTTTTAAGAAAGGAAAGGAATTGTGTGTCTTTCCTTGTCTCTGCTAGACTTAGTACTCACTCTTTTTCCATGTACTCTTGTTATATGAAAGTAAAAACTATACTATCATATTTATAATTCATTTGATGATTACAAATAACTTTTAAAAATACCATTTGATACTCAAAATAGGCCTAGGAAGTAGATAGTGCAAACATTATTATGACTTTTTTATAGAGGCCAATTTCAGCGGACAGTACACAGAGCATATTCATGTTAGCTTCATATTTATTTCAGTTCAGTCTATTAAGTACAAATTCTTATTTTTTAGTAACTTTAATTGTTATAATGATCTAATAGGCTAGTTTCTCTCTGTATATCTAGAAAAAGCAAAGCAAAACAAAATAAAACCCAACCCACAACATTGTCAGTGTATCATGCATTTTCAAATATATTGAGAGAATTATTTTTATATCCAGTCCATTCCCTAAATTAGAAATGATTTTTTTCCTATTTCCTCAAAGCTTCAAGTGAAAGTTAAAGAAAGCAGGAAGGTTGAGGGTTGAAACTGAGTGGGCCTTATAAATAGATAGACGAATTCCACTGGGGCTTCTGATGGACATTGACCCACTAACATGTTTTCCTTTCTTTCAAAGGTTTACCTTGCCTTGTTTTGTTCACTTACTTATTCCTTTTGTCCCAGGGCCAAATGTATGAATCTGCCAAACTGATCCTCAAGTTTCTAGAGTCATTAGGATAAAGTACCTCAGGCCTATCTTACTTGTTAATTATTATACTTATTAAATGTTTGTAGAATTGAATAATTAAAATTAACGACCATTTGAAATGTTATGTTATCAAATAAAGTCATATAATAACAGAATGGATTACTTATTAGCCATATCTTCTAAATATGGTATACTTTGCCTTGGGATTTCATGGGAAACACTCCTTATGCTAGAATGATGGTCAGTATGCAGACATGGAAACCTCTCTAAACATGAAGCTTCAGTTGCTTTAATGTAAAGATGTCATTGTCATTTCTACTTTTGTGCTGGAAAGTAAAGGTCAGTGATAATTAATCCCTAGAAAATGGGGTGATTTCATATTTAGTAATATAATACCACCATTCTCTTCTTTCTTATAGGGAAAAGTTTCACATTGACCATCACCGTCTTCACAAATCCACCACAAGTAGCTACTTACCACAGAGCCATCAAAATTACTGTGGATGGACCTCGGGAGCCTAGAAGTAAGTTATCTATTCCCCCTATAATTTAAGTCCTACTTTGTGGCCCTAGCAAGTCTGGCATCATCTTCAATGAAACTGAAATTTTACTTGCATCCAGGGGAACATAGAGTAAATCAGCCACCTGTACTTAAAGAAATTCCATTCTAAACACACTGGTTCTTCAAATATATTGTGTGAATGGGGGAAATAGCTTGAAA
>NW_027187374.1:9404799-9478322 GCF_028583685.1 Petaurus breviceps papuanus | reverse complement strand
TTTAAAATGTGTACTGAGATGTTTTAACCAGAGTCTGATATGCAGCAAACATAAGGGAATAAACTTTACTAATGTTTCACTGATGAAAACCTTTACTGCACTATTTTATCTACTCTGAATTTCTTCTTTTGAATAGCATATAAATAAATGGGAGTTTTTAGAGAAAAGTAACAGAACATAGATAAAAAAAATGTGTTTGTGAAGGAATTTTTAGAAATTGAGTTTGTTTAGTTTAGAAGCTTGAAAGCTTAGGACTGACTTCATTCTGAGGAAGAAACCTTAGCTTCAGTCTCAGAGGATAAAGTGGGTCCTTCTTGCTAACACCAGCTCTTGATGCCATCCTTTCCTGTCTCCTTGAGGAGCTTGCCCCTCTGATTATTCCCCCTCTCCAGAATTTTCAATTCCTCATTCGCTCATTTCTTCCTAATTGACTACAAAGATGCCCAGTTCCTCCCTATTCTAAAAAATAAAACCAAACTAAATAAAAAACAACCTTCACTACCCAACCATCACCCCAAGTTCTCATATTATACCTCCTTTCCTTCATAGTCAAATGAGAAAAAAAAAAAACCCATCTACACTTGTTTCCTCACGTCGCAGTCAATTCTCAACTTCTTACAGTCTGGCTCCCTTCCCTACAACTCAAGTAAAACTATACCTTCTAAAGTCACCAATGACCTCTTTATAGATAAATTGAAAGGCCTTTTCTTAGTCCTCATCCTTTTTTTTTACCAACTCTATAATTTTCAAACCTATTGACGCTTTCCTCTCTCTGGTTACTCTTTCTTCCCTGGATTTTTGTGATCTTGCTTTCTCATGGTCTTCTTCCTACATGTCTAAACAATCTTTCTCAGTCTCCTTTGCTAGCTTTTCATATCTGCCCATTTATGTGGATGTAGCCCAGGGTTCTGACTTGGGCTTTCTCCCCTTCTTTCTCTGTCCTCTTTCTCCTTGATCTCATCCACTTTGATGAATTCACCTATCAGATCTAAACAGGTAACTTCCATATCTTTGTATCCAGCCCCATTATCTCTCTTTATTTCCAGTTCTACATCACCGAAATCCTATTGGACATGTTCATCTTACTGTCCCATAGGTATCTCAAACTTCCCACATCTAAAACAGAATGCATTATCTTTTCCCCTAAATCCATCTATCCTGGAAAGCTGGAGAGAGGCAACCTAGGCTCAGATAGGTGGCAAAGTGGATAGAATGCTTGACCTTGCACCATGAAGAGCTGAGTTTATCCTCAGATATTTATCAGTTGTATGACCTTGGACAAGTCACATATACTCTGTTTACCTCTGTTTCCTCAGTTGTAAAATGGGGATAATGACAGCACCCACCTATCTCACAAAGTTGTTGTGAGAATAAAATGAGATAATATTTGTAAAGTGGTTGACACAGCGTTTGGCATGTAGTGTTATCTAAGTTCTACTTATTGTTATGATTTTAATGTAATAGAATAAATAGCTTGATATAAACCAGGTTTTAAAAATAGGTTTATGTAGCTTGTACAGATTCAGTTGTCAAGCATAGGGCAAAGATACATGTTAATTGTTCTTATCTTGGTTCAGTTGAGCACCAAGATTCCCTTGTTTGCCCTTTTCTCTGTGGATATGATACCAAGATGGTGGCAAATGTAATGGAATATTCTACCATATCTAAAGACACTAGTGAGTGGTTGTTCTCAGTAAGGTGCCTTTTGTATTCTCATGGGAATACTTGGTACAAAGCGTTCCATTATTCATGAAAAGAAAAAAAGTCTTTATGTTCTACCTGCCTATATGTCAAAGGTTACTGAATAGCAGTATTCCAAGTTCCCTCATGCCTTAAATTCCCAGCTGTGTGACAGACTAGGCTCTTTCCTCTTTGAAATTCTATCTGCATTCCTCTCTTATAATATGTACATGCATGACTGGGACTAATCACATCATCCTTCTTCCAAATTTCCATTTTTTTGGTCAAAGATACAACTTTTTTTTTTAATTTTTAAGATCACCATTCCTTTTCCATGGCTAACTCCCTAAACATTCCAATGTAAATAACAATAATAATAAACATAGTGGATCAAAGCAAATCAACACATTGCTCATTTCTGAAAATGTATGGCTCATTCTACTGCCCTTCTCCACCACCTCTATGTTAAGTCATGATTGTGAACAGTTCTACAATGAACATAGTTTTAAAGTCTTTCAAGATAGCTGTGTTTTACATTACTATGATCATTGTGTAAATTGTTCTGGTTCAGCCCACTTGATTCTGTATCAGTTTGTATAAGCTGATTTTTTTTCATTTTTGAATTCTATATATTTGTCACTTCTTATGACAAAATAGAATTCTATAATCCATATTTTGTTCAACCATTCCATAATTGATGGGCTCTCCTTCTGACTACGGTTCTTTACTACTATTATAAAAAAAAGTATTGCTATAATTTTTTTGTATATAGATCATTTCCTCTATGTTTGATGTCCTTAGAATATATGTCTAACATCTCATCATCTTGAAGATTAGTTTAGCTTTGATTCTAAGCACCTCCTCAGCACATTCAGTTCCCTCTCTACTCTTGGAGGGTAGAGCAGTGAACACTTCCCAAGGCCTGTCTTTATTGAGGACTCAGACTTTTCCAGCTAACATCATTGGTTTTTCATAAGTATCTTGCACCACCCTTTCTCAGGTTCCTTATGATAGTCCTAGCTTCCTTTATTATCTTCCCCTGATAGACTGTAAGCTCCTTGAGAGCAGGAACTGTTTTTCTTTTTCCTACTTGTATCCACAGCACTTAGTATGATATCTGGCATACTGTAGAAGTACCATAGTAGTAGTGTGACTATAGTAGTACTATAGTACCATACTATAGTAGATGCTTAATAAAGGTTTATTGACCAACTATTATTCACTTTTGATTATAGTGACATTTTGGGGTTAAACTTGTTTTACTCTAATTCCAAATTAATTTCCAGAAAGGTTGGACTTAACTGTACCACCAAGTGTGTTTTTCTTCTCACATATCTTCCAATGTTTACCACTTCACCTTCTGTCATCTTTGCTATTCTAATAGAGTGAGGTGAAAATTTAGGGTTGTTTCAATTTTCAGTTCTCTTACTATTGGATATTTTGGGCAGTATTTTCATGTCTATTGATATCCTGATGAGTGATTCTGCATAAGTGAAAATTATTATGAGATTATTAATAAATTGATGTCTATCTCCAAAGATCAAATAAGAGCTATGTGTAAGTTGGAGCAAGGAAGACTTTTGTTAAAGATAGGAAAGAACTCTATCCCTATGATAATGATTAAGTAAAGATAAAGGCTCTGTCTGGGAAGAAATTACCGAATCTTTATCCATAGAAATATATTACCAAGGTGGTTTAATTTTTGAAAAGATAACCCTGTTGGTCTAATTTTTTTAAATCAACCAACCAAAAGACAAAGTAAGATTACTACTTAATGTGGTCAAAAACAAGTTTTTTGTACCTCGTTATTTTAGAATTTATTATAACAATAGATGTTGGAAAAACTTGAAAAAAGTGAATGGGACATTTTAACAGAGTCTTTACTGTCAAATGATATTTGGAGGATGTCAATTCCCTTCTTTAAGATAATTCTATACCACTTTAAAATAGTTCTATATTATTATTTGTTACAAAAACCTTACGAGGTGTAAAATACATGTATTTGTAAGGCACTTAGTTCATAATAGATAATACATAAATGTTTATTCTCTTCTTCTAATGATTATTTTAAAATAATTGACCTTTTATTTGGTAGCATAATATTAAGTCTGCTATAGAAATTATTCCACATATAAAGCTCCAACTGATTTTATGGGAAAACACAGAGATGGAAGAAATCCTATATATAAAGAAGTTCTGTGCATACAGCTATTTGCAAGTATGTATGAAGACCATTAATTAATGAAATATATTATTAACACATTAAAAGAGATTTTCCTTTACCTTGAAAACTTGGGCCCATAAGAGTGATATAACTGGTAAATACCATTCCCTAACCCCCTTTTTTCATTGATTTTAACTTTATAGCTGAAGCTGAATTGTAGAATGTTTGAGGGTTGGGTTTTTTCCCCCTCAGTAATGAAAAAAACAGTAATCATAATTTCATGTGCCTGGAATTTGGTTTGGCCATATTGTGTGGAAATAATAAAATAGACATATAAATGCCTACATATATTTCTTTCACTGAACCATTTGAATAGTTCAGTTGTACTAGAATATGATCTTTGGTTTTTAAAAAAGAAAAGTTAAAAAAAAAAGAACCTTTGTCCTCAATTGACCCATCTGGGCATTTCTCCTAGTGAGCTGGATTGGGGCAGTCCATCCGATGTAATAACTCATCATCTGTTTAGTCAGGTATCCATAACATCTAGAACACTAAGATACCTAATTAAAAATTCAAAAGGTTAATAAAGCAAATATTGACTATTTCTGAGGACAAATTCTGCCCTCCAGTTAAAACAGTCCTTTACAATGGTTATGTTGTATCTGAAATTTTTAGATTCATAATTACTGACAGTGAGGTCAAAATTATAATTTACAAACTCTGAAGAATGCTACCTGCCTAGGCCACTAGTCTTCTTGAGTGAAACATTTCTTTTTTAATTTTATGTGCATTTATTATCTGTCTCTCTCATTTTCCCTTCCCCCAAAATGAACAATTTAAAAAATATATAAACAGTTCAGCAAAACAAATTCTAACACTGGCCATCTGCAAAAATATTTGTCTCACTTCTCCATTTAAGTCTGTCACCTGTCTGGCCAGAGGTGAGTAGGGGCTCACAATTTTTTTTAAGTCTTCTATTCATCAGATCTCAAGTGTTATTAAATTAAAATAAGGTCTATTTAAATAGACAATCTACTGTTATGGTATAAAGGCCTTTTAAAAATACCTTATCAGGAATATGCTGTACTAATACCCTTTTCTTTGCTTTATTTATTTATATTGCTGAACTGTGTTATGAACCTAAATAAAATGAAATGAAAGGAATAGAATTTATTGATTGCACTCAATTTTGAATAATATTTTGATGTTTGAGTGTTCCTTATTGGAACATCTTTGTTATGAAATTTCTTTTTTTGAGTTAGAGATATTCTCAGTTTCTCACTACTTAATCAGTAGGACAAAATCATTTTAATTTGATCCCAAAAAGAAAGTACATATGGATTTGATGAATATTGCATTTGCAGTGACAGCAACATTCTAACTCAGGCAAGGGCATCTAGGCTGTGAATATCTCAGCAAACTAGTTAATTAAATCAAACCAAAGCAGGTGAAATGTATCAATCACCTTACTTCCCACCAGAGCAAGGCATACTCTACAAAACTATCTATGCCTCTACTCATAGAGATTTTGACTAAGTTATATAATGTTATTGTTAGAAAATGGTAAAGATTAGATACTAATTACACAATAGTAATAACAGTAGAGGAAGGGTTTAGTTACAGGGGTAGGGAACGTGTGGCCTCAAGGTCACATGTGGTCTTCTAGGTCCTTGGGCATGGCCTTTTGACTGAGTTCAAGTTTTACAGAAAAAAAAATCCTTTTATTAAGGTGATTTGTTCTGTGAAGTTTGGATTCAGGCAAAGGACTTCACTTGAGGACCTAGGGGGCCACACGTATCCTTGAGGCCACAGGTTCCCCACCCTAGGATACCTATTTCCTTCACCCTTCCACCCTTTGGCAGTAGAATGTTGGAAAGAGACATGCATCTGGGACCCTATCTAAGAATTTATTGCCTTAATTGTTCTTGACTGGTTTGAAGACTATTTAAGGTTATACATGGTCTTTGACAATTGTATTTCATTTAACAATCTAGGATCATTTGATGGGTGTTTAGGGTACAATTTTCGGCAGCATGTCTTTTGCATAATATATTGTTAAACTTCTTCTTGTGAGCTTCCTTGGCATTGATACCCTAAATGCTTTCTTTGGAACATAAAATTTTCCACTAGTTATCATATTCTTTCCGCCTTCCCATTACTCTTTCCAGTAACCCCTAACCTTATCTGTCTGCTTCCTCATGCCCATTCATATCTCTTCCTACTTCTAATGTCCCACTTCAGGTCTTCCTGCCCCTTTTATCATGATGTCTAGAATGCTTTCTGCATAGTTAAGTAACTTTCATCTTAAACCTCTACCATATGTACTGAGAACTGACTTCCTACTAACAAGACTGTTTCCCTAGCCCCCGTTTTCAGTAAGGTGCTGTCCCTTTGATAAGTGAGCAGTCTAGCTGCTGAAAGAGACAAAATAAATAAATCCTGGCTAAATTTTTCTTTCATATCCTTCCATTCAGTGGTAATGGTGCAGGAAATGGAATACTCCATTCTCCTCATTGCCGCTTCCAGATTCTCCCCCCATAAAAGACTGGAACTAGGGGAAATATTAAAAATTGTTGATTGGATCCACTCAAAATTTCTTATCTTATCTCAATCTGTTCCTCACTGAGGTTATGCTATCCTTCTACTCCTCTGGAATTGATCCATTACCCATTCATAGTAGCACTTCCAAATCCCTTACCTCATCAAGCTTCCCATAGCAGCCTCTCTCTCTCTCTCTCTCTCTCTCTCTCTCTCTCTCTCTCTCTCTCACTCTCTCACTCTCTCACTCTCTCAACTGAAAATCTTACCTCCTGCTTCACAGACACAAAAGTTGCATTTTCCTTATTCTGTTGCCCTCTGACACATTCCCCACTATCATCTCCTTTACTCCACTCTCATATGTGGTCTTTCTTCTTGCCAAGGCCAACCCCTCTGTGTGGATCCTGAGTCCCTTCCCTTCCCACCTTCTCCAACAGATTGCCCATTCTCTAATATTCAATGTCTCCCTATCTACTGGTTCTTTTCTTGCTTCTTTTAAATGCACCAATTCTCTCCCATTCTGAAACATTTCTCATTTGTTCCTACCATCCCTGTTAGCTATTATCTTTTTTTCTGTCTTCCCCCTTTTGCCCAACCTCCTTGAAAATCATTTATCCTCAGTACTTCCACTTCTTCCTTCCCACTCTTCTTAAATCCTCTCCAGACTGCCATGTAACCTTATCACTCAACTGAAACTGCTTTTTCCAAGGTTTTGTAAAGTGCCCCACTTGTTCTTCTTCAGTCAGGACCCTTCATATACTCTTTCTCTGCTTTTGCACTGTCTGTCTTCAGTGCCTGAAATGCTCCCCCTTCTCATCTCCAAGTTCCTGCCACAATTTGAAAGAGGCATTTCCCAGGCCCTCCTGCTATTTATTAAAGGTATTCCGCTAAGATTATCTTCCATCTTATGTATCTTGTATGTACTTGCTTATGTACATATTGTCTCCTAATTCAAATGTAAGCTCCTTGAGGGCAGGAATTATTTTTATATTTCTTTGTATCCCCAGTACTTAACACCTGGCTCATAGTAAGTGCTAAATGAATGTCTTTTGATTGGTTGATTCAGAGCTATAGATCTATGAGGATATCACTGTGAACCATAAAACCTTCAAGTGTAATAAGGTTGCTTATTGTATTTAAGTTTTCCTGCAAATATTTGTTTCATTTTCCTGAGAAAATTTTTTAAAATTACATTTGAATACCATTTAAAGTGATACATTAAAACTTTACCAAAAAAAATGTGCAATGTATTAAGAAGGAGGCATAGAGTATTAGCTCGAATACTGTTACTAAGAAACACAAAAGAAAAAATCAAATGAGACAAGTATTGGGCTAGAAAAAAGTTACATCGTTTTTTGATTATGGATTTGTTGAATTCATAGAACCAGTGCAATACTTGGACTTTTAAGTTCTTTGTCTCTTTCTCTTACACAAGTAACTCACTTCTGATCAAATATTTCCTTAAAACTTTTACTATATTTCCTACGTAATGATGATAAAGGCACAATGGCATATCCACCATGTGCCTCTATGTCACTTTTTAGGTTATCTGCAATGTTGACTTTTTAAAATATATATATATATATATATATATATGTGTGTGTGTGTGTGTATATATATATATATATATATATGTATGTATGTATGTATTTACCTTTTTGGAGGGCAATTGGGGTTAAGTAACTTGCCCAAGGTTACACAGCTAGTATTTTTTTGTGGGCCAGTGTCTCAGGCCGGAACAGAACTCGGGTCCTCCCGACTCCAGGGCCAGCGCTTTACTCACTGTGCCACCTAGCCGCCCCTAAAATATATTTTTAAAAGCCTAGAGGAATGTTTCCAGTATTTTGGAATTTTCTCTTTATGGAAAATTTTTAGGACATAGATAAAAGTTGTCCAAGTTGAAAGGAGGAGATATGTTGTGATCTGAACTGGGGAAAGGAAACATCACATCATAGAAATCATAAATCCATCTAAGTCAACATATATACTTAATAGGCAAAAATAGGAATACAAAAATATATGTGTATGCATACACATAACTTGGCCAATTAATGCATTTCATTTTCTATCCTAAAGCCCATGCATTTTCCTTGGAGAATTTGCATGGCATAACATACACTGATCTTGGAGTCAAGAAGATCTGGGTTTAAAAACTAATTCAACCACTTACTAGACAAATCATGTACCCCTGTGTCTTGGTTTCCTCACATATAAAAGGAGTCTGTTGGGCTTGATATCCTTCTCTTCCAGTTCCAAATCTATAATATGTCTTTGGGATGATTATGTTTTCCCCCCTATGGTATCTTTGTGTTTCTTTCATAGAAACTTAGAGTTGAAAAGAACAGGCATCTATCCAACTCCTTCCCTATTGAAGCATCCCTGACAATTAGCAATCCAGCTTTATTTCTTTTTTCTTTCTTTTTTTTTGCAACTTCCATCTATCCTTTCTTTACTCTACTTTTACATTTTTACCTGAAGAAATTTCATTATTATCATAATGTCATTTTACTTCTGTGAAGTTTGTTTCTTGAATTCTTAGTTGGCCCTAGAATCTATTGCTCAGTCTATTTGAGTAGCCCATTATCTAGGCATAGATATGATCTGGAAACAAGTTTAGGCAAGGTTATTTCTGGCCAGCCAACTCCATTTGTGAAAAGCTCCAAAATCGAAGACTCTTGTATGTCCTTTGAATTGTAACTATTTACATTAACAATATAGGTATAAATAGTATATGTCAAGCATATAGTAATTGTATTTGCATAGACACATGCCCTGACACATGTAAAGCAATCATGGTCAGCAGTTTATAGCTTCATGAATATTATTACTATTATGCTTCTTTGCTTTTATTATGGATTGATTTTTTAATCATAATATATTAACTTTCCATTTTTTTTGTTTTAAAAGCCATTTTGATTCAAGTTTTCCCCCTTGACACTACTAAGGAAATCCATTAGTATTAACCTGATAAAGAATTATACATCTGTTTTTTTAATGGTAAGGAAGCTCAGAATAAATAGCCTTACATTAGGTATTTTTGTGGCCATTTGACAGAGTTTGAAATGTCAAATTCCTTTGTCTTTTCTATGTTCATCTTTCTCTATACATATATGCTTATGTAGATGTTTATTTATGAGTAGAGTTCTTCCTGAGAGGCCATGGTAACCTTCATGGTGGGCCTCAAAGTCATGAAGACATTACTTCAAGTTGTGGTTCTGACATATATTAGCTGTGTTAACAAAAGCAAATAGCTTAACCACTCATTGCCCCAGGCAACTTTATAAATCTATAAAGGACATGCAAGTTGAATTACAGAGAAATTACAGATCTACTTTGGTAGAAGTTTCTATACTAGAAGTCCCTTGTATAGATGATATCACACACTCTGAAGCCACCATACTCCATAAATTTTAATTCTTCCTAAATATTTTTATTTCTGTTTTACTAATTCATTTTCATTGTTTTTTGTAGAAATGGCAGTGAAGAGAAGCATTATACAATTTAATCCAATACTGTTAATATGTGAATCTGTATATTGACTTCGTATATTGGTATATGAATTGGTATATTGAGAATGCCAAAATTCAATATCATTTGAACTTCTTTATTAGTAGGTATGGATTATAAGTGATATCTTTTGTAGTTTGAAATACAGCTTTATTGTATATACACACATATGTATGTGTGTATGCAAATATATACATATATACACATGTGTATACATATACATACACACATATACATGTTTCTATTTAGTCAAAGACAAGATAGAAGCATTTTGGTCCTGAGAGCAAAAGTTCCCCCACACCTTTTAAACTTGATAAATTGCATTAATCTGCCAAATCCCTAGATCTCTATAAAGTAAGTTAATGGTAATGCGTCAGTTTGGGATGTCCATGAAGTTCATATATTTGGGTTCCATTAAGTACAAAATTGATTAAAAGCCAGAATGTGTTTTTTTTTTCAAAATCTTTCAATTTGTTTCTCTGACTGAAATAATTTTAAAAGTCATTATTTCTCCATTACTACCTTTAACTATTCAAATATTTAATGATTTAGGCATGGTAAAAAATGTCAAAGACATTGTTTACTATCACCTGGGAGTCATAGGTTAACATTTTGAATATACTCTTAAGATGAACATACAGAGCCATCAACTATTTCCACTTTATTTTATCATTACCAGATTAATTTATTTCCCATTAATTCAACTTGATGATATTATTTATCCTTTGAGAGCTGAGAAATAATCATGTAATTTTCTTTACATTTCATTAGAAAATTCTTTGAGATGAGCTAAAATTCATTCAATGAACCTTATCCGATAGACCTTTCTCAGGCAAAACAATTGGAATTTTCCCAAAATGGTGGAGTTTTCCCAAAATGGATGAGGGTGGGGGGAGAGCAAGATTAGTTTCTTTGGCAGAGAATTTAAAGAAAACAACTTTCCTGTAAGAATAGGCCCTAGGGCAACAGTAGAATAACAGCTTTATTCCATGTTCCTTACAAATTGCTCAACCTAAATAGAGGACTTTTAAAAATAGATTTTGACAAATTTGTTCATCATACAAATAAAGCAGTTAGTTCCTTTTAAAATTGAACACCAGCTACTTTAGCTGTGGTTTCACACTGCCCTGATGACAAGAGATCCTTTATTTAAGCAAATATGGATTTAATCATCATGTAGCCGTGTGTGTGTGTGTGTGTGTGTGTGTGAAGAAAAAAAATACGGTGCATACAAAATCTTGAAAAAAGTTTTTCCCCAGAAAAGAAAGATTGTTCTGTTTGAGGTGGATTTGTTACATGGGCCAGACTTTCAGCATTTATCAGGAAAAACTGTGAAGGGAAATTGGAAGCACTTAAATTACTACCCAACAATTCTCGGGGTGTTATATTTTTCAGAAATTTTGCCACTTTGCCCTCAAAAAGAACCTTTCCGTGTTCTCCTTAGTTTATTGTATCCCCTTTTTTTAAAATTGCAATTAAAGAAAAACAACATTAAACAAATGATTCAGGGTGCCAAATTATATCTTATTTTGAATACTTTATTAAAAGCCATTTAACCTCAGGGTGTTTCTTGCACCCTACCCTACTGGTTCTGTATTTTATTACCTTTCCTTTCAGTATAATGCTAACACAATCAGAAAGCTATAGAAATTCTGCAAGGTATTTGAGATAGCTTCACAGATTACTAAGTCCTTGTTCTCTTTTTTCTTCTCCATGGCTTTTTATTTTATATGCTTCTTCCCTCTGACTTCTATATTAGATTTCACGTTTTCAGAATGTTGGAGTATCTAGGTGTTGTAGTAGCTAGAGCACCTAGCCTGGAGTCAGGAAAATGAGTCTTCCTGAAGTCAAGTATGACCTCAGACACTTTCTAGCTAGGTGACCCTGGGCAAGTCACTTAACCCTGTTTGCCTTAGTTTCCTTGTCTGTAAAATGAGCTAGAGAAGGAAATGGCAAACCAGCCCAGTATCTTTGCCAAGAAAACCCAAAATAGGGCCACAAAGAATGGAACATGACTTAAAAACAACTGAACAGTAAATCAAAATGTAGCTTCCATGTCATTTTCCCAAACTGGATCAGAAGTTGCAGCTTCTTTTAAGTAGACATATTTTTTAAAGATAGTAGATGCTGTCTTGTTTTGTTTTATTCATTTGCTGACATGTTTCCATGAAAAGGTTCTTGGAAAATAAGTCTGTTCCTTAAGTGACTCATACTTCTGACTTTTTCCCTATCACCCACAGCTATAAATTAAAGAAGTAACTGAATCTGGGTCAAGGTACAGGGAGAAGAACATCCATATATGAGTCCTAAGGGATAAATTATTCTCATATTGATGCTGTGCTTTATCACTGAAGTTTAAAAGTCAAGAGAATGTTATGCCCCAAGCAAGGGAGAGGCAGCATTCTATGATTGGAAGCCACTGGGCCACTGGAAAGGCCAGGGTTTTGAGCCCTGACTTGGCCCCATACTGAACAACCATAAGTAAATCACTTCAACTCTTGGGTCTCAGTTCCTTTTCCCGCATCATATGGATCTCAAAGTTCTCTTATGTCTGGAGTTCAACAATTCTACAAGTTCATAACACACAAAAAAAATCCTATATTGCTAAATTAGATAGATTGCACTTTAGATTAGATAGATTGCCTGCTAACATATGAAGCATGATCAGACCAAATTGAGAAGTCAGGAAAAGAGACTAAGAGAGAGAAAGAATGTATACACCTGCCTAGTGTGTAAAATTAAAAAAAATGTGTGAGTTTAACTCCAGAGCAATATGAGCAAAGATATCATATTAACATATCCCTGAGATATTGGCAACCTGCAAAAAAGGATAGAGAGAAAGACGTCCACAAGCCCACAAAGTTTAGGGTTGGAAACCCTACATAAACCTGCAAATATAGCTAATTTCTTGATACTGTTTGGTCAGAAAACTTTATGCTGCGTTATAACCTTAATTTACACACCGACCCAAACTATTTTTACTATTATCGACGTGGCATTGATTTAATCATTAAGCATTCTGAAAGCTTCTGTCTCCTTCTTCCTACACATAGTATTATGGGCTGTTCTTAGTTACCTGCTCTACCTTCACAATCTTCACAATCTAGCCACAAAGAGTTTTGGTTGACCACATCACTTCCCTATTGAAAGTTAATACTGTTTGACTCATTCTGTGTTACTAACCTGGAGCCAAAGAAAACAAGCCAAAGAATAACCTACTTGTATGCAGTTGGAAAGTTCTCAGAGGCCCTGCTTTCAAAATACTATACAGTAGCTTTACTATATCTCCTCTACTGCAGCTGCAAAGAAAATGAAGGAAGCAGAGGGTGGGGAAGATTGAGGGAGGAGGGAATGGGGAGAAGAGAAGACTGGCCATAACCTCTAAAAATTTATGAGCTTTCACTGAACTGAGGTTCTACTTGTACACATCAGAGTATTCATACAGAGGGGAGACTGTTTAAGAAGTTAAAAGTGAGAAAAAAAGTTCAAAACATTTCACTGAAAATTCAGCTCTCTGGCTGCCTTCATAGTATAGTATTGCTATGCAAAGCTGTTATGAGTTAACTAGCATACTGGAGGGAAAAATACTTGAAAAAAGGGAGAATGCACCCTTTTTGTTTTTGAAGGGGTTAAGGATGAGAGAGGGTGGATGTTGTTGGCATCAAAGAGTGAACTGTTCAGACCCTTGGGATGCATGCTCTTCCTTTCATTACTGGTGCAGGTGTGGCAGAAAGGAGAATTAGGGGACCCTTATGTCCCAGAAGAAACATGGAAACATGGAACTTCTATTACAAGGTCACCAGGCATGCATCAGTTTTGTTTTGTTTGTTTTTTTCCAACATCCCAGGTGAAATAAGTGACTTGTATTGGTCCATTAGTTAATGGCAAGTGTCCCCATGATGGAAAACCCTTTTCAAGTTGTTGTTAGCTGCCAAGTATCATTGGCAACCACAGTCAAGCATAAAAATGAGCTTTTCACATTTACAAAATTATTTTTAGAATGACAAATATAATGCTCCTTTCCTGGATGATGGAGAAGAGGGTTTGAAAGACTGTTCTTAAAACACATGCACACTCGTTCAACTCACTCAAACCACAAACAATCCCAGACTATTTTTTTTTCTGAGGCTACATTCAAAAAAAGTGATTTTGAAGGCATTGGACTCTTGCTGTAGCTAAGGCCTGGGCTGGGGTTGCCCCATCACTTCCTTTTTTGCAGAATAAGAAAATAAGGTTCAGAGTAGTGAAGTATCACTGTAAGTAACTGTTAGAACTTTCAGAATCGAACCCAGGTTTTCTCATTCCAAGACAAATATTCTTTCCACTACACAGCTGACTTGGGTTGGGGTGATTGAGGATTTTTTGTTTTGGATTGGATGTGGTTGGCAAAAGTGGCGAGATCCAAGACCGACTGCAGCTTTTCTGATATTTTTGACAGCAGACATGGAGGCTCAAACTCGATGAAGCTTAAGGCTATATAAAGTCATTTAATGTCTCCCTTAAACCTCTCCCCTGTTGAAGCCTCACCAAAATGGTTAGGTCTCAGTGCACCATGTTGCTGTGACATAAAATGCAAAATGAACAAAATACTCACAGGCTCCCTAAGTTAAAGAGAGCAACTCCAATAGCATTTCTGGACCAATGCATTAAAACCCAGCCTTGTTCATAAGTCAGATGCAGGAGAGAAACTTAAGTGAGAGGTAAGGACTTCAGGAACCTTAAAGTTTCATTCAGTCTGGGACCCCAGGTGAAACACAAAAATCAGAACATTCCCAATCAGCATTGGAGCTAGCCACCTATGTCAATCATATCCAGCCCAGGTTCATCAAACTCAATTATCCCAAACAGCTGTCAAAGTAGTGTTTAGAAAGCTGAACAGAGGCAATTGTCCCTTATCCTTTTTATTTTTAAAAAAATCTATTTCTTAAGATTAACCGTGACATAATGAACAGAAAACCTGGGTTCAATTCAGCCTCCATAGTGATAAGACCTTTGGCCCCAGTACTTTACCAACTGAGTCTCAATTTCTTCATTTGTAAATGAGGAAAGTTGGAATTAATGATCTCTAAGCTTTCTTCCATTACTAAATCTTTTGAACAAATGCTGACCATTTTTAGTGAAGTAGAAATACCAGGAAATCAAGCAACTACATTTTCTCTCTCTCTCTCTCTTTCCCCCTCTCCCTCCCTCTCTCTCCCTCTCTCTCCCTCCTCTCCCCTCTCTCCCTCTCTCTCTCTCTCTCTCTCTCTCTCACTCACACACACACATTGTCTCCCTCCCTCTCTTATACACACATATTCCTATATATGCCTATATGTGTGTATGTATACACACATATGGAGAGAGAGAGAGAGAGAGTACTGTACTAACACTCTTTTGCAGGCCTCTTTGATGTTCCTTCAATAAAATCCTTCATGTCTCAACTGTGGGCAATTTCTTTGGCTGTCCCTTATGCTTGATATGTTCTCCCTCCTCATCACTATCTCCTGACTTTCCTGGCTTCCAATCTTCTACAAGAGTAATTTCCCAAGTCCCCTTAATGCCGGTGCCTTCCTTCTTTTAATTATTTCCTATTTTTTTCCTGTATACTATTTGTTTGTGAATATTCATTTGTTGTCTTCCCCATTAGATTGTGCCCACCGTGATGGCAAGGAATCTTTTGTCTCTTTTTGTATCCCTAGACCTTAGTACAATCCCTGGCTCTTAGCAGATGCTTATTAATGTTTATTGACTGACTTATTCACTCTATCAGAGAACTTCAATCCAAAGGAGTAGCATTTGGATCTTGACTCCTACTGGGCACTGACCCTTGGTTTCCTTAACTGGTTTCCTTTATTAACTACACTACAGTGTAATGGAAACACTTTGTAAATGTTAAAACTATATAGAAATTGAAATACTCTTCTTATCAGATATATGCCTGATCCTTGGACAGAGGAGACCCTGAGTTCTCAAAAGCTATGCCAGCATGAGACCAATTCTAATAATGAAGTAGGAGAAATTACATATGAGTTAGTTCCACCCAAAGGCCTAGAAAAATGCACCAGAATGAGTCTTGAATGGGAAATCCAAGGAAAAGTCACAATGAGTCATCCCTCTAGCCCAAGTAGGTATATTGAGACAAAAGTTTGTGGTTGGACATTAGAGAAAAAGGGTCTATCTAGGAAGATACCAGTATTTTTTAAAGCTTTCCAGCTGTAAGACTGAAATGAGGCCTGTGTTTGTGTACTAGGGCAAGACATCCAGGATCTAATATGGAGAGTACTAATAATGGCCAGGGAGTAGAAATAGGCACTAACATAGCTCTGTTCCTCATACTTCAGAACTGGGTCACAGAGGTATCCTTAAGGTTGGCAGACCAGGACAAGGAGTGATCATGGGCCTCAGGCTATGTACTTAGCAAGCATCAGGAACAGAAGTAGAGAGTGACCATGAGGCTCTGTGGCTTTGACACTGGGAGTGGAACTAGGACTCAGTTCTAGCTCCAAGCCCAATCTGAAGCCTGTAGCACAGTAAGTGGGGTAGATAGCTTAGACCCAGAGAAAGTCTGCAGTTCTTTTGCTTTGAACAGGCATAGCTTTCCAGCTATCTAACAGTGGACAGGGAAAGCAGAATTATGCTAGAGTTCCAACATAGTGTTAGACCACAGCTGTTTTGCCCAGTCCCAAAACAGGGTCAGAAGTTTGCAAAGCTCAGACCAGGAAAACAGTTAGTCAGACCTCGCCCTGGATCACACCTCTTTAAAGGCACTGAAAGATTGCAGGTCTTCAGCTTGAGATGTCCCTGACATACTTGAAGAATACAATACCAAATACCTAGAAAATTCAGTAGCAAGATCCAAACAAGAACAAGCATAATCCAGCCATTCACTCTAGAAATGCATGGAGTCTGACCCTAATAAAAAGTCTGAAGTCAGAAATAAGTAGAAAAAAAAAAGAATCCTCCTGACTCCAGGGCCAGTGATCTATTCACTGTGGCACCTAGCTGTCCTAACAAAAATACTTTTTAATGGTCAAAATGCTGAAAAAAAAATAAAAGAAAATATGGCATATATAAAAAACTGACCTGGAACAAAGGGAAGATAATTTAAGAATCAGTCAGTCAACTAGCATTTATTAAACATATACTATGTGTCAGATACTCACTGAACTACTTGATAGCTGTGATAAAATCAAAAGTACTTAAACATAATATTTCAAGAAATCCTGGAGGGAGAACCTGGCCATGTCTTTTAGAACCAGAGGACAGAATGAAAATAGAAAAAATTTCAAAAATCAAAACTCTCATGACATCATAGTAAAAGTCCAGAGCTTCCAGGTTAGAGGAAAAAATGCTGCAAGTAGCCGAAAAGAAAGAATGTAGGTATCAAGGGGCCATAGTCAGGATCACAGAAGATTTCTCAGACAATACTGTACAGGGCGGGAGGACTTGAAATATGACATTCCAGAAGGCCAAAGATATAGATTTACAAACAAGAATAAGTTGCTCAGCCCAACTAAGTGTAATTCTACAAGGTGAAAAAAAAATGGGTTTTTAATGAAATAGGTGAAATCCAAGCATTCTTGATGAAAAGATCAGATCCAAGTAAAACTCTTGCTGTATAAGCATAGGAATCAAGAGAAAAATTAAAAGATAAATATGAGCAAGCCATCATAAAGGACAAAATATGAAATGTTTACATTCTAATAGGTAGAGTTCCCTGGGACCAGATAGATTTACAAGCAAATTCTATAAAACATTCAAAGAAAAATTTATTCTAATATTAAATAATCTGTTTGAAAAATAGGAAAATAATCCCTTCTGTGATTCCAACATGGACTCATTATTACCTCTACTATTTGATCTAGTACTAAAACTAGTTAGCCATATAAAACAAGCAAAAGAAATAAAGAATAATAATAAAGAGGAAACAAAATTATCACTTTTTCCAAATTGTTTGGAGAACCCTAGAGAATCTATTAAAATTAATTGAAAATATAACATCAGCAGAGTTGAAGGATATAAAATAATCCATGTAAATCATCAGAATTTTTATATGTTACCAACAAAACCCAGCAGGAAGAGACAGAAGAGAAATTCCATTTAAAATTATGACAGAATGTACAAAATACATGGGACCCAAGATATATACAGGAAGTGTATGAATACAGCTACAAAATAATATTTACATTAAAGACCATCCTAAATAATCAGAAAAATATTAGTTGTTCATAGGTATGCTGAGCCAACATAATAAAAAGGACACTACTACCTAAATTAATTTATTTATTAGGTGCCATACTAATCAAATTACCTATGTACTACTTTATGGAACTGGAAAAAATAATAACTAAATTTATTTGGAAGAAAACATAGTAGTCAAGGTTCTTAAGGAAATAAGGGGGGAAGGAGGAATGTGAGGGAAAAAATGGAGCTAAGCAGTACCATATCTCAAACTATACTAGGAAACAATAATCATCAAAGTAATTTGGTACTGATTAAGAAATAGAGAGGCAACTAATTGGAATAGATTAAGTGTACAATATACAGAAGCATCTGAACACAGTAGCTTAGTTCATAAAAATCTAAATACCCCATCTACCAGAGCAAGAACTTAATTGTTTCACAAAACTTTTGGGAAAGCAGTCTTGCAGAAACTCTGTATAGATCAAAATCTTACACTATATACCAAGAGAAGCTCCAAATGATTGAGACATAATGGTGACATAATAAACAATTTAGAGGAGCCAGGATGAAGTTTACCTTTCAGATCTCCAGATATGGAAAGGATTGATGACCAAATAAAGAAAAGAGGCAAAATGTATGATTTTGATTACATTTTTTTAAACTGCACAAACAAAAGTAATATTGCAAAAATTAGAAGGGAAACTGGGGAAAACATCTTTGAAGAAAGTTTCTCTGATCAAAGTCTCATTTCTGTTACACATAGGGACCTCATTCAAATTTACAAGAATAAATTGATTCCTAAATGAAAGCCAAGGGAAATGAACAGGCAGTTTTCAGTGGAAGAAATGCAAAGTGTCAGTAGCCATTCGAAAATTAAAATATTCCGAATCACTAGAGAAATGAAAATAAAACTCTGAGAATGTACCTCATATGCATTGGATTGGCAAAACTAACTGGAAAAAAAAAGGAAAATGACAAATGGTGGAGGGATTCTGTGAAGACAGGTATAAGAATATACTATTGATAGGGCCATGAATTTCCAGTCATGCAACTAAACCCCAAAAGGTACTAAATTGTGCATGACCTATGACATAGCAATACCAGATCTATACTCAAAAGAGATCAAAGGAAAAGGAAAAGCACCCAAATATGTGAAAACATGCGCAGCAACTTTTTTGTGTTCTAACAAAAAAAACTGGTGGGGACCGCTAGGTGGCGCAGTGAGTAAAGCGCCGGCCCCGAGTCAGGAGGACCGGAGTTCGGTTCCAGCCTCAGACACTTAACACCCACAC
Source organism: Petaurus breviceps papuanus (assembly GCF_028583685.1). Taxonomy (NCBI): domain Eukaryota; kingdom Metazoa; phylum Chordata; class Mammalia; order Diprotodontia; family Petauridae; genus Petaurus; species Petaurus breviceps. Next base: position 9,458,975 of record NW_027187374.1, on the reverse strand, counting down.
AAAAAAACTAGCCGTGTAACCTTGGGCAAGTCACTTGACCCCAATTGCCCTCTAAAATGGCACAAAAAAAAAATGGAAACCAAGGGGATTCGCCTAAATTTGGAAAAGGCTGGATAAATTGTGATATACAAGTATCTTGGAATACTATTATGGTATAAGAAATGATGAAGACAGTTATAGATACATAAATTGATGTGGAGTGAAGTGGGCAGAAGCAGTGGAACAATTCATAGTCATAACAGTGTAAAGACAAACAATTTGAAAGTCTTAAGAATTTGAATCAATTCAGTGACCAACCAGGATTCCAGGGTACCAGTAAATCCACCTACTTCCTACAAAGAGGTAATGGTCTCAGGATACAGATTGAGATTTTTTTTTTGGTGGGGGAAGAGGAGAGCAGGGAGGAACATGGCTGATTCGAGAGTTAATATTTCTTAACTATACGTAATTGTTTCAAAGATGTTTCTGTTTTCTTTTTTGAAGGGGAAGAATAGAAATTGGAGAGAAAATAAATATTTTTGGTTAATTGAAAAATAAATAAATAAAATAAAAGAGTGTGTAAGCATAAGACAAGTTTTGGCAGGTCCTATTATCCTGGAAAGACTTCAAGTATGGGCCTGGCATTGAATCCTATGTCTGTCACCCAAGGACCAGTCAAACTAAGTTCACAAAGGCTCATCATCAGGTTAGCTGAAGGATGATGAATTTTTCTGCCACAGTAATGCTACCAAGTACTAGATGGGGGATTGTGATATTCAGAGGTCAAACCATTGAAACCACGCATCCTTGAACTATTAATACACCACAATTTATGTTGCGGTTAGGGTTACTTGATTATGAAGAGGACCCAGGAGAGAAAATTTGGGTTAATCCTTGAAAAGACATCAGTTAATAGTTGTTTCCTATCTCTCCTTCTCCTCTAAGATGCCAAATCAAAAATGTTGATGGGATTACATATCCTCCACCACTCGTGAGAAAATTCCTATGGTGCCAAGGCACTAAGCTTTGTTGCTAGGGTTGTTAGATGAATGAATGAATCAATCAATCAATCAATCAATCAATCAATCAATCAATCAATAAAACATACATTAAGTTCTTACCATATGCAAAGCACTATATTAAGTGGCAGAGACACAAACAGAAAAGGACAGTCATTGCTTGCAAGGGGATCATGTTTTAGTGGAGATAGCACATATGATATGAAAGATAGGTGATATGGTCTTTAAGATGCAGTGGCTAATTATATGACAATGATTCTTCTTTAGTATTATTTCCACTGATAAAATCATATTAGTTTGTGATTTGATAATGCCAAGGACTTTGGTGACCAGAACTTTATTTCCTGGGTCTTCAGTAGCAGTGGCTAAAGCACCTACAGGAGCAATTGCCAGGCCACATCTTATCAGGGGTTATTTCCAAGGATTGTTGCTGAAGGGAGTGAGCTGAAAGCGCTGCTTCCTCCAAGGCTCTTGGGTTAAGGGTTCTAGACTGTCTCCATCAGAGTCCAGTGGAGAATGGTAGTGAAGCTAGTGGTAGTTTGACTTGTATGGCACACACTGCTTCCTTTCTCTCCCTTAGGATGTCTTGCTGTTTCAGCCAGGTTGGATTGCCCATGCCATATGTGACATTTGGTTGAAAGTTTGTGGGACTGACTGACCAGTTCTTCATAAGAGCTTCTCTCCAGGTAGTACCTATGAGGGCTGGGCCAGAAGCAGAACCCACGCTCCAGGAGATTACTACACCCAGGGCTCCTCTGACAGCTTGTTTGTTGCAGGTGATCCATAGTTGTTTCTGGTGGTGTTGGGAAGATATGTTTTCACTTGTTCTAAAAGATAAAAAAAAAAGTATACATTACCATATAGGCTATGAGAAAAGTCTTCTAGTGTCTCCTGAGCAAAGAGTTCCTCCCTGACTGGGGGAATTCATTCAACAAATATTTTTTTTAATTGCTTATTTAGTATTTTCTTTTTCCCCAATTATGTGTAAAAACAATTTTTAACATTCGTTTTTAAATTTTGAGTTCCGGATTCCCTCCCTTCCCTTCTCTGTTCCTCCTCCCCCCTCCCCCAGCACATTGATAAGGCAAGCAATTTGATATAGGCTATTCCTGTATAGTCATGGAAAACATTTTCATATTTATCATTCAACAAATATTTATTGATCACCTAATCTGTCCTCCACTGTTCTAGGCATGATGGAGGATACAAATAAGTATGAAGCAGAGTCCTTTCCTTCAATAAGATTATATTTGGGGGACATAGCAACAGTTTAGGAGATGTACCAAGGCCATAGACCATGAGTTCAGCAAAGAGAGAAATCATTATGAACTGAAATTCATTGGAAATTATCTGAAATAGGTGAAAGAGGTATGACTTAAATTAAGTCTTCCAGGGTGGGTAGAATTTTTATAGAGTAATGAGTGTGAAGAACATTCTAGGGGTGAAGTAAGGGCTAGCTTGGATTCTATTTATAAATGCAATGAATTGGGTATTTTTGGCACCCAGGAATGACAATACTTGGTCTACTAGTGGAGATGATATTTGTAGAAAATAATGTTTATAGAAAGTAAAGGGGAGCATGGATAGATGGCTCAGTGAATAGAGCACTGGCCCTGGAGTCAGGAGGACCTGCGTTTGGAACCAGCCTCAGACACTTAACACAGAAACTAGTCGTGTGACCTTGGGCAAGTCACCTGACCCCAATTGCCCTCCAAAAAAAAAGGAAGTAAAGGAAGTTTAGTCTCCATATTCTTCTGGGTAAGCTGCCTTAAAATATTGGCTATATACAAAATTTGGGAATTCTGTCAGCTAACTCCCCAAGTGTGATATTTTACTATATCCCAATGATGAGCGGTTTAGGAAGTGTCAGTGTTTTTGAAGGAGATAGAGGAAATCCATTTTGAGGACTAGAGGACATTCCTCACAGAATTTTTAGGGTGAGAGAACTGAAGAGAAGTCAGAACAACTCTGGCAAGAGTAGGGCTGACCCTCAGAACAATTGTGAGAGTAGTGAAATTCCATCTGTGGTGCCCCCATCTTCTCCCAAACCCAACACCTTCCTCACTTTACCAGGGCCCTAAACTGCCTCAACACCAAGGCAACTCACAGGTACCAAATAGCATCATATGTCTATTCTGCCACCCACTCCTCATATTAAGTTTATCTAAGGCATGTCTTTTAGGAACTTCCTAGGCAGCTAGAACTCACTTAAAATTCTTCCAATTTCCCTGAATCTTTGTTCCTTTCATAATGCCCCCTTTTTGCTTTACTCACCATTAGTTCTTTGATTACACTTTATTTTCCCAGTTCATCTTTTTTGTTCTGGCCTCACTTTTCTACCTGCCTAATCTTGACCCTAAGGTCCTATGACTCTGTAATGGTCATTTGAATCCCTTGACTTCCTGATCCAACCTGTTAACATCCATCAACTCTGTATAAATCCTACAATCTATTATGTCTGCTCCTACTTCTGAAATGCTGAATGAAGTTGAAGGAAATGATGAAATCATGCTGACTGGGTCCACAATAAATTAATGCTGACTAACCTCAACTGGGTCTTCACTGGTACAAGGTAGTACTTTTATTAACATCTTATTTACTCTCTGAACCAGGAATGGGGAACCTGCAGCCTCAAGGCCACATATGGCCCTTTAGGTCCTCAAGCATGGCCCTTTGACTGAATACAAACTTCACAGAACAAATTCCCCCTTAACAATAGTATTGTTCTATGAAGTTTGGATTCAGTCAAAGGGCTGCGCTTGAGGACCTAGAAGGCCACATGTGGTCTTGAAGCCACAAGTTCTCCACCCCCTGCCCTAAACCATTTTTCCCCTCATATCTACAACTCAACCCCATCTTGACAAATGATTTTGCCTCCCAGCCTTGCATCCTACTTTACTGAAAAGACTGACCATCTAATTTGAATTCCCTCAAATCTCCTCTTCCACTCATTTTAACATCTCAGCCTCCTTCTTTAAACTCCTGGAGAGAGTGGGCCATATCTTAGATATCTTTTTGTTGCCAGGCCATTCATTACCTTTCAAAGTATACTGCAGTAGATCACCTGTTCTGGTGGTGGAAGGGCTAACCCTACTCAAGAGGAAAAGAAAATTTAACCTCTTCTGTCTACTGCAAGATGGAGATATGACCCTAGTCACTAGTCAGATGATGAAGAGACCAATGCTGAAGACATTTCTTAAGTGCTGGGCCTCAGATGATATCCAAGAGTGAATATAATCTTTCCCAACCTGGAGCTATTGGTTTGGTACCTTCTTTATTATATATTCTGGGAAATTAACAAGTAAGATGTTAAAGAGAGAGGGTAAAAGTGGCAAAAATGATTTGAAGCCTAGCTTAGTTATTGATTTTGCTTTGAGTTCAGCTGGCTTTTATATGCTCCTTTGCTGTTACTTTCTATATCTTTCACTTTTATGACTATCTCTAGCAATTATGTCTAAACTCGTGTCCTGAGGATATTCTTAGGGCATTTTTGTGTGTGGGAAGATAAAAACTACAAAGAAGTTAAGAAGGCTTTGGGTAGCTTTTTGGCTATTTGGGAATGACACTCAGAAACTCTTGTAGTGATTATTTTTTTGAAAATGAAGCATACATGTTAAGATGAAAGAAAAATATATAATTTGTGCCCTATTTGAACTTCCAGTAAGATTGTTATTCACTAAATTGCATATTCTCTATTGCATTTTTTTTTACTTCAGTAAGTTGAACCACTTCCAAATAATGATAGAATGGAAGTTTTACTAAGTTAAAGCTGCCTTTTCTCCAAACCAGCTTTACTCTTTTATATTCTAAAGGTACTGTTGGTTAAACTGAATGTCACCATTCAGGGGAAGCATGGAGGAAAAAAAAAGAGTTAAGAGACTGTTTATCCTATGAATCCAAGTGAGAGGTTCTGAACTAGGATACCAGTGCCAGATATTAACATGGAAGAGAAGTCACAGAGACAGAAATAGCAACACTTGGAGTCTAATTGTATAATGAGGGATTATAGAGATTATTATGGCCTTTCTTGGTTCTTCATTCAGTTCAGGGGCTACTGTAAAAACATATCATGGTTTACCCTACTTGTAACCAAATTCTGTGTGTGTGTGTGTGTGTGTGTGTGTGTGTGTGTGTGTGATATAATCTGAAAGGGACTCAGCTCCCTCCTCAGGGCCACATTCCCCATCAATCTGCCTGATATTCACACCACTATTGGTACTCCCATGGCTTATACCATCCTATCTCTAGGTCTACAGATTTATAGATTTTTATGCCCAGCCACCTTGTTTTACAAATGAAGAAATTGAGGCCTAAAGAAATCAAGTTTATGAGCCTCTGTGATAGAATGTACGTTCCTTGAGGTCAGAGACTGTTTCATCTTTGTCTTTATCTGCTCGACACACAGTAGGCATGAGAGAAATGCTTATTAATTAATTTATTTATGAAGGTTGTTTTTACAGATGATAGCCAAACCAGAATTTGAACTTAAGTTTTCTGACTTCAAATCTAGTGTTCTCTTGCTATACCAGACTTACTTCTACAAGAAACGTGTTTAAAAGTGTAAATGTAACTTGTTCCTTGTTAACCGAATTTCAGTTTCCTAAGAGAGATAGGTATCCTGAGGAAATGGGACAAAGAAGAGAAAAATCTGAATGGGAGGATTGGGAAGAGGGATTGGGAGAGCGTTGTAACAGGGGACAAAACTGAAAAGGACAGGCATTGGCGAGCCAGGACAGTGGATTGTCCTGAGATGTCTAAATGGGAAGGAGAAATGGTATTAAAGAGAGGTTTCATAATTTTGCTTGGAGTCAGCCTTAATAGGCCTATTTTAAGATATGAGTGTCATTGTCTGAATGAGAAAAAACGTATCAAAATTATGATCTTGATAATGTATGGTTAACTGAAGCTCTGGTTCAAAACAGCCTATTATGTCCTAGGGAAACACAGTGCTTATCATGATCCTTGGATAAAGTTGCTAAGCAAACTAGTTGAGATCATTTAAAGCAGTTAACATTTGTCACTTTTAGAGGCCCTTAGAGCAATCCATGTTCAGTATTTTACTTTTTGCTTTGTAGATAAGGAAGTTAAGAAATGAAAGGACTGAGTCATTGCACAGAGGTCTGACTAAAACAAATGGAGAAGATGTATTGATTAATATCTAGAGTGTAGTGTTAAGTCCCATGTTGTTTATTTGCAAAGAGGAATTATGGCATAGGCTTATGGAATTATAGATTTATAGCTGAAAGGAACCTTTTATAGATAATCCAATCTAACTATCTCATTTTATAGACGAGGAAACAGATCCAGAGAGGCTAATTGACTTTGCCCAAGGTCACCTAAGTTGTTAGTGGAAGAGCAGGAATTTGAATTCAGTCCCTCAGATGCAAGATCTAGAATGTTTTCCACTATGGCATGCTTACTTCCAAGGACAGCTAGGTGGCACAATGGATGAATTTAATTTAATTTAACACTACTAACCATATTGATAAGTTGAACTACATGTTCATGTTATCTAATTTTAACTGGGCCTTCACTACCAGATAGAAAAGCTTTTATTCTTCCTTAATTAACTGTCATATTCCCTTCATTAGTTGTTTCAAATCTTCTCTCATCTTCTGTAGTTCTGATTATCGACCCTATCTCTCTCTCAGCAAATATCCTTTCCTCCTAATTTGTTGAGAAGCTAGAAATCATCTGCTCTGACTTTCCTTTTCTTCTCTACTCCATGCCCCAAAGTCCCCACCTATAATATCATACAATGGGTAGCTAGTTGGCACAATGCATAAAGTGCCAAGCCTAGAGTCAAGAAGACTCATCTTCCAGAGTTCAAATCTGGCCTCCAACACTGACTAGCTATGTGACCCTGGGCAAGTCACTTAACACTGTTTGCCTCATTTCCTCATCTGTAAAATGAGCTGGAAAAGGAAATGGCAAACCATTCCAGTATCTTTGCCAAGAAAACACCAAATTGGAGCACAGAGGCAGATACAACTGAAAAATGACTGAACAACATGCTTACTACCATTTCCATCTTCTCTAGGTTCTAATTTTAGGAGACATTCATTTAATAAAATCTGTAATTGATTCATCTTAATCCCCTTATATCATTCTCCTTGAGAAAGTTATAGAAGCTACTCATGATGCAGAATAATCAATGTGTGCAATTGAATATTTCTTTATATTAGAGAGATATATCTACTACAATATATCTACTGAAGAAAATCAGAGTTCTAGCAATCTCTACTTTATGGAACTTGACTGAAAACCAATATGGAAAAAAAGAAACAATGGAACTATCATAAAATCGATAATATTTATGCATAATTTCTTTAGATCTAAATTTTGTATTTCCCACATACTTACTGGAGGGCACTGTCCTCAGCATCATCTTTGCTGAATTGAATTGAACTTTATGCACAATTCTAAGATTTGCTGGATTATGAATGTTCAGCCCATAACAGATTAGAAGCAGCAGTGAATCTGTTAGAGAGGTGGCTGATGACAAGGAAGAACACAAAATTAAACACCTACCCAAGCTAGAAAAGGCAGAGACCAAACTCAAAAGACACAGTGATGTGGGTACATTTAGTATAGTGGCAAAGAGCCCTGTATCTTACAAGAATCCTGGAGGGTAGGATACTTTAATGAATGAGGTCCAGGATCACAACTCTAAATTAAGAAATGTTTAATAATCAAGAAAATAGCTAATGTTCTCTATTACGTGCAGTAGGGAAATACATGATTCAGTTTAGAAAAATTTCTGTTAAAAATATGTAAAATTTTTCAAAGTCTGGAGATTAAAAGGTCTATGCTTACATTATCTGGGGTGTCACTCTGTAAGTGTGCCAGATAAATGAGATGCTGAAGTATTTCCAAACTACCACAAAACACTTTACATTTTATGCTGGTGAGACAGCTCCAAACTAGGAAAAGGTAATATGGCCCCAGGGTAGCCAGTGTCAAGGTAGAGTATGAAGATTGCTTATTTGATGTGAACTCAATTCTATTGAAAGGCATGCCCAAACAAAAATTACTTGACCTTACAGTGCCCAATTAGCCATTATCTATTTTTCATGTAGGTTAAAGCATTGTACTTTAAAAAAATACAAGCTTTTGATTAGATTTTTGGGAAGAGTACTATGGAAAAGAGAGAAGATGGAAATTTGTTTCCTAAATTAAAGCAACTCAAACCTGCCCCTATCCCTGAATCTTCTAACTGTTGAAGATTAAATTGTAGATTAAATTGTAAAGTCCTTGAGGGCAGGGATTATTTGTGTGTGTGTGTGTGTGTGTGTGTGTTCCCAGTGCTTACCATACTGATTGATTGATTGTTGAATTCCCACCTTATCTTTAAAATTTATCTCAAATACCTCTTCCATGAAGATTTACTGTAGCTGATCCCTTTTCTATTACAGCTTCAGACCTCACACATTTTATTTTTCACTTTTCTAATGAATTTCCCATGTTCCTCTGAGCCAGCTGTGACTCAGGCCAGTCTAGTAGTTCATTCTCTGGATTGAAATAGAAGAAAATACTAGCAGAACAAATTACAGTTAACAAAAAAAAAGGAATTTACTTAACAATAGCATGAAAAGGAATTCAGCAAGAGTACAATACTGGTTCAGGTAGCCATAGCCCCCCCTTATTTTCCCCATGCCTGTTTAGGAAGATACATTGATTTGCTGGGTTACAGAGGAGGTCCAACTACTTGCAATCAGGAAGTCATATCAAAGGTCAGAGCCTTAGTCCTCTGAATCATTTAAGTGACAAAAGCAAATTTTGTTGTCTTTTTTTTTAGGGGAGAAAAAAAATTGCTTAACCTATGTGTCAGTGACTAAGTTGTACCTCCCACATACATTATTTTGCATTAGAATTAGCAGCATATGTGCTATACCCCTCTTCTAAACTGTAAGTTACATAAAGTGGGAAACTGGCAGATTACCTAAACTAACACAGTACTCTGCATATCTGCTAATGTAGAGTACCTTTTATTAATGTTATTTCAGAAGAATTAAATTATGAAAATTATAATAACTTTAGAAAGATGATTACCAGAAAGAAAATACTCCAAAATATTTTAAGTGTTTCTTTAAAAGGACCAATGTGTTATTTCTATGGTCAGCTACAATATTAAACATCACCAAGTAAACATTTATAATCACCTTTGAACATGCTCAAAGCCAGAGCTGTCAGCCTGCTTATCTTTCAGTCAGCATCAAAATCCAGTATTCAAGCCAGATGGGCACAGTCCAAATTGAATCCCCCATGTCTTTTGAAGCTTAAAGAGTATTTTCATCTAATTAAAAATGAATTTAACATTGATTTCTGAGTAAAAACACCAGAAATCTTGGAAAATTTTCTACTGTTCTCTAAAATCCATTGTATGGTTTGGGGACTGGCATTCTACTTGCAAGAAAACAATAGTTAGTGGGAGCTATAAAACATTTGTTTTTCCAAATAGATTAGAAAGTTATAATGGAAGCACCTATATTTCATGCAAAATAAAATTTGCCCTTTAGACCTTGAAGCATGATATTTTTCATGACTTTGGGGGAAAATTAAGCATTGCTGTGATCTAGTTTATAAATGAAAATTTGCCCACATTTTTAATATAATTATTTTTATTTCCCTTTTGCCTGAATGTTACAACTCTCTAAAGAAAAGAAGGATTTCAAGGTTCCCTGCAAACTAAATGTCATTCCTGCAATTCTATGGATTACAGAATTGGGAGGAGTCCTGTCTGAATCGCTTTGTGTCACCTTTTTCCATTCCTTTAGCTTCTTTCAGGGTTTACAAAATGGTTTATAGTAAAGGATCATTTTCTCTGAGTCAGTCATAGTTGTAACCTAAATCTGAACATTCCTACTGAAGATAGCAATTATCAGTTGTCATTCATTTCTTTAAATGGCTAAATGCTTGGCATGTAATGAAATATAAAATTTCATCTGGCATAATAATCGTTTAGTAGTAAAAATTTCGTTTTAAAAAGGAGGCATCGAGAGGGGAGTAATCAATGGAGAAAATAAGCAACCCTTACTTTTGCCTTTATAGCAATGTTTACCCCAAATTTTAATTCTGAGTACCATTCCTATCTAGCAGAGGTCACCAAGCTTCCTGGGTGAGGCTTATGTCACTGATGGCCTTTCTTCAAAGGCTAAACCTGAAGAATCCAACTGTCATGAATGCTATGTGTGCCAATGGAATTTTCAAAAATATGTACTCCAAACTATTCCCTTCAGATCACCTGCTTCCCCTGGATGAAGCTACCTTGTGCCCAGGGAATATGTAACTTTAAAATATGGTTTAAAACAAAAAATTGTGTCATGCTTTTTTGAAGCAGCGGATTTTTTCTAAATCTTTTCCCTTTTTTTTCCTACCTCCTTTTCCCCCTTTCCTCTTGGTTACTTTGATGAGTTTAAACTATACACTCATAGAGTTTAATTAGTTCCTTATATGATTTATTAATTGAGATGTTTTATTTTCTGTAAGACTATTTGTTCATCAGGAAAACATGAGTGATAGGGAAAAAGAACAGAAAGAAAAATGCCATGCAGAAATACAGATTCATTATTTATTTAGTGAAAATTATTTAGTGAAATGGAACTTTAAAAGGAATTTTTTAAATTGCTTAATGAAAGGAATGATGTACATTATTCTGGTACCTATAGCTAAGTCCCAGGGCTCAAAGTCATCAGCTTATATAAAACATCTTGCATATATGCATAACTTGCATGACAGTGAGTTTGCATTAAAGTCAAGTATTATGGGCTGGTGCTCTCAACCTGAGTCCAGATTGGCTTTGCAAACAAATGAAAGAGGGTGAGTTGTATTTAAACCACATAAATATTATACTTAAGCATGTTTCCTTTTTTGAGAGCCAAAAAGGTCTTGTTAATGGTAAGAGTCACCTCAATATAGTGGGTCTCTTTCTGGTCTGGAATCTGAGACAGTGTAAACTCTGCCAAGAGGCCTGACAGCAGGAAGAAAAGTTGAGCTACTGAGATTTGGAACCAAAATAAAAGTTATAAAATTTAACGTTAGAATTTTAGCTCCTGGAAACTGATCTTTAATTTTCTCCACAGGGAAAAAAATAAATTAAAAAAAATCCCCTATGACTTAAGATTATGTTGAGGGTATATGAAAGAGTACTGTATTGCAGACAAGTAGCAGACTTTTCCAATCTTGTTTCCATTCATTTGACAATCTGTGCTATGTTTATGCAGTTGGCCAGTGCTAACTTGCACACAGTCTCCCCATGAAGAGTTAAGGAAAGTATTACAGGAGAGGAATCTCCTCTTTAAAAAAATATAAAATGACTGAAAAAAAAGGGATCTTGAGTTCTTAGATACCAATATCCACTACCACATAGTAAGTTATATGTTGTTGTTCAGTCATTTCAATCATGTCTGACTTGTGACCCCTTTGGGGGTTTTCTTGGCAAAGATACTGGAATGATTTGTCATTTCCTTCTCTGGCTCATTTTACAGATGAGGAAACTGAGGCAAAGAGGGTTAAGAGACTTGCCTAGGGTCACATAGCTAGTAAGTGTCTGAAACCAGATTTGAACTCAGGACGATGAGTCTTCCTGACTTCAGGCCAGGCACTTTATCCATTGTGCCACCTAGCTGCCCAGTAAGTCATGTGACACATTGTAAACAAAGAACAAGGCAACATTTGAGAATTTTGATGGGAAATTAGGCAATGTCTGAGAAATTAGAGGAAAAATCTTAGACCTGTCCTGTTTTAAATGAACTCTTTGCTGTTTGAAAGTAACAGTTGATTTTAATGACATCTGACAATCTTTTGGCCGAGAAATACTTTCAATAGCCCATCCTTTTTTTGTTTATTTGCTTGCCTGGAGGACCAAAAGACCTTCACATGTGAAAATTATTTGTTGACGGCTCCCCAGAGCTATGCTAGAATCAGCCTACAGGGAATATTTGACTTTTATCTGAAGACTACAGTCTCTTACCAAGACATTCTGTTTTCATGTTGGTGAAATTAGCAGCAAAGCTAACAAAGTATTAATGAAAAGTTTGTGAGGAGGGAAAGGCAGTTGAAGTGCTTAAGATTTTAAATATATGTTAAAGAGAATTTAAAATAACCATTGCCTCTGGATTATCAAATATTACTCACTTCTTGTTTAAAAATCAATCCAGGACCAAATTCTTTGCTTTGAAATATACTAGTGTTTGTGATTGCAGTATGCCCTGGCCTACTTACAATCCAATGATTTTAATGGCCTAACTGACCAGGCTACTTACCTAACTGCTGTACCTGTGACTTAGCACAGAGTGGATTGCCAACCACTAAAAAAAAATTCTGCCTTCATGTCCTCATGCCTTCAAATGATCCTCATTGCTTTCTGCCCTTATAATGTGATACCAGGAGAGTTAGTTGTGGAGCATTTGGACAGATATAGTATGAGAGTAGTTTATAACTTGTGGTACAGAAGTAACCTTCTACTGTGTGGATGACCAGTGTGTGAACTGGCTCAATATCCCCATCTTTTATTGAATTTCCCCTGGGAACTAACCAGCTTTGCTGAACACCAGTGAGTCAGTATAAGTAGTGGAAGAGGAAGAAGGGGGAAAAAAGCAGAAAATATGGGATAGGAAAGCCCCACAAGTACAAATGTCAGTGAGGTTTTTCCTTTAAATCTTTTTTTCCCCCTTTTCCTCCCTTTCCCTCTCTCTTCTGTCCTCTCAACCCTCTCCCTCCCATTACAGGACATCGTCAGAAAATAGACGAACAGACAAAGCCCGGGAGCTTGTCCTTCTCAGAGAGACTGAGTGAACTTGAGCAGCTTCGCCGCACTGCCATGAGGATCAGTCCGCACCACCCAGCCCCCGCATCGAACCCAAGAGCTTCCCTAAACCACACAACGGCTTTTAACCCTCAGCCGCAGAGTCAGATTCAGGGTAAGTACCTAGAGGAAAACACAAACAAAACTTTTCTTCTCATCACCTTCATTATCCACAGACTGACATCTACACAAGTAAAGCTCACTGAATGGAATTTTGTTTATTCTCCATAAGATTTATTTAGACCCTTCAAGATGCTCATTAATTTGTGTGACTTTGGTGTTCCTTGGGCTATCAAGAAAGGGGTAAAATTTGGAGGGCCAAAGAGATAAGTAAATATGTACCTTGATTGAAAGAAATCAGCTTTGGTCATACTGGGGTTTTTTGATTGTTTGTTTCCTTCCTGATGGAACCTATGAGGTTTGGGACATTATAATAGATAGAACACAGAAGATGAAGGTGGGCATAATGCAGCGGTGGGGAACCTGAAGCCTTGAAGTCACATGTGGCCCTCTAGATCCTCAAGTGCAATCCTTTGACTGAATTCAGCTGCACTTAAGGACCTAGAGCATCACATGTGGCCTCGAGGCTACAGGTCCCTCCCCCCCCCACATAATCTATATTCCTGGTTTTCAGATTATAGTTTTCTAATACGATTGTCTCAGTACCTGGGAATTTTTAGAGCTGAATTTTTCTGTATATTTCTATACTGACAACATTAAAGAATGCAGTATTTTTGTATGAAAGTAGAAGGTAGTGGCAAAAATATTGATCATTATTTTTAAAAAAAGCAATGTTCTGCGCTAGCATAGAAAGCACTGTTTATTCTAGAATCACTATAGATAATATGCTTTATTCTGCCAACAAATAAGGCAGATGGATAAATCATTATTGTTTAGGAGTTATTATCAAAACCATTATGTAAGGCCATTTACTTTTTAGTTTCTTAAAGGTCACAGAAATTAGACATTGTTCTTTTGCAGTAATCATGCTACCCTAAAGAGACTCAGGTGAAACTCAACAGGAAAGGATAAGTGGTATTTTCAGCTCACAGACAGATGGCCACAATGATATTAGGGTCTTGAATTTGAAGTTACTACAAGCTTATATAGTTAGGGAGTATGTGATATCTATGTTAGATATACTTGAGGACATTCACTAAACTTCAGGCATACCTCAAATAACATTGTTCTGACATAATTTTGTAGTACAATCATTAATATGTTATAGCTGAACCCACTACATATAAGGTTGCAAAATCCCACCATATCCTTCACTGCCCCTTCCCCCATATATAACACTGTTTCTTTGAAGTTAACTGCCCTCTGTTTTGCCTGAGGTCATGTTTTCCAGGAATCAGTGATAAATAATCATGATAAAAACAGCTAACATTTATCTAGCACTTTAGAGTTTGCAAAATGCTTTACTTATATTTTATTTTGTTTGATCTTCACAACAATCCTATTAATTAGGTATTATTATTATCCTCAATTTGCAAATGAGGAAACTGGGAAAGAGAGAAGTTAAATGATTTTGCCAAGGTCATGTAATTGAAAAGTGTCTGAGGCAGGATTTGAACTCCCAGTCCATCATTTTTATATCTTGATGTCTATCTTTAATATTTTAAAACTGAATTCTTCAGAACTCCCGTGTGGATAATGTACTTTGAATTTGAAGGTTGGAAGTAATGGGGCCTACTAAAATGAGCAATTACAGTGTGTTCTGCTCTCTTCTGAAGGCCTTGTTGATGTGTAGACATAGTTCTTTTTGTTTGTTTTGTACATGAATTACAACCTTAAAGAGATTTTTGTATTAGTGTGGAATTCATTTCCCTAAGAAGACAGTCCCAAAGAAAACTTAGGAGAGCTTAGCAATGGTGACAGCTGTTAAATGGCATCTTTGTCTAGTTTCAGCTCTTCTGAGTATTAACAAAAATCTTTAATTGTATGAACCACATTGTTGATTTAATCTAATATCACATCTACATGGCTCAATGGAAAATGCCATTTGAGAGTAATTCCATTTTTTTCATAGTGACTGATCACCCAACTATTTACTGTTCAGACAAAAACCAGTCTGATTAATTTCTTAAACCAAACAACCAGAGGCAATTCTGTTACTCTAGTCTAGTTATAGTAAGCTGAATTCAATTGGGTAGCTATCCAATCAATAGTATAATAAGTATCCGAAAGAACCTTAAAATTAGGTCCACATGTGATGCAGAAGTAGGGTATAAGAGATGACCCCTTCTAGCAATAGTCTCACACATTATTTTCAGCCTTTTCATCAGATAAATTAGATTTTTGAATGCATTAGAATGCAGACTGGTGTGAATCCAAGCATTCTCCCTGGTACCAAAGTTTATTTGATAATCATTGGGAGAAAAAAAGATGAACAAAAAAAAAACTTTCTGATTAATGATTACTTACACAGGAATAAAATAGATTAGATCACATTTCCTAAATTCCTAAATTGTTAAATAAAATGAGTGTTTAGAAAATAATTTTCTCTAGAAGTCCTTTTCTAACTTCAAAGGATTTTCAAAAGTTCTTTCAGTCTATAACTTAGTAACAACCCACTAACATAACTAGAATTTTTTTCTACCAATATGGAAAAAATGCAATGTATATTTTTAAAACAATGAAAAAATAACCATAAACACAGCTACTGTTTGTTATCCTTCATCTCAGCTAAATTGGTGAATAATGAATCTCATTTCCAAATGCACTCTGTTAAAATAAAATGAATGTAGCATTTTGTCTTCTCAGCATTTAGTAGCTGCGTGGGTAGAGGTATTAGTAGGGACTTGCCTTCTTCAGCCACTTTGAAACAGTATATGCTTAGCAAAGTATCAGGTTCAACACTATCACTTTTTTCTTATTCCTTTGGGGGAAAAAACAAAAAACTTCTCCAATGTCTAAGCAATAATAAATGTGTTTTGTGGTACTCCAGGAACCTGGTAACCACTTTTTTTAAATTGTCTAATATTTTGCTGTTACTCTTTCTTTTCAAATTATGACATGGATATATTACCTCACCTGTGAATTTATAGAAATGGTTTAGGAAATGTAAGAATGTTTACTATTGTTTTCATATTAAATTATTACTTTTTTTCACTACTAGTTTCTTTAATAATCTTTAATTTATTTAAGTACATTAGTCTGACTGCCCAGCTTTGAGAAGTAAAATGGGCTGCCTCAGCCAATAATGGATTCCCTGTCTATGTTGATTTTCTTTCTAAAAATAGTTTACTGCTTTTCTTAGTTAAGAAGCATTTTCATTCATCTATTCTTCCCATTAACCCTGGTCTCAAGATTAAACAACTTTTTGTTTTGTTTTGTTTTGTTTGTTTGGAGGGGGGAAGGCAAGGCAATTGGGGTTAAATGATTTGCCCAAAGTCACACAGCTAGTAAGTGTGTCAGGTGTCTGAGGCCACATTTGAACTCAGGTCCTCCTGACTCCAGGGCCAGTGTATCACCTAATTGTCCCTAAACAACTTTTTTAAGATGAAAATAAAACTCTCAGTAAATATATAACCCCTTAATCTGGCAAAACTAATTCCTACATTAGCCATTTTCAGATATGTGCATATTTTGTATGTGTATGCACATATATATGCATATGTGTGTATGTATATACCAATATACAAATATATCTATATGTGTGTATATTTCTTCATTTTAACTTCATCTCTGTCAGGAGGTGAGTAGTATGTTTCGTCTCCATTTTCTTGGACTCATCATTTATCTTTCCATTGTTCGGAGTTCTGTCATCTTTCCAAGTTGTTTTTTTTTTTTGTAATGTTTTTATCATTGCGTGCATTGTTCACCAACTTCTGCTCATTGTTTCGTCAGTCAATAAGTATTTATTAAGGACCTGCTATGTGCTTACTCAATAACACTGTGCTAAGCACGGAGGATACAAAATGAATGGCAAATGATAGTCCCTGCTCTCAAGGAACTTAGAGCCTGATGGTGGAGACAGACAACTGCATTAAAACAAACCTGAGATATACAGGATAAAGTGAAGATGATAAACAGCATTAAGGAGAACTGGGAAAGGGTACTTGCAGAATATGGGCCTTTAGCTGAGACTTGGAGGAAGCCAGGGAAGCCAAAAGGCAGAGATGAGGAAGGAGAGAATTCCATGGAGGATATAAAGTATCTAGTTCAAGGAACAGCAAGGAAGCCAGTGCAATAGGATTTCAGAGTATGTGGGTGGTGTGATGGGGTTCAAATGTAAGAAGACTGGAAAGATAGGAAAGGTCCAGGTTACAGAAGGCTTTAAAAGGCCAAACAGAAGATTTTAAACTGGATCCCAAAGGCAAAAGGGAAGCACTGGAGTTGGTTGAATAGGAGGTGTTATATGGTTAGACTTTTGATTTAAGATCAGTTTGACCACTGAGTGGAGGATGGACTGGAATAGGGAGAGACTTTAGTCAGGGAGACTCACCAGAAAGCTAATGCAATAGTCCAGGCATGAGATGAAGAGGGCATGCACCTGGGTGGTGGCAATGTCAGAAGAGAAAAGCAGGAAATATAAAAGAGAAATGTAAGAAGTTGCATTTACATGACTTGTTAGCAGATTGGATATGGGGGCAGGGAAAAAGTATGAGGAATCAAGGATAACACCTAGATTGTGAACCCAGGTAACTGGGAGAATGGTGTTATCATTGACAGCAGTGAGGAATTTCTGGAGAACGAAGGGTTTGGAGAGAAAGATAAGTCAAGCTTTGAACATTTGAACATGTTGAGTTTAAGATGTCTATTGGACATCCACTTCAAGATGACCAATAGTCATTTGGAGATGCAAGTCTTATGTTTGTCCTTCGTTCTCAAAGACGACCATGACATCAGGGAGATGGTTACATGACTTGCAGTTGACTTTGATTTAAGTGAGGAAGGGCTGTGCAAGGTCACCAGTCTCACTTTCTCTTTCTAGAGAGGTCTGGGTCCAGTGGCCAGATATTCATCAGGATAACTGGATGTGGACCAGGATGCAATGGGAGACCGTTGCCCTTTTAGGCCTTTTCAGGTTCTCACTTTGTGTGAGATAATGCCCATTCAGTGAATAGGCTTCTTTAAGTAGTTGCTCAAGGGATGGCCCCTCTAATTAAAAAAAAAAAAATCAAAATGGGAGAGTACCTAGCCAAAAGAGAAATAGTTACTATTTGCATTCATTTTGAGCCAGGAGGATCCAAAATATAGCCATTAAATGGTGCTTAGGCAGGGACCTATTGTCCAATCTATGAGCTAGAGTGAAATGAGTTTAAGGTTTGGTTTTTGAGAAATAAATCTAGCCAGTAAACCACAAGTTAACAAGGCAGCTGTAGGTCATCAAAATGTACCTTCCTTTGGAGAGGAGAGGGAGAGGGAGAGGGAAAATTGAGTTACCCAACTGCCTGGGTCCCCATTCAGGTAGCTCAGACTACTCACAAGTTATGTTTGTCCTTCATTCTCAAAGAGGACCATGACATCAGGGAGATTATGACATGACTTGCAGTTGACTTTGATTTGAGTGAGGGAGGACTGTGCAAAGTCACCAGCCTCACTTTTTCCTCCAGAGCCATCTGGGTCAGGGGGCCAGATATTCATTAGGAGGACCGTAGATGGCCCCAGAGATGCAAGTCTAGAGGTCAGGAAAAACATTAGAAATAGTGCTGGATCCCACTCTAATGTGCTTGGAAGAACTAATTATTAAATTTTCAATATGAGCATTTATATACCTCAGAAATCAGCAATTGCTACAAATCAGGGCTTGATTTATTGTTTTGTTTATTGTCTACATATAATAAAGTGCTGATAATGAAAATTAAACATAAAAATATGTGTGTATGGGATGGCTACATGGTACAGTGAATAGAGTACCAGCCCTGGAGTCAGGAGGGCCTGAGTTCAAATCCAGCCTCAGACACTTAACATTTATTAGTCTTGTGACCTTAGGCAAGTCACTTAACCCTAATTGCCCTACTTCCCCCCCCTCCAAAAAGCAAAAAAAAAAGTGTGTATACACCCCCCACCCCAGTTGTTAAATATTTACTAACAAACTCCTTTATTACTTTCTCTTTAAAAATATTATTTTATTTTAATTTGTGGACTAAAAATAAGCATTTCCATAACATAATATAATAAAAAAGATGATTGCACTTGAAATCTGTTATGTACAACTTGTTATTAATACTGATTGAACTCAGCAGAAGCATTATAGAAGTATCTAGAAATGAAGTCATCACCAGACTAGAGGTTTGGTTACTGAAAGCCAATAAGAATGATAATTGCATATATTCATATGTGTGCATATTTATGTGTTTCTATATACATATATGCAAATGTATGTATATTATTGTTGTTCATTCATTTAGTTATATTAGACTCTTCATGACCCCACAGAACGTACTGTCCATGGGTTTTCTTGGCAAGGATATTAGAGTGGTTTGCCATTTCCTTCTCCAAGTAGATCAAGGCAAACAGAGGTTAAGTGGCTTGCTTAGGGTCACATAGCTACTAAGTGTCTAAGGCCAGATTTGAACTCAGGTCTTCCTGATTTCAGACACTGTACTCTATTCACTGAGTCACCTAACTGCCTCTGTGTG
Source organism: Petaurus breviceps papuanus (assembly GCF_028583685.1). Lineage (NCBI taxonomy): Eukaryota > Metazoa > Chordata > Mammalia > Diprotodontia > Petauridae > Petaurus > Petaurus breviceps. Next base: position 9,439,581 of record NW_027187374.1, on the reverse strand, counting down.
TGTGTGTATGTGTGTATGTTTAACATTTGCAAAGTGGTTTACATCCATTATCTTACTTAAGTTTCACTATACCCCTGGGGCTTCATTACTTTGGTCTGCATCATCAGTTCATAGAAGTCTTCCCAGTTTCCAGAGAAATTGTCCATTTCATCATTACTAATGGCACAATAATATTCCATTATATTCACATAACACAATTTGTTTAGCCAGCCCCCAATAGAAAGATACTCTTCTTACATTCTGATTTTGTGCTATCATGAAAAGATCTGTTAGATTCTTTTCCTCTTTCTTTGATTTCTTTGTGTTATAGGCCTTGTAATGATATTAACCAAGTCAAAGGGTATACACAAGTTGGTAATTTGGGGGCATAGTTTTAAATTGCTTTCTAAAATGGCTGTACCAATTCACAGCTCCACCAACAATGCAGTGGTATACTTATTTTCTCATAGCCCCTCCAAACTTTTGTCATCTTTGCCAGTCTTATAAGTGTGAGGTATAACCACAAAATTTCTTTAAGTTGTATTTGTTTAATTATTAGTGATTTAGAACACATTTTTCATGTTGTTGTTGATTGCTTAGATTTCTTCCTTTGAAAAAGTATAGCTGTTGATGATTTATCTATTAGAAAATGATTTGAATCAGTTTTGTTATTATTGGGAAGGATGGAAATAGAGACCTCCTCCCAGAATCTCCATTTCAAAAAGGCACCCATGCCAGCCATCCCTTCATTTCCCATTTAGTTGCACTGTGAACTTCACTATTATTCCCCCCCTCAGCTAGATATATCCTATTCCCCTTTTCAGTTTCCTTTTGTGTTTTTCCCCCATTAGATTGGAAGTTCCATAAGGGCAAAGACTTTCTTTCCTTCTTTAAAATTTTAAGCTCTTAGAATAGTTCCTAGCACACACATAGACCCTGAAAAAAAATGTCTATCAACTGAATGAATATTATATAGCTTGAATATCTCATATTAATTTAAAAACTTGGGCTTCTTCCCTCTTCCTACCTAACATTTTATTCTAGTCAGATATTAGCAGCCTTTTGAGGCTTTTCTACAATTGGGAATGTGACAAGAATTAAAGTCTTAACTAGAAGCTTAATATTTTCTTAGAATTTAGGTAAATAGATGATTTATAGGTTTCATTTTAGAACTTCAGCATTATATTTAAAAAACTACTTCAGACATAAAATTCACCATTAACTGTATTTATTTGAAAAGCAGTATTCATTTTAAGGAAATATCGCCAGATCCCCATTAAAGTATTTCAGACATTATTGCTATATAGTAGCATTCAATTTCTCCTAATGAATAATCTCAATAACCATTTCTATCATCTGCACCCACTCACTAATCTTAGATCTCTCTTTGTCTATCAACTTCTGTTCAGTTGCCTACAATCATGCCCATGTCTTAAGTGTCCTCATAAAGTCCTCATCTGAACCTACCCATACTCACTGACTATTATCTTATCTCTCCTCCCTTCTGTGACTAAACTACTTTAAAAGTCTATCTGTGATACAGGCCTCCACTTCCTTTTTTCTTCTCTTCTTAATTGTGCAATCTGGCTTCCAATCTCATCATTCAACTGAAACAGATCTTTTCAAAGTTACCAGTGATCTCTTAATTCCTCAATTTAAAGGCCTTTTCTCAGTTCTCATCCTTCTTGACCTCTCTACAGCCTTTGACAATATGGATCACCCTGTTCTGTTTGATGCTCTCTTCTTTCAAGGTTTCTGTGATACTGCTAGATCCTGGTTCTTTTGCTTGTCTGACCACTCTTTGTTGGTTCCCCTTGCCAGATAGTCATCTAGATTACACCATCTAACAATGAGTGTTCTCATCATTTCCCATGAATTCTGGTGTAATCTCTATGCTGATGATTCTTAGATCTACTAATCCAGTCTTAATGTCTCTCCTAATATCTTTACTTACATCTTTAATTTTTTATTGGAAATCTAAAATTGGGTGTCCCCTAGACATTTGGAACTCAACATCTACAACACTGAAATCATTATCTCCCTATGCTTCTCTCTGCCCACACCACCATGTCCAATTTGTAATCATATTAGACCATGAGCTTCTTGGGATTAGGGACATTTCCTTTTCTTTGCGTCTCCAGTGCTTAACATAATGCCTGGCAGCTATTAACCAAGGAATAAATGTTAACTGACTTAACTTCACCTTTAAAGAAGGCCAGTAATTTAGTACATTGAGTGACAATTTTTACAATAAAAGCTGGAAAATATGTTGTAGTCCCTGAGAATTAATTCATAGCATTAGTCCTCCTCTAACTCAGTGAGTGTGGATTGTAGTTTCTTTGTTGTTTATTTATTCAAAATTATACATGACCCCAATACCTGAAAATAGACTTCTCGAATTATGCAAACATTAAAAATATAAAGGAGAACAGGTTGCCATGACATTAAGCCACTGTTTATTTGTTGAGGTTTTTACTATAAAAGGGCCAACATTAATTTTAACTTCCTGTTTTACCAGATCATCAAATTGAATAGAAAGACATTTGTTTTTTGGATATAAGTTTATGCAGGTCAAGACATTGTAAATTCCTGTAACCTGGTTGTTATCTCTGCTTTTATAAGACTTTAACCATACAAATTTCTAAATAGATGACATTTATACAGCCATCTCCCTCACAATTTAAAGAGATATTCCTTTGAATGAATGTGGATAATATTAACATTGACCTGAAATCATGAAAACAAGGAAATAAAACTGTAAATTCAGAGAACTAACTTCTTCCTATTATGACAGGGAAGGCAGTAGGAAATATGAGTAAAACGAATTTGGGAACATGGTGAGGAATATTGTCACAATGAAGTGAAGTAAGAAGACAGCTTGGTGATTTTGTGGGTTGTGGTAAACCTCCTCAGTGGTATTTAAATAAATGTTTTCATGGTTGATACACTCTTGAAATCATTAGGGATTTATGAATAAATATGTAAACATATTTTAAATTGATTTATGTAATATTGATTGAAGCAGAAATGTTGCATCCACACTTACAAATAATTTTTGAATGAATACTAAGATTAATTTGTCATTGATTTCTCTCTTAGGATCTATAAATACAGGTTTGTGACTCATATTTGCCCGGTTCTTTGTGCTCACAAAGCACTCTTGTATTACCATCTTTGATCTTCAGAATAACCCAATAAAGAAGTTAGGGAAGGTATAGTTGTTCTTATACTGCAGATGAGGAAGCTGAGTTTGAGAAAAGTTAAGTAAAAGCCAGTAAATGGCAACTCAAGTACTAGAACTCAGGTATTCGGACTCCAGTCCAGTACCTTTCCACTGCCCCGTGCTTCCTAAGGATTCCTTTTAGTCTATTTCATCAGGACCAATATTGAAACATTCAAAGTGTCCCTCTGCCTCCTCTTCTCTGTATACACTCTTGGTGATCAGACCAGCTCAATTGATCGATCAATCAACAAACTGTGCTAAACACCTCCTGTTTTACTCAATGTATTTTCCCCATTCTCATCATTCCCCTCAGTTTTCAATCTTCATCCTCCTGGTGACCAGTAGCTCTTTCCAAAGTGTGCCTTCTGACATGCTGAATTCTTCTCAATCCTTGAAAAAAAATGACTACAAGCTGCCATCTCCTGAAGTTATTGCTTTATATCTCCCATCATTTTCTTAGGCAGATACCTAGGAAGTCCCCACTTGCCATTTATACTTCATTTCCTCTTTATCAGTCCTTAAACCTTTGGAATATGACTCCTAATTTTATCTCTTAACTTAAACTGCTCTATCCAAATTACCAAAGATCTTTTAATTGCCAAATCTGAGCATCTGTTACTCTTTTCTTCTTCCTTCTCCCTCTTGAATTGCTAGCTGCATTTGATGCTGTAGACTACCATTTTCTTCCTACTCGGTCTTCTCTGTATATTCATGGCACTATTCTATCCTGGTTCTGCTCTCATCAGATACTGTTGCTGGGTCATTAATTATAACATGTCTCCTAACTTTGGTGGTTCCCTAAGTACTATACTGGACCTTTTATCTTCTCTGTCTCTACTCTCTTTATGACCTCACCCACCTTCAGTCCTGCATCACCTATTGAACATTTCAAGTTTGATATCCTAAAGACACCTCAAACTTCATATATTTGTTGTCCAGAATGGGGCAGTGATGGAATATGTGGGTGAAGATTAAAGATGGGAAAAATAAATATTATTTTTTCAATGGAGTATACCATAAACCCCCTAGACAGAAAGCAAATATAGATGAGGAGTTTGGGGAACATCAAAAAGTTAAGATAGAGGCATGAAATAGCAGTGATGGGGAACTTCATTTACCTAGATGTCTGCTAGAGCTCTCTCCCTGTTTCTCCCCAAAGCAAAGCAACTTAGAACTTCTTGACTTGACTTACTGATAAGTTAATCCTTCAAAGGTAGAGGAACCAAGAAGGGGAAATTCTATTTTTGATCTGATTCTTACCAACAGTAATAAAAATTATTTCTGGGGTGACAATAATAGGAACCTTAGGGGGAAGTGATCATTTTTTCCTAAAGTTTGTGACAGAGGAAAGGAAATCTGAGCATAGTCTGAAAAGCAACTTTGATTTTGAGAAAATGAATTTCCAAGAGTTTAGATGAATAATGTGTAGGCTCCTATGGTCTATAATATTACCAGGGAAAGCCAGTCCAGGAAGGATAGGACACAATAAAAAAAAAATTCTGAAAACATAAAGGGAAACAATTCCAATGAGAAAAAAAACTAGAAGTTGAGCAGACCAATGAGGATGCACAGAGAATTCACTAGGCAGTTTAACTTTTTAAAAGAAATATATGGAATATCTAACCAAGACCAAGTAACAGAAGATGAGCACAAGAGTGTGATATAGTATTGTGAAAAAGTGTCAAGGGTGCTAAAGCTCAGAATAAATCAAGGCTGGTGAGAGAAGTGAAGAACAACAAAAAAGGTTTTCCTTTTTAAAAACCAACATCGCAAGAAAAAGAAGGATCAAAAAAGGAATAAGACCTATACTGTGGGTAGATGAATTGATAACAAATGAAAGAGAAAACTTTTGTACAAGAAATGGCAGAACAAAAGTAACTATAATAGAGTTGATAGCCAAGTAAGTAAGTAAGGAGATATTAAGAGGGCAATTAATTATCTTTGAGGAATTCAAGTCAGGTGGATTATATCTTTAGATGCTGAAATATCTAGCAGGTATTTGTCTGAACCACTTCGCTGATACCTGAAAGGTCATAAAAAAATGGGAGAGGTATTACAGAATTGTAGAAAAACAAATGTTGTGCCATTAAAAACAAAAACAACAAGAGAATTATATCTGCAAACTGTAGTCTAATGATCTTGACTTCAATTCCAAAATATAAAATCTATCCATCTAATGGATCATTGGATATCATGATCTAAAATGAATCATTGAAGAGATAGTTGGGAGGCATGTAGAAAGGGAATGGCTTCATCAAGCCTAACTTAATTCTCTTTTTTTGACAGCTTTACTAAACTCATAGATGAAGAGAATGTTGTGGATATAGTTTACGTAGATTTTAGCAAAGCTTTTGATAAAGTAAATGAAGACATGTGTATTAGATAATACAAGTCAGACAGATTCAAGAACTTGTTAGATGGCCAAACTCAAAGAGTAGTTGTTAATGGTTAAGGGTCAATGTGGATGAAAGTTTCCAGCAGAGGACTCTATTTTCACATTTTTGTCAATACTTTTAATAAAGACATAGATGGCATGCTCACCACATTTGTAAGATGGCACAAACTTAGAAGAAATAACTCTTGTATTAAATGAAAGAATGAACATCTAAAAGAACTTTCATCCAATAGACCATTGGGCTGAATCTAATGAGATGAAATTCAGTAGGATTAGATGTAAAGGTGTGCACTTGGGTGCAAAATATCAGCTTCAGAAATAAAAGATAATGGAGGCATACATAGATAGCAGCTGTTCTGAAAAACAATTATAGAAATGGCAAACATAAACATAATTTTGATGCTTTGTTCAATTATTTCAGTCATATCCAATTCTTTGTGACCCCATTTGGGGTTTTCTTGGTAAAGGTATTGGAGTGGTTCACCATTTATTTCTGCAGCTCCTTTTACAGATGAAGAAACTAAGGCAAACAAGTTAAGTGCCTTGCCCAGGGTCACACAGCTAGTAAGTACCTGAACTCAAGTACTCTTGACTCCAGGCCCAGGTGCTCTATCCACTATGCCACCTAGCTGCTCCCAGATAAACATTATGCTCCATATTAATAAAAACAATTTTTTAAATCATATTTATATTGAGTCATACAATCATTGACAAAATAAAATACTCTTTTATGTTAAAAATTCTAAAATTTAGGAGTGGCTAGGTGGTGCAGTGAATAGAGCACCAGCCCTGGAATCAGGAGGACCTGAGTTCAAATCCAGCCTCAGACACTTAACACTAGCCATGTGACCTTGGGCAAGTCACTTAACCCCAAGTTCGCCTGCCTTCCCACCTCCAAAAAGCAAAAAAAAAAAATACTAAAATTTATAGGACTAAATGAAGCTTTCCTTAATAGGGATAATATGATTTGAAATCAAGAGCTAGCACTATCTACGATGGAAATTTCCAATAAGATCAGGAGTAAAACAAGGATATTAGTTGTCACTTTTATTATTTGATATAGTTCTAGAAATACTAATTATAGCAATAAAACAAGAAAAAGAAATTAAGAAGAACATAGACAAAGCATTTTTTTTTATTTTTGTAGATGCTATGATAATTGACTTAGAAAATCCTGAGGCTTCAACTAAAATCAATAGAAACAGTAGCTGCAGAATTTGATTCTTTTTTAAACTGCCAACAAAATCTAGAAGAAAAATAAAAAATAATTTTCATTCAGTATTTCAACAAAGTTTGTAAAATATCTATTTAACAAGACACTAGCATTATTTGAATACATTATAAAATATTTTTGCAGAGAATAAAGATTTAAATAAATATCAAGGAATAATTGTTTAGCCACACTAATATTAATAAAATAATAGGCTTTCAATGTCATACAAATCAAACAAAAATTGCTTAAGAGAACTAGACCAAATTATTATATATGTATCTGGAAGAACAAAAGGGCAATAATTTTGAGGGGAATAATGAAAAAAAGAGTGAAGGATGGGGTCCCAGAAGTATAAGATCTTAAACTGTACTACAAAACAATAATCATCAACATAATTTGGCACTGGTTAAAAAATAGAAATATTTATCAATGGGCAGATTAGGCTCATAAGATTCAGAAGCATTTGAATGTAGCAGCATAGACTTCAATAATCCTAGGAATACAAACTATTAGAGTATGAACTCACTATTTGGCAAAAAGTACTGGGAAAAGCTCGCACAATGTGCTACAGTATTGTTCAGATTGGCACAAGACACATATAAAAGTTCATATCATGAATGTATCAGAAGATAGTAGAATGAGAGCTTTGTCACAATTACATATAGAAGGAAGAATTGTTGACCAAATATGTGTATATACATTCATACACACATATACATGTATACATATCTCTGTGTGTAGTGTGTGTATATAATTTCTTTTCTTTGTCCCAGAGAGTTGTCCCTTATAACAAAGTAGAAAAAAAGAAGAAAATTTTAAAAGCTCAGCAAGATCAACCCACAAATCTTCTTACTCTAACATCATATGTAATGTTCTATATCCATAGTTCCTTCTTCTGTGAAAAAGGGAGGAAGGTACATTCTCATATGTCTTCTTTGTGACCAAGTTTAGTTTGTATTTAAATGGATAGCTTTCAATTTTGATTTTGCTGTTGTACTTCTTCCCATTTGCATTGTTAAATCCTTTGTGTATGCTGTTTCCCTGGTTCCTGCCTGCTCTATTTTTCATCAGTTCATATATCTTGCACTTCTCTTTATTTCTTATATTCATCACTTCTTTTATCATAAAAATATCCCATTATATTCATGTACCACAATTTATGAAACCATCTAGTCTATTTTTATTTCTCTGTTACTGCAAAAAGTGCTGCAATAAAATTTAGGTGTTTGAATCCTGTCTTTCTAACTTTGAATATTTGCATTAAGTAAATATTATTTAAAATAATAGTATTTACAAAGCACTTTAAAGTTTGCAAAGTGCCTTACAAATATTATCACATTTTATCCTCCCAACAACTTTGGAGATGGTTTCTATTATTATTCTTCATTTTATAGAGTTCTGTTTTTTGCAAGTTTATATTTTAAACTGCTATAACTCTCAGCGATCATATCTCTCTACCAGAAAGCAAATAAAATGCTTTCTGGCTAAGAAAAATTCTAGACTTTTAGTATTTTCATTGTGGCAAATCACATATGGATTAAACTTCTTTAGGAAATAGGAATAATTTTTGTTTATGTTTGTTCTTTTATCTCTTTCCCCTTTTAGGCATCATTAACTTGTTTAAATAGGTCAGTTTGGTCTTTTTTTTTTAATTGCATACCATATTTTCTTATTTATATTTCTTCAAATTTGTTATTGGTGCTAATATTTGCTCTAAGAAGTTGATGGTCTGTCTGGGTACAGACAATCAATTTTATTTCCTCTTTAAAATGTAGTTAATTTCGTTTTTGCCTACTTGCCATTTCTAGTACTTCTCTATTCTGTTAATGAAGAACTGATTCATAATATATAGGCATAAGGTCTTTTGTCCAGTCTCTAGACCTTTGACTTCTTTTATCTCTTTGTTCTGAACAACATTTTCCAACACATTTTTCACTGTGATCCTTTGCTCATGGATGTCACCACACATTAAAATATACTGTTTGATTTTGAAGGGTCTTATTTGTTTCTTTGTATAATTTCTGTATTTCATTATCCTCTGCAAAAGAGGTTGGCACATAAGTTGCTGTTAATTTAAATGAAGAGAAAGGAATGGATTTTTTAGAGAAATGCTTAACTTAATTACTGTGATAGGAGATGAACAAGTGTTTCATGAAATATTTTCCATTCACCCTTGGATGCACAATAAAACCCACTCATTTATTTACATCTCTAAGAAGGACTTGTGAGCCATTCTTCCATTTAGCTACAACTTCCTTTTGTCTTCTAGTTTCAGTATGAGGAGAATGCTACTATCACTTGGATTCAGTTCCTCCCATTTATTTTTAGATTAAGGTGTGCAAAATATCATCTACAACAGCAACCATATTCTGTCTTTCATATGCATCTAACACCAAAATCAGAATGAAGAGAAAACAATCTTTCAATCCTTCTTCAATAATACCATCTGAGCTATTGTCTAAAGAAGCCTGTGGGTAAGAATCTCTGAGATTCTTGAATGCAAACTGATACTTGGGAAAGAAATCCCTGGTATCTGTCTGTGTGTGTTATGACTTTGTTGTTGTTGAAATTATATAAGTGGAAAAATTAAGTTATTTTATTTTTCTGGAAACAAGAATTCCAACAAAATCCAGAATTGTCATTTATAATAATGTATATGGTCATTAATAACCAAGAAAAGAATAATATTCAAGGTGTTTGAAAAACAGCTTATTGTAGAGCTGAAAACATTAAAATGAATCACTTTATTTAAAAAATTATTTTGCTCAGATGCAACATTTAAGGATAGTTTCAAGGTTGCTATCATACTTCTGACTTTACATTTATTAGACTTCCCAGTAACCAAAAAAAAGTCAAAAGAAAATATTATAATGAATAAAAACCTGTGTGATAATGAAATATACACTAAATAGGGTATCTCACCCTACAGAAGAATAGGGGGGAAGGAGATGAGAGGGGGGATAATGGAAGGGAGGACAGGCTGGGGGGGAGGGAAGTCGGAAGCACCCACTTTTGAAAGGTACGGGATCAAAGTAGAGAATAGAACAAGTGGGAGGTGGGATAGAAGGGAGGGAAATATAGTCAGTCTTTTACAATATATCTACTATGTTAATGTTTTGCATTAGCTATACATGTACAACCTATACTGAGTTGCTAATCTTCCCAGTAAGGGCGGGTGACAAGGGAGGAAGGGAATGAATCTGGAATTCAAAGTTTTAAAATCAAATGTTTAATAGATATATATAGATATTGATATATAGATATATACTGTTATTAATACTATTTTACATGTAATTGGGAAATAAAATATACAGGTACTGGGGCATAGAGATCCACCATGCCCTACTGGAAAAGTTGAAAGGGGTATGGGAGAAAATATGGGAGAGAGCAGATTGGGGGAGGGGATATCCTGTAGGACTGCTATTTTGGGGCAGTGGGTAGGGGGAAAATGGGGAGAAAATTTGTAACTCAAAATCTGGCGGAAATGAATGATATAAATCAGAAGTTAATAAAGCATTTGGAAAATGAAAAAAAAAACCTGTGATAGAAAATGGAATTTAGATGTTTGACCTCATTCACAGATGCTTGACCTGTCTCAGTTACATCTTACAATCAATCTAAACAATTTGCAGATTAATAGAAATAGAAGCATTCTAACTACACAAGTTTAGAACTCACTTTTATAGCTATGTACATTCTTAGTTTTTTTTCAAGTGCAAACTGTAAATTTAAGGAGAATACCTAATGAGAACTTTCCATTATGGAGACTGAGAAGAGGGTACAAACCTCTGTCTTTGTTTCCTAGTACTTTTTAGAGAAATGACCTTAATTATTTTGCTTCCTTGACTCTCTCTGCCCATTTTATTTCCTAAAAGTTCTTTTACTTGACTTCATGCTTTGCACATTGTCAAATATTTTCCTTTGGCTAATTTGAGTCACTTAGCATGCTTAGTAGGACAGATACTGTCTATATCTAAAATATATGGGCTAGAATTATCACTGCCCTTCTACTAACTTTAACAAGTGATGATCAAATGACTATAATGTCTTTACAAGTACCTCATAGCTATGTGTGCTTAATAAACTAGTTTATTTAAATGAGCCGCCAATCTGGCACACTGTCAACACCTTACTAATTATATACCAGTACATTTTAGTAGGAATGGATATGGGATGGGATGATTTCATAGATACTGTGCCAGATGATCAGGCCATGATTTCGGTGGCATGTGGTTAGTGCCTCTTCAACATCCTCTCTAAGGGGGAGAAAGGAGTGTGTCAGGGAGGATACATAATTATATGAGTTTATCTTAATGATGAAATACTGATTCTCTGACTCTTGACAAGGGTTAATCATCTCACATGTTCTTTAGAATTTGTAACAAATGGGGGAAAAGGTTTTAGAAAGTATTTATACTACTACATTCAGAATATCTATAAGCAAAAGATGAATTACCCCCATCCCTATTAGATAAAGCAGAAGTCCTATTGCTGTATGTATTACAGTAGGGTGAACTAAGGATGAGAAGGTCAAGTTTCCAGTCTTATAGCCTGGCAAATATTTGTGAGAGCAGTCTCTATACATTAATATTAGAGAACAGTTCAAGAGAATTAAAGAAAACTTCTGTCATTGGAAATGGAAAGAACAAACAGTATTGCACTTATTTCAGAGGACAGTTACCCTTGTGAAATCACTGTCGTAGGTCTCCCTAAATCATCCAATTTTTTCCCTGTCAGAGTTGTTTTGAGGTCATCCCTTGCTAAAGTTCAATGTTATCTTTTCCCTACGAAGACTTTACCTAAAAGTCTTATCTGGACTATGCCCGCAACAGGTACTACAGAATTTCTTAAAAACTGAATGTTTCATTTCTTTTTTTTTCCAGTTCATATAATTGGTTCTTCCCACCTTAGATACATATATCACTTCTCTCAGTGCTTCTGGTGAACTCAAACTATGAAAAACATAGAGGAATTGAAACTGTCTGGTAAAGTAAAAAGGGTGCTGAATTCTAGTCCGGCCTTTGCCACAGTGTGACCAGGAAATAATTTAGCTTCTTGGGGCCTTGGCTTCCTTTTGATAAAATAAGGGTACTAAGTATCTTTTTGAGGTCTAAAATACTCTATCAAAATTATGTTTATAAAAGACTAAAAGAGAGGGAGAATTGAAGTCTTCTAGAATAAGGCACCTTTATACTGTTGTTGTTTATAAAGCAACAAATATCATTTCCTAAAGGTAACTTTATTATCAATTCATCACTGACAACATATGACAAGAGTGATGATTCAGTTTGTATATTTCATTATATATATAACTTGAAAATTCTCCAAAGATAATAATATTTAAAGGGAGGAAAGACTATCATTAATTAGTATGAAAAGGAATTTACAGTTTTTTTTTTTTTAGACTGAGATGAGGCACTGAATTTTTCTACTAATCTAGAAAAGTTTTAATTAAAAAGATTCTCCTTATATAACCTATTGTTAGTTACAGGCCTTCAAACTAAGATTTTCCTCATTTTCATTATTTTCCCCTTTTATGTTTCAGCCATGTTGGCCCATATTAATTCAATTGTGGGAGGTTATTTTGTTTTGTTTTGTTATTAGGAATTTTTTGCTAGTTCAACATTTGTGACTTGAAGTACAGGGAGAAGATGAGTATCTTATTTTTGGCTCTCCTTTTCATTATTATTTCTCTTTCCTCTTATTCTCATGATATAAAGGTGGGTAGGGAATGTCTGCTCAGAAGAGGCAAGTATATTTGCTTACTCACATTTCCAGTATTTGTGTCTTGATGTCTATTTTTCAAAATTCAGGTTTTACAAAATCTTATACTGGATTTTTGTAGTATTTATCATTAGCATTTGTGGTACCACTTATGAAGATTAAAAGTGCCGATTGCAAAACTCCTGTCAATAGAATCTCTTTTAATGACAAATCTGGTTTCTTAGCATAGAATTTTCTCTTGTAATCTCTTTCTGGCAGAACACTTCATGTTCTGAGACTAGAGATCCAATAACCAACCAGAGTAAACTAAAATAAAAAAAATTAATTTGTACTGCTAGCAAACATTGACTAGATCATTTTTTTATTTGTTTGGGGGTTTTGGTTTTTACCTCTAGGATAGTGTAAGAAGTTAGTCTTACTCTGGGATAGTTTAAAAAGAAATGTGAAAATATCATACATAAGCAGTTAACTTCTACCCGTGCTAGTATACTGTTTTGTTTTGTTTTTCACTAGATTAACATTGATTTTTAACTTAGATTTTTTAAAGAATAGCTTAGGCTCCTAATCTAGTTGTTCCTCCCCTATAAATGAGATGCAACATTTTATTGCTTAAAATTAGATAACTAAACATATTCAGAAAAAAAGACATGATTATAAGTTCTTGAATAGTATTTGTGGATAGTAGCTTTTAAAAAAATGAAAGACATTTGCTTAGATTGGAATTTTTGTGTTCTAAATTCATCATTTAGCTTATGCTAGTTTCAAGAATTTTTTTCAAGTCACCAAATGTATATTTTGAAGACTTTTTTTGGTTTAAATAATCAGTGTTAACTTTACAGGTCAAATAAAATGTTAGATTTAAATCATCTGGTCTAACACCCTTCAGTTCATAATGAGGAAACTGAGGCCTCCACATAGATCATCACTTGCCTAAGATTATATGTTTATTAGCAGAGTCAGGATTCAAACGCAGATTTCCTGACTCCCGATCCAGTGGGTTACCACAACACCACAATGTCTAGAATAAATACCTCTCACACATTTTCTGTTCTAGACAGAAATCCCATCCAGAAACCCAGAAAGCCCAAAGCCCTGACCACAAACTTAGAAACCCAAATAGGTTAAATGCCTGTCTTCCCGATGTCACATGGTCAGTTAATGATGAAACTAGGCCTGAAACCAATTCTCAGTCCAATGGAGCTACATAGTATTTCTAATGCTTTAAGGTTTGCAAAATACTTTATAAATATGATCTCATTTTATACTCACAATAACCCTGGGAGATAAGTTCTATTACAATTCCCCATTGTACAGATGAGGAAACTGAGGCAGACAACCTTTAAGTGAATTGCCCAGTGTCACACTCTCAGTGTTAAGGGATATTCTGAACTTAGGTCTTCCTGACTCCTGCTAGTCTCCTATCCATCTCTGCCCATAGCTGTGCCACTCTGCTTCCAAGAACTCTATTTTCCAAACAGACAGAGGGTCTGTGCCTTAGCACTGGCAGTCCTTTATGCCTGGAATGCCCTCCCTCCTCACCTCTGCCTCTCGGTATCCCTAACTTTTTTCAAGGTTCATGTACTACCTCCTCAACAAAGCCTTCTTGATCCACTTAGTTGCTAGTCCTGTCTCTCCTCTTGAATTATCTTATATTTATTTTATCTTACCCAGTAGTCATCTCACCCAATAAAGATTTTACTTTTTTCTCCTCTAAATCTCCAATACTTACCACTTTGCTGAGGTCAAATCTGGCCTCAGATACTCACTAGTTGTGTGACCCTGTTCAAGTCACTTAACCCTATTTGTCTCAGTTTCCTCATCTGTAAAATGAGCTGGAGAAGGAAATGGCAAACCACTCCAATATCTTTGCCAAGAAAACCCCAAATGGGGTCACAAAGAGTCAAATACAACTGAAAAACAACTGAACACTTACCACTTTTACAATGCCTATTGAATTGAAATTTCTTCTTTTCTCCCCTCTCCTTGGGATCTCTTCAGGTAGAAGGACCCTTGGAAGTCATCATGGAAGGGATACCACAAAGGACAGAGAGAGGATTGACTCCAAGTTCACATTCAGTTCTGGCAGGTTCTGAATGGTAACAATAATTAATTAGATATGAAGGCTTTTGGGCATTTTAATTTAAAACAAATCCCCTTCCCCCTGCCTTTTTTGAGGAAGAGGAAGAGCTTTGCCTTTAAATATGGCCATTGCAGTGACATCAATCTGAACTAAAAAACAAACAAACCAACAAACAACACTGTTGTTTAGTAGAAAGATCCATGGATTTGGAGTCAGAAGACAGGTTCATTTTCCTGGATTTGGCACTTAATACCTGTTTAACCTTGGGCAATTGTATTAAATTCAATAAATTCTTATTAGTCATTTTAGCCTGGTGGGGGGGTTGTATTTCATCCAGTATAAAATGAGGACTTTGGATTAGATGATCTCTGAGGTTCCTTCCAGTTCCAGTATTTTATGATTCTAAGTCCAAATTCAGTTTAAGATTTAGGCTTTTGACTAGTAGGAATTGAACCTAAAGTTTGGGAGCCCAACCATCCTGGAACCAGAGGGACTCAGTCATTGGTCAGGCTGGGATACCCTACTGATCCTTAGGCCTAAGGGCTTTTTTGGCTTCCCACTTCCTTTTTTTTAGTATCATAAGAGAAAAAATATTAGTGGCATCACAGGATTTTAGAATTTATAGAACATCTAGTCCAATTACCTCATTTTAAAGATTAAGAAACCGAGTCTCTGAGAGATTAAGTGATTTCCCCAAGGTCACAAATCCAGATCTTCTAACTTCAGGCCTAATGTTCTTTCCACTTTGCAACACTAGCCAGATTCTATGATGATACAGAAGGAGTAAATTATTCTGCATATATCTTTAAGGGTTTCTGATTCCTAGGCATATCTCACTGATCACAGACTGTATTCAGAGAAATACAATCTTGCATATGCTTTTTTTCAAAGAATCATTTAATCAGCCTGATTCACTATAGAACAAGGCCTTTTGGTATATAACTGTAGCTGAGCAAATTCTTCTTTGTTCCTTCTTAGATGTGTACTATTGTGCTTTGGCAGGCAAAGAGAAGAGCTAAGGTGGGGTTAGATAATCTGGTTGGTGATTGCATTTCTCAGAAAAGTAGATATCAGGGAAAATGCATATGGTTAGTTTATTCAGTCCCATGGGATTACTGTAACATTGTGTTCTCTCTTGCTCCATTAGAATACCTCTATGTGTATCAGATGGCAAATTATATAATAATAAAGTTATTCAAATATCTATAAAAGTCAGCATAAGTTCGATGTTCAACTGGGCATTTCTATTCGTTGACTGATGATTTAGATTTAGAGGCCTGTTCATTGGCTCTGGGATGTGCTGGGGGTTGCCTGCACTTTGGAACAATTATAATTATCCAAGTTTTGAGACATGACTATCCTTGAAACTCTACATTTTATTTGGTTTTGAGGTTTAGAAGTCTTAATGTGTATGGGTACATATGTTTGTGCCACCATGTGATTTTTGTTTGTTCGGTCGTTTTTGTCCTGACTCTTTGTGATCCCATGTGGGGTTTTTCTTTTTAGCAAAGATATTAGAATGCTTTGTTGTTTCCTTCTCCAGCTCATCTTACAGAAGAGGAACTGAGGCAGACATGGTTAAGTGATTTGCTCAGGGTCACACTGCTAGTAAGTGTCTGAGGCTGGATTTGAATGCAGGAAGATGACTCTAGGCCAGCACTCTAACCACTGCACAACCCAGCTTCCTGCCACCACATGTACATAAAAGTATTGTGGAGCTGGGACAAATAGCAAAACTGTAGCAGGGATGTTTCATAGGCTTATTGGGTAAGGTCTTATCATTTCTATCATTTTTAAGTTTATCACTTGGTGATGTGCAAGAGTTCTGCCTTCAGATGCAGTGAATGGTAAACTTGAACAGATCAATATGAAGTCTCAAATGCTCTGTGTTGTTCTCAGGGTTGGCTTTGGTACACAGCAAAATAAATCCTACAGAGGCATAGAGCTATTTATTGTATCTTGCTAAGCTGTAGAAGTCATTGCTGGGAAAATACATTGTTTAATTTTATATCACCCTCTAAAAATACTTCAGTGTTGCTGTGGTTCAGAATTATGGCTGGGAAAGGAGAGAAAACCCTATTATTCATATTCCTTGAACTTCCTCCTAATTTTTTCAGTTGACACTTTAAAATATCTCCCCTATTTTATAAATTTTTCCTACTGGTTACTGTCCAGCTAGTAGCCTATTTTACCTAGAATGGAGACTGACAGGGAGCAATGTGAAACATATCTAGAAAGGCTGCCTGGAGTCAGGCTGAGGATGGTGTTAAAGTCAATTTCAGCCATGGAATAATGATATAGATTGCTTGATTTGGAGTGAAGAAGATCTGGGTTCAAATCCTACCTCTGACCTTAATTAGTTTTGTGAGAATGACTGAATCAATTATCCTCTGAGAATCTCAGTTTCATCATCTGTAAACTGGAGATAATAGGGTTTTTATGAAACTCAGCACACTGAACAGGCTGCATTTTATAAACTTAAAGCGGAAAATGAATGAAAGTCTGTTATCTCTGATCAGTGAAGGTAGCTGCTAGTTTGTTGTAGAAGTTATTCAAGTGTATTTCAATCTCTAAAGTAGATGCTAGCTGTTTTATTGACCAACCACTGAGAGACTATAAGAGAGAGATCATTGCCCTTGGAGTCAGAATCTTCTGAGCTTGACTCAGTTCCTTATAGGTACTTAAGCATGTGACAACTTGAATGTAAGTTTCCTCATCTTGAATATGTTGCTGAAAAATCCTTGTACTACCTTCCTCTGAGTCTTATTGTGAAGTTTGGGTTTGTTACTATTTTTGGAGATAGGGGAGTAAGGAAGAAGAGCCTATAATTTAATTGATGTGAAGAATTCTCAGCTTAGAAATTCCCTCCCTCATACAGGTGGGAATCTCACTTGCAACTTATAGTTTTCAAGGGTTTTTAAGGCACTAAGAGGTTAAATAACTTGCCCGTGGTCACGCAGCTAATATGGGTCAGAAGTATGGCTTGATTCTCGAGTTCCTGACTCCCAGGCTAGCTCTCTGTCCATTATATGTCATACTTCCTCTCCATTTGGAAGTGTGCCATATACTCAGATTGACGTGGGATCCCACCAGCTTGGAAGCTCTCAGCAAAAATGGAGATCCCAACTCATCTATGCCTGGCCATCCTGTGCTACTCTCGTTCATATCTTCCCATAAATTCATCATAGGGGCTCCACCCAATATGCTAGCAGCCATCTAGCACTTTCTGTTCTCCTGCCATCCCTCTCTATATAACCAGCCCATCTTTTCCTCCTGTCATACAATTCCTTGGCATCTCTTACTCCTGTTCTTAGAAGTTCTTTATTTGGTATGTGTTGCACACTGTTTATCTCCTCCACAGGGCTCTTCACTCTCTATGATATTCATCTTTATTTCAAAATCACCCACAAACAGGAACATCTGGGAGACGTAACCCTCTGGAGGGAAGCCCTCTTCACCTTTGACTCAACACTGGATCTCCTACATTACAGTGGCAGACACCTTTAGTGAGCCCACATCTTCCTCTTTCATGTCTTGCCTGATATTTAGGATCAAAGAGCTATTGAACAGGTTTATTGCTGTTGCTAAATCTTTTAAGGAATATCAGATGGTTTTAGTGTTTAGATGGAAAATAAATTGCTGTAAAAGGGCCTTTAAACCTTTTGTTCCAACAATCAAATGCTTTTTATAATCAACAAGCAATAAGCACAATGTTCTATTTTCTACAGTTTTCAACTGACTCATTTTTAGTTTCTTTTGTGAGAAAAGTAATATTTTTTATCATCTATATTGGTGGTGTTAAAGTTGACATTCTATCTAAGTTCCTCACTACAACTTTTTAGAAGTTGTGGTTCAGTTGTTCAGTTGTGTCCAACTCTTCATGACCCCCTGGACCACTTCACACCAGGCTCTTCTGTCCTTCACTATCTCCTGAAGTCTATTCATGTTCATGTTTCTTCCATGATGCTATCTATCCATCTCATCCTCTTCCATCCCCTTCTCCTTTGGTCTTTAATCCTTCCCAACATCAGTCTTTTCCATTGAGTCCTGTCTTTTCATTATATGGCTAAAGTATTTAAGCTTCAATATTTGACCTTCCAATGAATAGTCTCATTCACTTGAATTAATTATTGAATATTTGATCCCCTTGCTGTCCATGTGACTCTCAAAGGCTTTTTCAGTACAATTAAAAAGTGTCGATTCTGAAGTTTATATTCCAGCTCTCATAGCCATACATTGTTACCAGAAAAACCAGAGCTTTGACTATATGGATCTTTGTCAGCAAGGTGATATCTCTGCTGTTTAGTATGTTGTCCAGATTTGCCATAGATTTCCTTCCAAAAAGCAAAGTCTTTAATTTCATGTCTGCAATCACTGTCTGCAGTGATCTTTGAGTACAGGAATATAAAACTTCATGCTGCTTTTGTTTCTCCTCTCTCTATTTGCCAAGAAGTGATGGGACCAGTTAGTAATTGTTTAGTTTTGTTGTTGTTGTTGTTGTTAATCTTCAAGTCAGCTTTTCCTCTATCCTTTTTCACCCTCATCAAGAGGTTTCTTAATTCTTCGTTTTCCACCATCAGAATGGTATCATCTGCAGATCTGAAAATGTTGATATTTCTCCCAGCAACCTTAATTCCAGCTTTTAATTCGAGTCTGGCATTTTGCATGATATACTTTATATATAACTTAAATAAATAAGGTGACAATCTACAGCCTTGTTGTATTCCTTTTCTAATCTTACACCAGTCAGTTGTACCATGTTTAGTTCTAACTTTTGTTTCTTTAGTTGCATACAGGTTCCTCAGAAGACCAGTAAGATGATCTGGTACTATTTAGTGGAGGGCATCCCTAAGCATCACTTGGGTAGTAAGTACACTGATAATCTTGGTCTATTGGAAACTTATGTACAATAAATTAAAATAGATGTAGAATATAGTCATTATAATCATGATATTTCAGTGAATTGTAAAGTAGAAAAGATCCATTCCATTATTTGTTAGAGGTTGTTTGTTTGCTACTATTATCCTTTTCCAGTAAGTCCTGTATTTGTGTATAGATAATGCTCATAAAGATTTTGTATAGATAGAATAATGGGTATATAGATTGGTAATTACTGATGTTTTCTGTCTCCTTTTTCAGCAATAATAAAATCCAATTTTTCCCCATGCCTTTAGAATTCTTTTCTTCTACAAGTACCTTGTATAATAAGATACCTTGCTAAGTAAGATAACCTTATTCCCCAACATCTTCATCATTGTATCTCCTTCAACAAAAATCTCCCGTATGTGTGTTTGGTCTAATCTGGCTGATTTTTCCATCTTTGTTCTCTGTCTCTCAGTGTTCTCTCTTAATTCTCTTTGGTTAGGAGATAGATGTTTTGTAGAGTATTATGTAAATGGAAGCTATTATTAGTATATGTTATGAATGCTGAAAAGAAATTTCTGCATTGGATGGCAGATTGGGCTTCTTGCACTCTGGGGTGCCTTTCAGCTTAAAAATTCTATGATTCTCTATCTCTGACTCTGTTAAACTCTTGCAAGGATTCACTTCAAGAGATGGAGACTTAGGGAGTCAGACTAATTGACCCAAATGTAACATATCATTTCCTTCTTTGATTCCTATGATTCTAGAATTGCTTCCATGCTAAGACTCCTATGCATAGGTTTCTCAATGATTTTGTATATCATACAGTGCCTGGTGGCTCTGAACCATATAATTTACTAAAGGACTATTATTGGGAACTCAAAAAAAAAAAAGGAGAGGGGAGGGGAGGAATGCTGTGAACTGATTTTTTCTTAAAAACAGAGTAAACATATCAATGCAGAGCCACCTTGGTTTGGGACATCCATAGCAGTTTGGGACATCCATATAATTATAGAAATAATTATAATGAAATAACAGAATGTTAGAAGTAGAAGGTTACTATAATCTAGTCTTACCCTTCTCCCCCGCTTTATAGATGAAGAAACTTAAGTTCAGAATTGTTAAACAATTTACTCAGGCTCACGTAACTGATGCTTATTTTTCTACCTGCTAAACTCTTCCCAATCTCTAACACCCAAATTTAATTCAGTCCTAATATGTGTATGCCATTTGCTAACTTTATTTGAGAGCTCCCTCCAAAACAGCACTTATATAGAAGAGGGCTGTTGAGGCAAGACAGGGCAGACTAAAATGTGCCTCTGCTAGCTACCCCACCCAGTCTCTCATCTTTATATTGAAAAAAAAAGAAAGAAAAGTTTCAAATAACCCAAACAGGCAGGGTCTGATCTGCACAGACAGTCTGCAGGCACCTACCCAAGAAGCTGACGGTTGGCTGGTACATCCTCATCTGATTTATGTTGTGTGTGTTAAGCCTTAAATTGTTGAGTCTCTGACTGGCTGCAGTGGTATTACTGGATGGTTGGTGCATGTTTTCAGCTCACAGAGCTGGCTCTGATATTGGAGTTCTTGGCCCTGAATCAAGTCCAATCTCACACCTGTCTGAGACAATGAAGGTCTTGTTAGACACATCTCCAGTAAAGGCAGCTCAGGCTGCATATTTTTCACATTCAGAACAGGGCAGTAATGGGAAGGAGAGTGTGGGGGAAGGGGAGCAAAGTAAAATGGGGACTTGGGAAACACTGGGTTTCTCTCCTTTTTAAGTCTTGTTTTTTAGCTGTTCTCTCCTTTTCTCAAAGATGGAGGGAGGAGGGGAATGAAAGTATCTCTTGTTTCTCCAAAAAGAAAAAATAAGGCTGTGGGAACATTTTCATATTCTCCATTGGAAAAGAGGGGTACAACTAAAGGCCCTCAAGACTTCATATCATCACAATAAAACATGATATTTTATCACAACAATGCTATTGTCAGTTCTAAGGATTCTCCCTCCTCCCATATTTCTCTTTCCTTCCTCTACTTACATTTTGATAATTAAGACTGTGGTGGAAAGGAGAATGATGTGTCACTCCATCTTATATTTGTGGAGAAATAGTCTGCTTTTCAGCATAGGCAGATACAGGACAAATAATGAAAGGGAGATGGAAACTCACCCTTTACAGCCCATCTGAGCAACAAAGCTGACAGAATAGTACTGGGAGTGACTTATGTCTGGCACCCAAATATCACCTGAGAATGTGTTCCTAGGACAGCGTAAGGGGAGCTCAATTATTTCAACAAAGACCTTTGGACCCCTAGTTAGAAGTCTCATAGTCAGACCTCCATAAAGTACTTTGGGGAACACTGATATTGGATATTAGTGAGCCTTTGCTTCTTGGAAACTGAGCAGGCACTGACTTTACCCAGGAATATAGTCCGACTCCAGCTAAATACTTCTGAATCACCCTGATTCATCAGAATCTTGCAATGTTTTCTTTTTCATGGACCTGCAACCTATGAATAATCAAAGTTCACAGGCAAGGTATTGTTAACAGATCTCCTACATTTTATAATCATCCTAGACATGAATGTGCTGCATTTAGTTCATATGAGAGCATCCAGGGACTGCCCAAGGACTTTTGATATGTTTCACAGCTTGAGAAATATACATCTTACAAACGGAGAATTGATAATGATGATTCCCTGCTTATTTTTCTTCTAACAAGAACTGGGAAGCCTCCTATTCTTCTTCCTTCCTAAATTCAATTTGCATCAACAGTCTTCCATACCTAAGTTTCCTACTGCCCCCACTGACAAGTGCAAGCTGCACATTTAAATTGTAGGACCTAAACTGAATTAAATTTGATTGAATTAGCTATGGTAGCAGCTCCAAAAGCCAGTTCTCTATAGGTAGAAACACCTACAATAGCCCTTACTTCTCTCTTTTCTTTTCCCTACAAAATAGAGACCTTTTAACACCCACTTTTACTTTTCATTCATTATTTAATTCCATTATTGCAAAACATAATCCATCCATGCCTTCTCTTCCTGGGTAGTTCTTACCTATATCTTTTCACAAATTCTCCACAGAGAATCTACCCAATTGCTTGTGGACTTCTAAGTCTTTTAAACATCCTGCCAGTAGCTATGAAGTGTGCAGACTGTCTATTATCCCATGTACTTGCTATATGGCCTGCCCCATATAATTTCCAATCATTCATTTCCTGAATGATATCCTTCACATTTCCTGTGAACCAGTCATCACTAGTAATATATTGCAGCTTACTTGTTCCCCTCATGCATCTCTTCTTGCCCTGTAGGTCATTTGCAATTGAGAGAGAGAGAGACAGAGAGAGAGAGAGAGACCGAGAGACAGACAGAGAGAGAGACAGAGACAGAGAGAGAGAGAGAGAGACAGAGAGAGAGAGAGACAGAGAGAGAGAGAGAGAGAGAGAGAGACAGAGAGAGAGAGAGAGAGACAGAGAGAGAGACAGAGACAGAGAGAGAGAGAGACAGAGAGAGAGAGAGAGACAGAGAGAGAGAGACAGAGACAGAGACAGAGAGACAGAGACAGAGAGACAGAGACAGAGAGAGAGACAGAGAGAGAGAGAGACAGAGACAGAGAGAGACAGAGAGACAGAGAGAGAGACAGAGACAGAGACAGAGAGAGACAGAGACAGAGACAGACAGAGAGACAGAGACAGAGAGAGAGACAGAAAGAGAGAAGCACCTGAGTATGAATGCATTGCAGTTTCCCAAATGCAATACAACCTGAACCCTCCCTCCTATTCAACTCCTGACATAGTTATGTGCCTTGTCCAAAATAATGCAGTGAAAAAACTCAAAAGACTATCCCTACAACTGTATATCTCAGTATGGATAATAATTAATTTTCATCTACTTGGCTTTTTATTAATGGATTATTAAATCAATCTTATATATCCATGGATCTTCCTTAGGAGTTACTTTGGCATTCTGGGGCTTTATGCAGTCAGTTTTATACTATTCAAGAATAGGAGCAACTAGAGGACCTCACCACCGTCTGGACATCCAAAACAACCACCGTAACAACTGCTGCAAACATCTTCAGGAAGCATCATTTTGTTTTATTCCTCTCGATATGTAAATAATTATAATTTCTATGGGTATCTATCAAAGAATCAGATTTGATCTCAGCAGATTCATGAGAAACACTTCATTGGAAGAGAATCTTTAAAGGTTGATTTTTGCTCTACCAAATAAAATTATCAGAATTATTTTTGGAATCAATAAGCAATAAATATAGCAGTATCTTGCTATACTTTTTCAGTCAATTCTATGACTGATCATGGTTTTACAAAAGACTTCCTGTTCCCTGTCAATATTTTCATAAAATATGTCCATATACGTGCATGGAAAATTGATATAAAGATTTTATAGAAATAAGACAGTTTCCATAATGGTTGGTAATTACTAATATACTCCCTTTTATTTACCTTTTGGGGCAGAGCAAGATGAAAATAATTGACCCACCAAAGTAAATGGTTTAATACTATAGTTGCTGCTATTGTTGTTTATCCATGTGTGGAAGTAGGGCTCTTTATGAATCCCTGGTGCTGCTGCCCAGTAGTGGTCAATGGAATTCCGAGACCTGACTGGATTTAGAGAGGTGAGGAACTTACCCTCCAATCCTCAATCAAGTGAACTCTGTCCCATAGTTCACTTCTATGTTGAATGGATTATCTACCCCAGAGATGAAGGGGTGGGGTAGGGTTTAAGTGGGTCTGCAGTGGCTTATATGGAAGGATAAGGGTAAATTGGCAGGGCATACATCATCCCTGGTCCATCATGAAAATCAAAGCAGGATTCTGTAGAATCCTGGGATTGCTAGAGCTATTTCTAAAATGCAATATATTATTTCCCTCCTGACTCCTTTCCTCATCTCTACTTCCCAAAACCTTTTAACTCACTTTAAAGCTGAGCTCATAGGATCATATACTTAGAAGTGGGAGAGAACATAGGGGTCATCTAGTCTAACCCCTAGAGAAGTTAATCGACTTAATACTTCATAGGTAGTGAGTGGTAGAGCTGAGATTCAAGCTCTGATCCTTTGACTCCTCATCTAGCTCTCTTTCAAATGTATATTTCCTCCACCATTAAGCTTTCCCTGATTGCACTGATTGTTTATGTCCTCTCCCTCCTCAAATTACTTTGTCTGTGTATATCTCATAACCACTTCCCTCTGCCCCATTTCAATTATAAGAATGTAACATTCTTGAGGACAGACACAATTTCATTTTAGATTTTGTATTCACAGAGTCTAGCATAATCTGTTGCATGCATTTTAGGTACTTAATAAATATTTGTTTGAACTGACTGAATAAAAAACTGAAAACTGTGTGCTTTCAAAATTGTTTCATCTTATTTTATCCTTCTCTTGGTATGGATTATTGGGATTTCTATAGGCATCAGATCTGATCTTAACAGATTCATGAAAGACATTTCATTGGAGGAGAAACTTTGAAGGCTGATTTATTTGCTATTTGTACATGGTCTGGTATGTCCACTCTTCTTGACCTTATCTTTATATATCATCTCCATTTCTACTTTCTCACACTTCTCATCTCATTCCTCAGTACCTCACTGGATACTGAGTTGTTAGAGTCTAAATGTGGTGGTTCCACTGCTGTCAAAGATAAGAATAGGTAGCAATAGAAATGCTGACAAATATATTTCATTTTGTACTTACCTTTTATTCTCCTAGGGCAAGGGTAGGGAACCTGTGACCTCAAGGCCACATATAGCCCTCTAGGTCCTCAAATGCAGCCCTTTGACTGAATTTGACTGAACTTCACGTTTGGATTCAGTCAAAGGTTCACACTTAAGAACCTAGAGGGCCACATGTGGCTTCCAAGTCGAAGGTTCCCCACCCCTGACCTAGGATATCTATAAATACCATTGGGCTGACCTGGCTTTGTTGGCCAAACTTCCTACAGACTAATTTTCTCTTTCACTGCTTTTTTTTTTCTATTTTTTTTGAGGTGATTCTGCTCATGATCTTCCATCGTTCCCCAGCATAGTATATCAATGCTTTTCTACTTTAAATTGTTGTACCACTGTTCTTCCACATTTCTTGGATTGGCAAGATGTTCAAGCATTTGTCTGACCATCTTGTTCAACGAGGCCTCTCTGCTGTGGTAATTGTTTTAAATAAGTTAAACTACTATAAAAAATTACAATAATTATTCAGTAAGCATTTCTAAAGCAATGACTACATTCCAGGCATTGTGCTATCTTAATAAAGGTAAAAACAAACCAAACCAAAACAAACAAACAAAAATCCCCAGTCTTTGCTTTAAAGAAGTTTACATTTTATCAGGAAAGACATTTTCTCACACATACATAGAAAGAGAAGACAGAGATAGGGGAGAGAGAGGCAGACAGAGAAAGAGAGATGCACAAAGAGATAGAGACAGACACAAACACAGAGACAGAGAGATGAGTACAATAAATACAAGGTTATTAGCTGGGCAATAAGAGAGGAATCTGGAAAAGACTCAAGTAGGAGGATAGTGCTTGAGCTGAATTTTAAAGAAAACTAGGGATTTTAAGAAGTGAAGGTGAAGGGGGAGTGCATTCCAAGCCCTGGGGAAATCATCTGAGAGAAGTGTGAAGATGGGAATGGAATGTGTGAGGAAGAACAAAAGGGCCTGTCCTCATCCCACTTTATGTAGACAATGTAGCTCATTTGAATAGGTCAGATAAGAGATTTTGTAATTGCATAAAATTTCTCTTATTTAACTTTTGCCTTCTAAATTGGTGTTGATTTCTGTCTTTTCCCTAACTAGTCAATGGTCTTGTTATACACAAACCCCTAATTCAGAAATGACTTCTCCATGGGTAACTATTCTTTTCCTATTCATTAAGATAATATGTTTTAGCACCCCTTGACTCTTATTTAAAAAAAAAAGCCTGCACGATAGCTAGATTTGAAGTTTCTAGGTAATTTGCAAACCTTTGGTCTCTTATTTCTTAATCCTGAGCCATATTTTTTTCTCATACACACATGCAGGCATGTGTGTGTTTTGCAGTCTTCCTTTGGGGCAAGCTTTGTATTGCCCTAACATTAAGGTATATGTTCGTTTGGTTTGGAGAATCATTTCAAGTTCTTCATAGAATTTCTCTACTTTGAAATAGAAGTTGGTATACAATCTGCAGTTATCTTCATGATGGTCTTTTTTTTTTTTTTTTTGCTTTCTTTCATCATATACATTGCAAGGCAAAATGACCAAGTGTCTCGTGTAATAATGTATTACCAAAGCGGGAAAAACAGGTATGTGAGTCCAAGGGCAACAAAAATTCCTAGTAACTACTTCCTTACCATGACCTAGTCATTCTTAAAATATTTTTTTCCTAGTACACTACACCTACAGAAGCAGGTGCATCCAGAGCATACATTTCCAAGGTAAAGAAATATGTAGACTAAGAAATGTTTTGTTAGTTAACACTTTCAACTTCTTTCTCTGATCTCTCAGCCATACTTAACCCAAACTATTAGCCAATAGTTTGGTGGGTTAATAGCTTGGAGGCACCTCAAACTCAGCATGTCCAAAATAAAATGCATTACCCTTTTCCCCAAATCCATTAATCTTCTGAACCTTCCTACTTCTAGTGGAGGGCATCTTCATTCCCCCCAATCCTTGTTTTATAACCTTAATGTTACCCGTTGTCCTTGACTTTCCCTCACCCCAAATCTGTAATCAGTTACCAAAATCTTTTTTGTTTCTTCCTCCGCAATATCTTTCATATCCACCCATTTCTCACCATTCATGAATACAAGCCCTCTTCACCTGGGCTATTGCAACAGCCTCCTTATTGGTCTCTTTGGACTGTTTAAGTCTCTTGCTTTTCCAAGCCTTTCTCTCTCCAGCTGCCAAAGTGACTTTCGTAAAGCACAAGTCTCACCATATCACTCTTTTACTAAGAAAACTCTAGTATCTCCCTATAGGATTCTAGGATCACATTTTATTTTATCTTTATTTCTTTTTAAATGACCACTTTGTAAATTTTGTGCTACATATTTCACTAAATAGGCATGTGCATGTAATTTATAAATAAGAAAATATACATGTATTAGAGAAAAGGAAGATAGGAAGGAAGGAAGGAAGGAAGGAAGGAAGGAAGGAAGGAAGGAAGGAAGGAAGGATAATAGAAGGAAAGAGAGAGAAAGAAAAAAAAAGAAAGAAGGAAAGAACTGAAGTTCAGAATAAGGTCAGTTGGGTACTGTTTTATTTTTCCTAGATATCAACTCCCCATTAGTTGCAGTGGGGGCTTCCCACACACATACAGCCTGCTCCATCATCATTCCTGGTTCCAGGAAACCACATGGAAACTCATTTGGATTGGGGGTGATGGGGAATGGTGTGGGGAGGGAGGGAAGGTGCTTCTGGTATTAATAATATAACTTATTTGCAATGAGAGATGTGAAAAGTCCTCTAATTGGCTACTTAGTCTGATTTCTAATTGGATGTACAAAAGGGAGGCACTGGTTTTCCTCCTCTTTCTTTACTGATATATAAAGTATGTGCACTGTTTTCAAGACACATCCCAAGAGCCAAGCGGTCTCCATATGACCATCAGCAAATGGCTGCATCTTCCACTTCTTTGTCTTTTTCCCCCTAATATTCAGAAAGTCTAAAGGTCCAGAGTCTAATGATAGAAGCAATTGGTTTGTAGTGGCTGAAATGACCTGGTGGCAAAGGAATCAAATGCTTCAAACAAGACAGACATAAGAAAGAAAAATGATGGAAGCCTGGTTTCTTTTACCAGCAGATATGTCCCAGGAGTTGTTTTGGGAGTTCCAGCAAACTATTTTATGTTCTAATGTGCCTTAAATATCAGCCTTTCAGTTGACCATAACCACTGTTATAAGTTTTAATGTTTTAGTCATTCTACTAATGTGTGTTGTGATTTTCTTTTACACTCAGCACTGCTCTTTCTGAATAGGAAATTACCTGTCCCATATCCAATTTATATTATTCGTCAAGTTCCTTTTATTTCTTCCCCTTTTGGGGAATCTATGGATTTACAACCTATAACTTTTATTATAATTGGTATCATACTGGAGACTTGATGTGGGGATTGCTTAATGAACCAATGAGTAAGAGAGAAAGGAGCTCCTTCTCACCAGAAACCAGACTCTCTGTACTCCTCAGAGCCCTCGTAAACAAAGCTGAACAACCATAACTTAGTTACTTTTTTTAATGTGTTGGTTGGACTATATGGCTGCTGAGGTACCTTCTGTCTCTCAGATTCTGTGATCTCTATGATACTAATGAACATTTTTCACCCAAATCAACACACTAACACTGGGCAAGCTGTTGAGGTCACTGTTATTTAAGGGGCAGGGGGAGATTTCCTGGAATATGTTACAGATCTGGGACTATAAGGCATTTTCTAACTTTGTTCTGTTGGGGAAAAGAAGCCAATAAGAAAGGCACTGAGTGAATACAAAAGAAAATGTTATAATAGGCTTTTGTTAGTACTTGTATTTTCTTGTTGAAAAGCATAGCAAAGACCCTGAGGTGCTGAAGTGCAGACAGAAGTTTGATGTTATCTCACACCTAGAAATCTGGCTTTGAGTCCAGGGGCTGCCAGTATCCTGAACTATGGAAGACTGAGGCAATTGGTTGTGCTCAGTACAAATGGTGCTTTTGGTCTTTAGTAAACAGTGTTTGCCTCAGGGCTCAAATCCTTCAAAAGTTTGCCTAGGTAATTGTGTTTCATTACTGTCTGGCATCTCATCATCAGTTTAAGCTGGAGGTTTAGACTGCCTAGTCCAGAAACATGTGAGGATCGAGAGAGAGAGCTTGTGTGTTTAATCCACTTGAAAAAAAATACAAGTGAAGCTAGCTCATTAGTTTAAGTGATGTTAGCAAAAAAAATGTATGGCATTTTCCATAAAGGCTTTTAAAATGAGCATGTGGCAGGCACTTGGCAGATTTAGACTTTAGGAAAGCATGCTGCCCATGTTAGCATGATCATTGTTTTCTTCTGGTTCCATAGCCCTAACCTCCCCATCTCTGACTCTCAGAAAGAAACACAGAGAAATCTTAACTGCAGTCAAGATTTTTTCTTCCATTCCACATCTGGCATAGATTTTTCATGAATAAAGAACAACCAAAAGCCGTTTGGTGTTTTGGGTTCTTTGTTTTGTTTCCTGGGTGTGGCACAAATATGGAAGCATTTCACTTTCTTATTAGTCCTACATATATAAAAATTATATGGAAGAAAGGAAGAAAGTATTTCTTATATTTGTACTATATGTCAGGCTCTGTGCTAAGCCCTTTAGAAATAGTATCTGATTTGATCGCTCCAACAACCATGGGAGGTAGGTGTTACTATTATTCTCATTTTATAGTTGAGGAAACCAATGTAGACAGAGGTTAAGTCACTTGCCCAGGGAAGCCCACAGTGTCTAAAGCCAAATATAAACTCAGACCTTCCTGACTCCAGGCAGTGTTCTGACTATTGTGCTACCTAGCTGTACATGAATATGGGTCTGACAAACAGGAAAAGCATCCCCCAGAAAAATCAAATAAAGATTATGATCAACAAATTCTTTTTTTCTTTTCAAATTGAAATATATTGGATTGGAAAAATTATTTTATGAGAAGGAAATTTTTCAAATTTTGATGTAATAGAAAATTGTACATGACTAGATATTAGAAGATATTTGTTCTGGACCTCAAATAGTCTGTGATCTTGGACAGTCCATTTAACCTCTTTGTGTCTCAATTTGTGAGGCGTTTGGGACAGCTACCTATTATAGCCCCATCAAGCTCCAGAATGCTCTGAAAGAATCACAGTGGTCAAATTGTGAAGGATAGCAAGACGCTGTGGATGAAGGAGACCCTGCCATTTTCCCATGTGGTAATTCAGTCTCAAGTTCAAGAACCTTATTGCAATCTTATTACTCACATTAGGTTTGAAAGCCAAGCACATTGTTTTAAAGTATCAGAACATTTTACTGTAAAAGAAGATCTGGTGCGGGAATGAGATTGCTGGGTTTTTTTCCCCCAATATTCATCACGATGAAATCAACCACTGAAGCCATGAGAGCAAAACAAATTTTACATACAAGGATTCCAGCAACTCTCAAAAAAATTGCATACCCTGACATTCCATCAAGCTTTATTCTCATTCTATAAGCCCTGTGCCTTGTGAAATTACATAAAATTTGTAAATACATCTTTAAAACAATTAATAATTGACTCTTTTCTAATTCACTCCAGGAACTGAAAAGCCATATTCATTTAAGTATTATGCTTTTTCTCACTGAGTTTTTCAAACTTTAGCTTTCCTTTCTATTTTTTTTAGTGGTGTTTCCCTTTTGGTTATGCACACCCAATGTTAACCCCATCTCCTAAATTAAAACACCATTTAGGAAATCATCTTCACTGAGACAGTTGTGAGCAAAATCTTTGCACTGTTTAAATGAATTAGACTTTCCAACTAACGGGTACATATGCATAGATTTAGGGCAGCTAGATGGCACAGTGGATAGAGTGCTGGGCCTAGAGTCAGGAAGACCCAAGTTCAGATGTGACTTCAGACACTTATAAGTTGTGTGACCCTGGGCAAGTCACTTAACCCTGCTTGCCTTATATTCTTCATCTGTAAAATAAGATGAAGAAGGAAATGACAAACAAAGGAAATGACACATCAGTGTCTTGCTAAGAAAACCCCAAATGGGGTCACAAAGAGTTACATAAGACTGAAACAACTAGACAGGTTGCACAGATCTGAGAACTGACGTTTATCTCTATCTAACAAACATTTTAATTAGGTGCCTACTATGTGCAAGGCATTTTATTAGGCAAGAGATAAAATGACAGACAAAACAAGACCTAAAATAATCTCTATGCTCAAGAAATTTACAGTCTATGGGTAAGATGACTGGGGCAGCTAGGTGGTACAGTAAATACAGCACTGGCCCTGGAGTTAGAAGGACCTGAGTTCAAGTCCCCCCTCAGACACTTGACACGCTAGCTGTGTGACCTTGGGCAAGTCACTTAACCCCAATTGCCTTGCCTTCCCCCCTCCAAAAAAAATAAAATATAGGCAAGATGAATACATATAATTTGAATACCTCTTTAAGCATTAATTTATAATTTCATGCCACAACTTCAGTCTACTGATGAGGAAACTGAAGCCCATGGATGTAAAGTGATTTGCCCAAGGTCACACAGTAGTTAATGGCAGAGCCAAGTTTTAAACACAGTTCCTCTGAAGAAGGATGAACCTTTCCCTACTCCCCTACTTTCCCTACTTATGTTGGTTTTTAGACAAAAGTCACAGCCTTTTGCTCATCCCACATGTGGAGCATTTCCACCTTGGGAGAACCTTCTGGATCTTGAGCTCTGTCTGCTGCCATAGCCTTTGAGACCTGAGGGTCTCCATACCATGACAGGCAACAGAAGGAGAGTAGGGGAGAGGTGGGTATTGATTCAGCTTGGGCTTTACCATTTATTTTGTGTTCTAGAAGGTTTTTCCTTCCCAAGTCAACCCCATTATGGAGCAACAGTTCTCTAATTGTCTGCTGTGCCATATCTGCTTTTAACTTTTTAAAAAATCTCCTGTCTTTTTTTTTAAGGACAAAACAGTAAAAAACTGTCGCTCATATAAAAGAAGACCTTCCTTCACCTTGTAAATCAAACAAGACCCTGGAGGGAGGTTTCATCCTGCTGGGCTCAGTATGGTATCATTTTTCTCAAGGTGACCTCATCTGTTGAAGTAGGAAGGTTGCATTTGATATGTCCTTTACTCTCTGTAAGTCAATAAAATGAAACAGGGTATCTCTAAATCATGAGAGGCCTGTTTATTAGCAAATGTTTTTAGACATATTTTCACCATTTTTGTTAAAAAAAACTGATGTTTTGCTAGAGTTTAAAAGAAGTCTGGAAGATTTCCTTTTGTCTTTCTAAATCAGTTTGGATAGATATGAAGATTACCCCTAGATGAATTTTACTTTGTTAGTTTATGTCCTTTGTTCTAAGCACTAGGGATGAGCTTATGAAAGAGTAAATGACTCTTATCTTCAAAGGCCTCTTTTGTACAGATAAAATGCCATCTTGGCAACCTATATTATTAATCTATTGCAATCCTGACAAGTTCTCATCAAAGTCAGTGTTACTGTTGTGTGCAGACTGACTGCAAGCTCAAACAAATGGGCCTTTCTCCTGAAAATTTCAAATGAAAAAAGAGTGAAAATAGTTAAAGATCAGGAAACTCTAAGAAAAGAGAGAGAGAGGTAGGAAAGAACTAATTGATAGAGTTCTGTGTTTATCTAACTGGACCGATGAAATCACAACCTTCACAGGATGCAACACACAGAGATGGAGAGCAGATTTTTCACTATAGCTCCCATTTATAAAGTACATTTTTTACTTTTTTCCCTTTTTCAG
Source organism: Petaurus breviceps papuanus (assembly GCF_028583685.1). Classification (NCBI taxonomy): domain Eukaryota; kingdom Metazoa; phylum Chordata; class Mammalia; order Diprotodontia; family Petauridae; genus Petaurus; species Petaurus breviceps. Next base: position 9,406,665 of record NW_027187374.1, on the reverse strand, counting down.
AAAGCTTTTCCTTACAATAATCCTGACAGGAAAAGAAAGGCTTTTTTACCATTTGATTTTTAAGAAAACAGAAAATGGAAAATAAAATAACTTAATGTGAAGTGATTTGCCCAAGGTCACACACAGAGTTACTGGAAAAGCCAATTTTCAAGTCCAGGTCCTCTGAATAATGATAAGCATCTCCCCATCACACAAATAGTATATGGTGGTAGAGTGTGGATCTTCCAACTTAAATTCTATCACTCCTCCACCATGAGGCCTTTCCTGTTCTCCATGTATGTTAGTTACTCCTGAAATCACTTTGTATTTGCCTTGTATAATTTTATATTTACTAACATATTTGTGTGTGTGTGTATGGATGGATGGATTATTGTTCCTGATAGAATATAAGCCCCTTCTTTCATTATTCTTTTTGTCTTTTTATCCCCAGGGCTTACTTAGCACAGTGCCTAATTATTGTTTGTTATTGTTTATTACAAGATCATTGGTCTTTTTCACTGACTGAGGGGAAGAGTAAGGAAATAAGTGTGGTGTAATATGTGGAAGGCATTAATAAATTTTTTCAAATATACTCAACTTAGGCAACAAGCATTTGTTAAGGGTTTACTATGTATTGCCCTAGCAACCCTATGCCCATAAAGAGATTAGAAGTAAGGAAGGGTTCAAAGTTTAAGAGAAATTGTGATGTCTGGAGAACAGAAATGAGTACTAATGTTCATTCAGATCTTCTCAGTGGAATGAGTATTGTAAGTTCAAAGGTGCCAGAACTTGGAAGAGCCCTTTAGAGATCTCCTAGGCTAGTCAACTGCGTGATCTCAGGAAAGCAGGATATCATCATCTCCATTCTTTAGATATGACAGACAGTTCTACTAAAGAGGAAGAAACCCTGTGTTCTCAAAAGCTGTGCTAGCCAGAGAGCACAAAGTGTGGCAAGTCTTACCAAGCTAGAAATGTGTTGAATATGGGTCTAGTGATGGACAGTGATCTAAGGACCAGCCTAGCTAACTCTGAAGAGGTGCAATCACCACCAAAAGGTTGGACACCAGGTGATGATTTTTTTGATCATATCAACTCATGGATATTTGCTTTGCAAACTTTTAAGTTTTAGCTAGTAGTAGTCACAGTCATATTAGTAGTAACAGAGAGAGGAAGTGTTGGTAGAAGGAGTTTTCATGGATCTTTTGAAGTATTAAAAGTGAGATAAGGGGCAATGAGGTGGCCAAGTAGAGCACTGGCCAAGTAGAGCACTGGCCCTGAAGTCAAGAGGATCTGAGTTCAAATCTGGCCTCAGACACACACTAGCTGTGTGACCACGGACAAGTCACTTAACCCTGATTGCCTCAAAAAAAGAATCCTATTGGGGCAGCTAGGTGGCACAGTGAATAGCATTGGCCTTGCAGCCAGGAGGATCTGAGTTCAAATCTGGTCTCAGATACTTGACACTTATTTTCTGTGTGACCTTGGGCAAGTCACAACCCCAATTGCTTTGCCTTCTTCTCTCAAAAACAACGACAACAAAAAGAGAGAGAGAGAGAGAGAGAGAGTACATCTCTGATCCAGAGAGTAAGAGACTTTTCCAAAATTTCATCACTAAGTGATGGCAGAGAATGAAACTTTCTTAAAGACAGGGACTTTTACTTCAGACATTACATCCCCATTGTCCAACACAGTGACTATCATAGAGTAAGCAGGAAACACATGTGTGTTGACTGATTGAGGGCCTAAAACTAAGGTCTTTTGACTTCTGTGTTGCAGTGCTTTCCCTGACAAATTGTGGAATTTTCAATAGCATTGTTATCTCCAGTTCTGAGTAAGTGTTTGTGTGTGTGTGTGTGTGTGTGTGTGTGTGTGTGTGTGTGTGTGTGT
>NW_027187374.1:9318048-9404789 GCF_028583685.1 Petaurus breviceps papuanus | reverse complement strand
TGTGTGTGTGTGTGTGTGTGTGTGTGTGTGTGTGTGTGTGTGTGTGTGTGTGTGTGAGAGAGAGAGAGAGAGGGAGAGAGAGAGAGAGAGAGAGAGTGTGTTTAGAAGGAAGAAGTTCGGGACGATATATACTGATGATCCAACAGAGGCAGTTAAAAAGTGATGAGACAGGTATTCAGAAATAATTAACTCATGTCAAGTCAAGAGGAGAAAGAAAAAGAACCAGAGGTAGAGAGGGGGAGGAGGGAGAGAGAGAAAGAGAGAGAGAGAGAGAGAGAGAGAGAGAGAGAGAGAGAAAGGGAGAGAGAGGGAGAGGGAGAAAGAAAAGAGGGGGGGAGGAGAAGGAGAGGGGGGGGGGGGGGGAGGGGGGGGGGGGGGGAGGGGAGTGGAGGGAATTTATCACCATAAGGAGGCAAAAAAAGAGTTGCAACAGAAATATGGATGAGAATATTCTACAGGAGAGTCAGAAAGTTAAGATGGAACCTCTGATTTGATTAAATTCCCAAGAATATATTGAAAGGGCTGTAGCTTTTCTTGTTGGAGGAAGCATTTTACTTCCCCCATTATGAATATTTCTTCAGGTTGGAGGCGTGGAGGTTCCTGGGTACATAACTGTTTAACTGTTACTACTCAGTATGACTCATATCTGAGAAGACAAAGAACAATACATCCTCAACTTGAAAAAACTCAGCTTTCCCTCTTGTGTGTGTCACTGTCCCTGGGAGACTTTTGTCGTTTGCACATAATACAGCCGTGTTCTTCAAAGCCACTGTGACGCCAGCCTTGAAGTAGTGTGCTTACTCAGTGGGAGAGATGGTTTATATTTCATCTGAGCAGCTTATGTGCTAACCTGCTAGAACAGCACATACATAGATTGTGAAATCACGTTTTTTACAATCAAGTCATTTGTAGTATCCAACACTGGCATCAGATTGGGGAAAACAAACTAGTGAAAGGAGTCCTAGTTCCCAGTACCTTCATTCTGCTTGGAATGGAATTCATAATGAAGGGGTCCACACCTGTTGACTCAAATAGATCCTTATGGACACTTTTTAAATTTTTTTTTTCAGAGAAGGAAAGATGGGGTATAAATTGCAGCCATCTTGGATTCTATTCAGCATTAGCAGCAATTGAAAGAGAGAGTTAAACCTCTCCTCCCCTACTTCAGTTTGCTTGAAATCGTCTTTGCAACTGGTGATTTTCTTTTCCTTTTAAAGTTTTTCATTGGATCTTATTAAAGTGCCAGTCCTTAGAATTGCTTCCTAAACTAGGGTCTCTGGCTTGAAATCAAATAAGGATACATTAGTGTCCATGTCACATGGGAACAGAAGATGAGTCAAGGGCTTGAAACTACTCTGGGATTTTTCAAACAGTTCTAATGTTTCACAAAACCACAAAAGTGCTAAAGAGAAAACAAAGATGGGGGAGGTATGAGGCCACTCCTGAAAGTGCTGGGGAGAGATCACTATGTGCAGGGGAGCCCAACAGCCAGCCCTGTCTGTTGAGTACCTGTAGGGTGGGTCCCAGAACACTGTACACCTGTTAAGGTCTCTGCCAAATTGCAGAATTCTGGCATAGAGTACTCTGAGTCTGAAGATGAAGCAGACTTTGAAGTGGTATATCCAGTGATCCTAGATCCTCACAGGGATGCCAACTGCAAAGATGGCCATAAGGCTGCAGGTTTTAGAAGCATTGTGATGTAGAACAAGGAGCATTGGGTCTGAAGTCAAGGCTGCCAGGATCAAGTCCCATTCAGAGGATCATGGGATTGAAAATTTGAAGGGATCATAGTGAGTACATAGTCCAACCCCTTATTTTAAAGATGAAGGAACTGAAATGACTTGACCATGGTAGTAACTGGCAGATCTGGAACTGTTCATAGGTCTTTGGACACCAGATCCAAGGCTCTGTCCATTACACCCCTCACTGTACTTCAGCCACTTTGAGGTATATGATCTAGGTATGTCACTTAAGTTTTCTGAACTTTGTATTTCCTCATTTATGAAAGAAAAAAATAGGAATGTTAATGCTTCACTGAGTACTTAGTAAAAAAAAAACAAATTTACAAATAAGATAATTATCACTATTTTCTTGTTGAGTTCAGGAATCTACACACCTGCTTTGGGACCTTATGGAACCTATGGAAACCTTGCATCATGTAGTGCTACTTGAATCTGTTTTCAATACTGCAGAGCCCATGTGGCAGATCTTGCAAGGAGAATGGATACCAAAGTCCCTGGGTCAAGAAGAACTGTGACCAGGACCTTCCAGCTCTGTGTTCAAACCTGAGGGATCTCCTGCTCCTGTCTTGGGTTATAGCAACAGAACCATCCATCCTAAAACTATTTAGGGGCAGGGATAAAACCTCACCAGATACACACACATACACACACACACACACATTTTTATAGACAGAAAATCAATTTAAAATGAAGCCTGGGGTCAGCCTTGAAGGGGGAAAGTCATAAAAGGGTGTCCTGAGCTTTAATTAAGGAATTTCCTTCCCCAAGCTAGTATTTTTTAATACCAGGGGCATGGTATCTATAACCCCTTCCTTCTCTCCTGCCATCTTTGTGGTAGCTGATTTACTCCCATTTCTTGTCCCATTGCATCAGTATTGGTTTGGCATATATTAGTTTGGCTCAAACAGCATAGACCTACTAACTAGGTTTTGACTAGCCAAAAATAACTGAAAGAGACAGAATACAATACACTTTTCTATTCTGTTTTTTTTCCATTAAAATAATTTCCCCAACAGGAGATTTTCTTTCTACCTGACCTATTTTTTTTCTTTAATTCCCTGCTTTGAATCAACTCTTAGCATCAACGCTAATTTGTACAAAAGTGCTTACAATTAGCCAGAAAGCTTCTACCTCCATTTAAAACTGATTCTAAAAACAGAAATTCATTTATCCTTACATTTTAAAACACTTTTAAACAGAATAGTTTTTAGATGGCGATAAGTAGCAATTTCCTCACAAATTGCACTAATCAAACATCTTTGTGCAATTTGTGGCTCCATGTTTAGAAATTGTAAAAGATTCAGAGGAGAAGCAGACTGAGGATCATATGATTGGAATGAGGAGAAGACTTTAAGGGAAATGATCTGTTTATCCTGGGAAAGAGAGGCTTAGAGATAACTTAATTGTCCTCAACTATGGAAAAACCTCTGGGCTTCAGCTTTCTCACCTGTAAAATGAGGGGTATCAGCCTGTCTTCTATTAGGCCATTATGTAGAAGAGGCATTAGAATTTGTTTTATTTAGCCCTGGGAACAAAATTAATAGCAATGGGTGGGTGTTGCTGAGACAGATTTAAGCTTGCAATAAGAAAAAGAGAGGAAAAAAAAACTTTGTTATGGTTGGAACTGTCCAGAAGCAGAGTGGAATGCCTTAAGAGACAGTGAGTTCTTCGTGGGACTTGAAGTCTGTAAGCAAAGGTTGGTCAAGCACCTGTTGCTAAAATTACAGAAAGCATTCTTGACCAGGTATAGTTTAGACTAGATGAGTTCTAAGGTCCATTCCCATTCTAAATCTTGTGATCCTATAGGCATAGATGTAGAGAGGGATGACCCCACCCATTTTACTTTAGTGATAATAGGCTTATTTGGTAGATGCAGGCCTTTGGTCATTTTTTAGTGCCACCTTGCTGAGCTTTCCTATATACAGTATGCTTTCCTATACTGGCTCTTAGTCATTCTCCATTCTCTGTTAGGAAGGACTGCCTCAGAGTATGATTCTCCAATCATGTCATGCCATAGTGACAGTCTGACAATAGTTACTTAGAAGGTATAATTACAATTTTAGCATGTTCTCTAAGAGACACCGTTGGAAGCATGAATAGAAAAAAAAAACATTGTCCTTGGTGTCAGAAAATTTCACTTTGAGTCCTGATCTGCTACCCCTTACTTAGAGTTTGATTTTGGGCAAGGCAGCTGACTAGACCCTGACTCCTACTCTGTAATTGAGGGGGTAGAATAATTCATCTTAAAAGTACTTTCCAGATCTGAAATCATATGATTCTGAACAAGGAATTTTGTCAGACAGTAATAAGTATAACATAATCAACACACTGTATTTTAATTATGACTAACCTGCTAGAAGAACACATTCATTGATTGACTATATGTATATGTATAGATATAAATTGGAGGAGGGGTGATATTTTTTGGTTTTTAGAACAGAAGACATAGGAAGAGACAATAAGAACCAAAGAGATAGTCATTCATTTAACAAAAATTAAATATAATGAATATTGCTTTGTGTATGTGCATGTATATATGTATATGTATTTATATGTGAGCATATTTGTGTACATGTATGTCTATAGATATATGACTTCCTTAGGTATCATAACCATCTATACTGATCAACATGTTATATGTATATTGTGACAACTAGGGTAGGGATGGGGAACCTGTGGCTCAAGGCCACACACATGTAAAGATCTCTAGGTCCTCAAGTGCAGATCTTTGACCAAATCCAAGCTTCACAGAACAAATCCCCTTAATGAAAGGATTTGTTCTGTGAAACTTGGACTCAGTCAAAGGGCCACACCTAGGACCTAGAGGGCCACATGTGGCCTTGAGGCTGCAGGTTTCCCACCCCTGAAGGGATTCAGTTGGATTGTAATCTGCACTTTTAGAGGGAACTGATTCTAAAGTGAGAGAAGACAATCCAGTGATGTTTTTTGTCAACCAGAGGAAAGTTACATACCATGGTTAGTTGTCATTGAAAATCAATTCTGAATTTGCTTTTGGCCTCTGAGCAACAAATGGGCTTCCTGATCCTTCTCACTATGACTTGCTAAATAACATGATTCTCCCAGGTTCATACATTCTTAGAATTCTAGAGTTGGAAAGGACCTAAGAGGCCATAACATCACACCCATACCCAGGCATAAATTTCTATAATATCCCTGACCAATGATCATCCTACTTTTGAATACCTTTAGTTCGCGGAAACCTACTACCTCTTAAAGTAGCTCATCACACTTACAGTGAGTTCTAATTGATAGGAAAGTTTTCCTTGTGTCAGCTATGTGTAGATATGATTGTGATTAATAAAATTTTCCTTCAGAAAGATCTTTCCCCTTCAGTTTTTGAACACTTTGGAGAGGTAATGAGTCCCTGAAGTCTACAACTTTGCACCCTGGGATGCCAGGAGTTAGTTCTGTAGATTTAACAGATCCCTGGCATTGGATCTGAAGTGTTTAACAATGACAAATTGCCTGAGATTTCTCAGTGTAGGGCACATATTCAAAGAATTTTTTTAAGTTTTTATTGATATTCTGGGGGGTTTTCCCACCCTGGTCACTCTATACCCCATGACCACATTCATAAAACCATCCTTTATTTTTAAAAAGTCTTATCACATAATGGGTGATATTGTCTTGAATATATAACATGAATGACATGAAATATTCTACATATTTCGTCCCATCCCTCTCTTATGACAAAAAGGAAGCATGTTTCAACATCTGTCCTCTAGTATGAAGACTAGTCATTCTATATGATTGTTTTTTTTTTCAAGATCATTCTCTATGGATTGCTATTAATGTAGAGGAAAAGAGATTTGAGAATACATGAGTGAAGGTGAGTGGAATTGGACTTCCCAACAAGGCCACTAGAGATCTGACTGGTCACTTATGGAAGAATCTTTAATCTTTATACATTTTTTGCAAGGGGAAAGGATATATGGAATGAAGGAAAATCAATTGGATTGGAAGGCAGGAAGGGAAGAGGGGTGTTTTCCTCAGAAACTCTATATATAATGTAAAACTCTGTTTAGAATAAATGTTTATTGAATTGAATTGAACTTACTGGGCTAGCATCATGGGAATTTACTCTGCCAATTTCATAGGAAAAGAGTCCAATACTGACGATGTTTGGAGGAGGAGGGGGCAAGGGGCAGGAAGAAAGTAGAGTATGTGAATGGTTTATGCAGTGAGAGTTTAATAGAGTAGAGAAATAAAGTATCACTGTTGAGAGGAGGGTGTAAATTAACTCTCTGCCCCAAAGTCTGAATGAGAAAAAGGAAATGAAAATTTTGCAAATCACTCCAAATTTGTTGTTGTTTTGTTTTGTTTTCTGGTAGCTGTTACCTTCAAACTTGCCTTAACCCCTCCTCAGAAAATGAGAAGATGCTTTTTTAAGACTAATCCCAGACTACTCCTCTTTTACATAAGGTGGTATTTCCCCTGGGAACAGTCTGGAAAATCTTTGAGGAAGAACACTTTGCATTTATAGAGAGCCTTTCATCTGTAGATCTCAAAGTGACTTTACAAACATTAATTATTTCTCACACTTGTGAGGCAGGTAAGTATTATTACACCCTACTTTAGAAATGAGGAAAGAGGTACAGAGAGTTGAAGGACTCAGCCTGAGGCACCAGGGCTCCAGGGCAGATCTGAGATCAGGATCCAGAGGTCCAGATTCCCAGCCTTACTATTTAACCACAAAGCCACCTATTCTCCCACAGCTGGGAGAGGGAAAGGAAAAAGTACACTAGAGGCAATCATTGAAGCTGGGTAGGAGCAATGCTCATTTCTCACTTCCCTCGGGCTGGCACATCAGAAGCCACGGGGAGTTAGTAACACAAAACCCCAAAGGACTTTTTAAAAGCTGCCTACCCAAGGCAGGCCTCTGCCTCAGCTTGGTGCTAGCTGTTTCCCTGAAAAGTATGCTGATATAAAGCAACTTACCAGCCCATGACTAACCTAGATGTCTGCAAGCCAGTCAGAGATAAATGGTTGGAAGTCAACAAAGGTCTTTCCTAGTGTTTATTTGTTTTTTTTCCCCTTCAGGATCTAGAGCTTGTAAGAACTGAATTATATTATCATGAAATTTTACTGATCAGGAAAATATGCCAGTTAACCATCTATTGATAGGACTTATATATACTTGGTGTCTATTTTTATTTTTAGTTTTTAAAAACTTGTTTTCACTCTAGACACTTGAGCTGAGACATAATTTCTGGAAACCAAGCCAAAGCTTCAGGGAAATGGTTCTTTTTATCCAGGGATTAACATTTGTAACTGTAAAGCATATTTTTTTGTCATTCTGGAAATGGTTTTAGAATCATGAGGCAAAGAGAGTCAGGTGGAGGGAGGAGCATCATGGGGTATTCCCTTTTTTAAGGGGAATCCAGATTGTCTCATTGTGTGGTGATGATGGGAGAGATGAACAATCAACGCTCACCCTGACACATCACCCTGGAAACTGAATCACATCCCTGAGTCCTGACTCACATCCTGTTGTGCGTTCTGAGAGCTTCCAAGAGAGTCTTTGTTACACCATAAAGCAAGACTGTACTAGGAGGTGAACTTCAGTGGTACCCTGAGAAATGTCTTGCCCAGTACCAACCTGGTAAGGGGAATGGGGGAAATTCTAGAGGCAGATTAGGTAAAAACACTGCCTCAGGTGTTTATCGTTTCATTAAGATATAAATATTTATATACATATATCTATACACATATACAATATATGCACACATACAATGTATACACATACATATGAGTTTGTATATATATTTATGCACACATATATGTATACCATATGCTATTGTACCATGCATAACTTTATGGTCTTTAGTTTTACATGGCAGTTTAAATGTGGCCCTATCATACAACATCCTTCCCCTTTCCCAGAGCTTTAGGGAGAATAGTGCAGCTAATGTCCATGCAAAGTATAAAAATAGTATGGTTAAGTGTGAGCAAATGTTCAGGAGATAAAGGACACAACAGCGTTGGCCATCAACAATGAATAAGTCTAGTCTGTCTACTTCTTTCTTTGACCAAGAAGAGGTTATGGGCAGAGTAGGGATAGGAGTTCAAGAATATCCACATTTAAAGCAACATTTCCAGTGTCTTTTTTTCCCATTCTTCTGAAAGAGAATAGATTTTTAAAAAAATAAAAGAGAATAGATTGAGAAAATGTTACTGAGATAACCACACCTTTCTCTCTTCATCACTCAGTGTTCTTCAGCTTTCATTTACTGGTCATTAGACAAGGACAGTCTCCTGCCTGTCTTGGTATTCCCAGCAGTCAGCACAGTGCCTGGCCAATAGCAAGTGCATAGTAAATATTTATTAAATAACTGACTAACTGTGCAGCTTAAACTAGTAAACTAACCTGAGTCAAATGCTATGGCTAATAATGATGAGACATTGAAGCTGGGGACTGAACAACTGTGCTGAGTCTAAGATTTGCCCCAATTATGCAGCCTTTCAAAAAGAACATAGGTATACCTATGGGAGCCTAGATATCTGGTTGCCATGAAAAGAGCATTGAAAGAAATAACAAATATTATTTATATGGAGAAAAATGGAGACTTGCATGAACTGATGTCAATTATAGTAAACAAAGGCAAAAAAAGCAATACATAGAAAGATTAAAACAATGGAAATGGGGGGAAATATCATTACATAACAATCAAGAACATTGCAAAATTACTAAGAACAAACATGGTGGGAAAAATATATGAGAAGTCACACACTCCCCACTCCTTTGCAGGAATGGTAGGTTCTCATGTGTGGGAAATTTTATATGTTTTCAGACTTTTTCCATGTACTTCTTGGTTTTGCTCTTCTTTTTCTTTTCTTTAAAAATATTGTTTGCTATATATAAGAGGAAAAGGAGGAGACATTCTGGGAGAAATTTTGGTGATGTAAAAACAAAAGATTTCAATAATAATTTAAAGAAAGAAAAGAGCATTGAATTGGGAATTGAGAGACCTAGATTATAATCTCCATACTGCCAATGATTATTGAGTATAGTATAATGGAAAAAACACTGAATTGGTATTTAGAAAATCAAGCTTTAAATACCATTTTTTTTCTGATTGCTCACCTGTGGGAACCTTGGGTAACACCTAACTCTGTGTTTCATATTCCTCATATGTAAAATAAAAGGATTAGACTAGATCATAGATCATTAGAGTCAAAGGAGCTTTATAAACAATCCAATTCTATTCCCTCATTTTACAGTTGAAGAACTTACGACCCAGAGGTGTAAATTATTTTCATGGGGTCACATTATTACTAAAAGACAGCGATCCAATTCAAACTGAAGTCCTCTAATTCTAAATCTAGTGTTCTTTCTACTAGGCCACACTTTCATCAGGATTCAGAGTTGGAATGACTTAATTTAAGGTAGAAGATGATGATGTCCAAATATCACCCCTCCCATCTTCTCTTCTGCCCTTCCTAATTTCACAGCAGAGAAAACCAAGCCCCAAAGAGGGGAAGCATTTGACTGAGTTCACATAGAACCTAGAAACAATTTAGCTAAGTTTGATTCCTCTTCTATAAAATAAAGGAGGTTAGATTAGATGTCTTTCCCTGTGCTAAATATTCTTTATTGTGTCAAAAAAAACTGCTGCCATTCTCAAAGTGATGAAAAAAGGATATGTATTTCTTGTTAGCATGCTCTTATCTAGCCCCTATTTCTGCTCCCCAAGGTAGCAGCCATCAGTGTTATAGACAGCTCTACCATCTTAAATGAGATAGAATGATAGTGGCTCCCTGGATTCACCAGCTTCTTCTTGATGTTTCTAGATGCCTTTAATTAGATTTCACCATCATACTCCTTCTACCAAAGAATATGTGTGTATTCGTGAATATAAGATCTACCTTTCACTCCCAACATTCAGTCTAGGAGAAAAAAAAATAGATTAAGACAGAGATAAGAAATCATTAAAAAAAAACCCCACAGGATTATAGATTTAGAACTATAAGGGAACTTAAATGTTATCTAACTCAACTTTCTCATTTTACAGATAAGGAAACTGAGGTCAAAAGAGGTGATTTGACTAAGGCAGAGCTATGATTCTAACCCAGGTCTCTCATTCCAAATCCTGTCCTTTTCCACTGTCCCACACAGCTTCCCCACAGTTTGCATCTGTTTTCGTATTGTTTGTGTCCTATTTGTTTTAGAACACTTGCTTCATGAGAATAAGGCCTAACTTTTATGTAAAATGCAGTCCCCAGAGTTCAATGAACACTTAATAGGTTGTTTTTTTTTTTTAATTAATAATTATTATTGTAATTAAAGCCTTTAAGCCATGGTTAGAAGCTCTCCACCGCCACCTACTGCCCCTCCAGTGACAATGAAACCAAATTTTAAAGCAAACTACACTCGGTCTTTGTTATACTGAGAAATGTCTAATTCCACATGACCATTTAGTGTTTTTTAGTCCTCTTCCCTGTCCTTTTCTGGAAAGCAGAACTGTTGTGGTCTTAAATTAGTAAGAAAGTCACCAAACCTTGTGAAAAGACAAGAAGAGGCCATGGACTTTGATCCTAAGACCATCTTATCAAAGCCTATTTTTAAAAGGCTATGAAACCTATTATGCAATGTTTGTATGGTTTGATTATGAGTTTGGAAAAGCCTAACACAACTTTTTCACTGCAGTAAAACATGACATGGCTTGAATTATGGCATAATACTATATGCCTAACTTAGTGTGGTTTTAGACATGAGGCTAAGGGTGTTATTCTGTCTTCACAACAAGCATGAATTACAGTACCGCAATTCACACCCTGGAGTGTTTTATGACAATTATAAAACCTCTTTTGTTTGCCTTTTAAATAATTAAAATATTTGTGTATTATCTATTCATTTAATATGTGCACATATCTCCATATTCACATTCAAATTGTCCATTTCCATATCCAATTTCCCCCAAAATGCAAAACATGCATGGTAATATTCACTGGATTTTTTTTCCAAACAGTACAGATGTAGAATAGTCACTGGTTCAGAAACATAGTTAGATGTCTCTCCTGCTGTCTCTGTTTGCCTATATGTATCTGGGAAACATTGATGGTCTAGATCGGTGTGGGGAACCTGCGGCCTCAAGGCCACATGTGACTTTCTAGATCCTTGGGTGCAGCCTTCTGACTGAGTCCAAGTTTTACAGAACAAATACTTTTATTAAGGGGATTTGTTCTATGAAGTTTGGATTCAATCAAAGGGCCCCACTTGAGGAACTAGAGGGTCACATGTGGCCTCAAGTCCCTAGGTTCCCCACCCCTGGTCTAGATACTACAGGTTCTTCAGCCCAAGTGGGACATTTCTTCTGAATTTAAAGTGACTGTCACTCTTTGCCATCCCTGAAACTGGAAACATAATAAAGAACTTAATTTAACCAAAGAATTCCAAAATTCCTTGCTAAAATTGAAAAGCACCATGCTTTTGAAAAGAACATGACTTCTGGAGTTTAAGTTCAAGTTCCAGCTGTTTCTTTAATACCTATGTAGCCTTGGACACATCTTTTGACTTATAACCCCAGTTTCCACATCCTGGTATAAAGGGATTGAATTAGAAGACCACTAAGATTCTTTCCATCCCTACATCTATGACAAACCTATTATTTTGGAGCCAACTGCTCCTAAGTTCTTCAAATCACAGTTCTGTTCAGACATATATAAGGGAAGGTCAAGAGGAAAACTCCTTCTTCAATCTCCTGGTTCTCTAATAAGCTAAACAGAAAATGAAAACATACATCATTTAGCAGCGTCTAATTTCTTTATAACACATAAAATGTTTCTTTGAGAGACTTGAGAGAAGGTATTTAGTGGCCAGCAACTTCATTGTGAAGCTGTATTTAAGTGCCTTCCTGAGCTGTGTCCTTATTTTAAAACAGATGGCCCCAAAAAGTGAAATAAATGTTGTACCCTAAGGAAATATACTCTTGCTCTGTGATGGGATAATAACCATCCCTTAATTTCCTCAGTGTGCTTTCTGGTGGTAGAGTTTCCTTTCCAATCTATAAGCATGTCATAGTTTTGAAAAACCAGGCCCATATGAACCATAGGACTTAATTCTGAAGGGAACCTTATTAGATCATTTAGTTCAACTCCCTTATTTTACAGATGGGGGAAGCCAAAGGGGTAAATTATACAGCATCTACTACGTGGCAGGCTCTGTGCTATGTACTTTACAAGTATTACCTCCTTTTATCCTCATAACAGCCCTGTGAAACATGTGCTATTATCACCATTTTACAGTTGAGAAAACTGAAGCAAACAGAAGGGAAGTGATTTTCCCAACAAGGGTCACACATCTAGTAAGTATCTGAGGTTGGATTTGAACTCAGGTCTTCCTGACTCCAGGTCCAGGCTTCTATCCACTGTATCAATAGGCACAGACCAACTTGTCCAGGGTTACACAGATAATAAGGAGCAGAGGTAGGCTTTGAACCTGAATCCTCTGGCTACAAACACAGCATTGTTTCCATTCTTCTACAATGCAATACTATCATTACATGACATTGTCATACTACATTCCACACACTAACAGTATTTTTCTTATTCAGTTTAAACATTTTGTCTCTATGCAGCTCAGGGGTGATTGTTAAGAGACAACATGGACTTTTTTCCAAATTCTTTTTGTAATAGTGGTCAGCAAAACACTTGCATAGATTTCTTTTTTGTACTCAACTTGTGATTTCATTGGTGTAAGGAACTCTCGATGTGGAATTCCTGCTATCCATGCAGATCTGCAACTACTTTGCAACCTTTTCTCTTTGAGAGTTGCATAAGGGTAATGAAAGTTTAAATGATTTGCCCAGTCACTTTACTAGTAGCCTTATGACTTGAACCTAAGTCTTTCTGAAGTCAATGACAACTCACCCTCCACAGTGTCATACCTCAACTTGACATCCTGTCCCTCTTGCTTTAGAGTATTCAGGGGCATATGGGGTGTTGAGGGAGGCCTAGCACCTCTGGTGTGAGGGATGCCGAGTCCTTTGTAAGGCTGTTCATATACCTTTGGTACCCACCTGGCACTCAACTCTTACCTGTGTCTCCAAGAAGCTGTATGCACAGCATATGTATGCTATATGCACAGCAGTCACAGCCTGGTAAAAACTTCTTAGCATATGGCCTAACCAGGATGAAGGTAACAGACAGGCCTCATATCCATCAGTGAGTTAAGATGATGTCTACCCCAAGCATGTGAAGGGTTTCCCTGGTGGAATGGGTAGATGAGAACAGTTTGTTCCAATGGCCATGAAAGCAGCTGAAGCAGGTTCTGTGGAGCATTTAGAACTTGGTCAGACATGGAAGATGCCAAGGTCATCCACTGCATCCTGGGCCATCACCAGTTTTCTTGACTTTTGTCCTACCACTGAATTTCAGAAAGAGAGAATGAGGCTAACAATTTTGTGCGACTCTACCTTGCTTAAATCCAATTTGTGAGCGAGTCAGTACATCACCCGTGATGTCACTGATCCTTTTTGAAAATGAAGGACAAACAACAATGGGAAATGCAAGTAATGGAGCTGATATTTGAACATGGGTCATCTGACCCCAAATCCAGGGTTTTTTCTACTATATCATATTACCCTTTCTCTCAAGTTGTGTTTGTCCATATGCATCTTAGTTGGGATGCACAGAAATTAGTTGTCCCTAAGGATGCAAGAGACCAGTATTCTGAAAATGATTTCTGATGATGAAGTTGGTCATTTTTCTCAAGACTTGAATTAAGCACAAATATCCATCTACTTAAATTTTTGAAATCTTGGCCATCATACAGTTAAAACTTATAAAAAATAAGCTATATCTTTTTAAAAATTATTTTCAATGTGGGTTCATCCAATATCTTTGGAAAGAAATTTCATCAAATGCAAATTCTCAAAGGAGTCCTAATAAACTATAGTTTTACAATAAATTGAAGGTGGGGCAACTCACCACACTTATCACAGTGCCTTGAAGCTTACTTCACGCTTTTCAGCTAAGTGCTCATGGATTGATTTGAAATATTGACACAGCAATGTAGCCATTAAATATCCTGCCATCTATCCTGTATAAAATCACAGTACTTTGTACTTTGGCACTTTTGATACCTCAGGACTTTGGTGATTCTGTCCAAGATTTCATCTGTAGGGATGCCCTGTGGATTGTAATCCCTCAATAGATTCTCATCTCTAGCAGTTATTTTTTGTTTCTTTCTATAAGTCTTCCATAGAACATTTATTTACTCAACTATCTAAAGGCATTTTTCTTATTCCATTAATATCCTGGGGACATCATTGTAGTAATTGAAGTGTACATCTCTTGTACCTCATTCTCACTGAATGATCAAATTACTTACCTTCTTTTCCACTAACATATGGAACCAGAAGATGAACATAAATAACATTTATTTAGCCAAAGATTTATTGATCATTATAGGGTTTTCAAATGGTAATAATAGTAATATTGTACTTTTAGGATCTATTGTTTTTTCAATACCAATAATGATTATGAAGATCAAACAATTTCCACACCTTATTGGATGGTATTTGTGAGCTGCTATGGCTGAAGAAAATCACTGCTTGGTAGCCAAAACCTGGTCATGTACCTCTCGGGCCTTAATTAGACCCAGTCTTCATACAATAGATAAGCAACATACCACTGGGCCCATACTTGAAATCCATCAATATCAATAAGATCCTGTAAAATTTCTGTTCTATTTGGCCTTGTCTCTGAGAACCCATGACAAATGAAATAATAATATGAATAATTATCCTCTTCTCTGTTATAATAAACTGTTTCTTCTTTTTTCCAGATACGAAGCAGATCCAGCCTTCCCCTCCTTGGACCTACGACCAGTCATACCAATACTTGGGATCCATTGCTTCTCCTTCTGTACACCCAGCAACACCTATTTCCCCTGGGCGAGCCAGTGGCATGACATCTCTCTCTGCAGAGCTTTCCAGCCGCCTTTCAAGTAAGTATTTGAAATCCATTGACAGCTCCAACTGTAGTAGAAGATTTGGGAGGCAGAAGGGGTGGGAAAGATACTTTGAAAAGAAAGAAACTTGGAATTGAAAAGCATACCTATAGATAAAATCTGAAAATTCTTACCCTCATTTTTGCCACTAGAAATAATCATAGGATCATAAATTCAGAGCTAGAAAAGGCCTCAGAGATCATCGAATCCAGCCCCCACATTTTATAGATGAGGTAGCTGATGCTCAGCGAAGTCCAGTGACTGACCCAAAGTCATCCAGCAGAACAGGGCTTTGGTGCCAGGTTCTCTTCAGTTCTCGTCTGTTAAATTCAGTTCTCTAACCATTACTCCATCTCTCCTCTTCCCACACTAGACTGGGCAGACTGTGAGTCTGGCCCAATTTGTCCATATTTGGGTGCTCTCTGAAATATAACTGCAATATTTTTACATACAATGATGGAATTAGTGTGGGAAAGTTGAATTATCACAGAGGTCAGTGGGCAACCATAAAGTTCCTGGGATAAAAAGACAAAACTTACAAAGATTGATGAGACCAATTCATAACAATAATAACAACAGTTATATAGAGAATACTTTATGCTTCTCCTGTAACCAGCAGCATAGTAACCATGTTATCCCCATTTTATTGATTACAAAACTGAGGTCCAGGGAAATTTAAGGGACTTGACATTTAATGTTGGAGCCAGCACTCAAAATTAGATATCTTGATTCTCATTAATTGTTCTTTCTGCATATCACATTGTTTATGGAATTTATTACCCCAATATTAAGATTCCAAAAAGAGCTTAGCTAAATTAATGGATGATGTGAGCATGAGTAAGAACATATTTATTGACTATTAGAGTGGGAAGCAACCTAAAAAAGTCATGTATCTCAGTTCCCTCATTTTACAGAGGAGGGAACTGAGGACCAGAGAAGTAATTTGCCTTCAGTCATGTATCAAGGTAGTAGGAGAGCCGCTATTAGAACCTGTGTCATATGAAAGCCAGCCCAGCACCTCTCATGTCACCATCTCATGTTTTGGCAAGCTTCCCTCATTCTTGAGGTCAATATGAAGGAAGGGAACCACACTTGTCTACAGCATGTCTTTTGCTTATATAGTCAAAGGCAAAATACTAGGCTAGACAGACTAAGTCTAACCTAGTGTATAATAAGAGTTAATTTTCATAAGGACAACATTAACAATTCATCAGTGTTTCTGAAGCAAGAGAAATATATGCCAAAAATGAAAACCATCAGAAATGAGCAGTACATACTCACTCACACACACACACACACACACACACACACACACACACAGAGTCAAGAATGCCAAGATGTTTTTTCTTGTGTTTCGCAATGGTAAGTTCCTTTGATATACTTATGGTAATTCTTGTCATTATGGGCATGTTAAGTATTTATTAGTCCTTTAGCCTGCGAACAGTTTGGTCTTCTGCTTCTTAAGATTACTGTGCTCAATGGAAAGGGAATTTAACATTATGTGGCAAAATTCATTAGTTGAAAAGGAAAATGAAGATTGTTCCCTTTGTTCCAATTGACCATTTAAAAAAAAATTGTTTGGTACTGTGGAATTGGGGACAAGCCAAACCAAATAGGATATAGAAATTCATCAGTCTTTCTAATGGAAACTTGAATCATAAACGTTCACCATTGGAAGGCACTTTAGAGGATATCCAGTGCAACCTTTTAATATGGCAGAGTCTCACCTACAATGTCCCTGACAAATAGTGGTCCAGCCTCACTTAAACACTTCCAGTGATGGGGAGCTCTTTATTTAATTAAGGAGACTCTATAAAAATTAGAGTCACTTAGAGTCGTTGGTTCCATTCCTTCTCTCTGGGACCACATAGGATGATAATAATACTGAGATGGGTCTATGAGCCCATTAATGAAGAAAACAGTCTCTCCATTCTTTACTATTTATGTCTTTTTGTAAATCCTCCACAGAGTTTTTAGAATTGTAGATCTGAGAAATGTTGTCAAGGTAGTATGCTTAGAAGTGAGCAAAACATTTGACAAAGGACTTATATTGACTAGATTAGTGGTTTTGGAGCTGCTTAAGTGACTGGATACAAAAAGTGTTCATTAGTGCATCTAGGTCCACTTGGAGGGACATCTCTAACAGAATACCACAAGGATTTGCCCTTCACTTTTGCTGTTAAATGTTTTTTTTTTATCAGTGACCTAGAAAAATACATAGAAGGTATGCCTGTCACATATGCAGATGACATGATTCAGGAAAGAGAGTTGACACACTGGGTCACAAAGTCAGAATCCTAAAAGATTCCAAAAGGATAAAATGATTGGATAAGATAAAAAAAACAATAGAGATAAATATAGAGTAATAAACTTAGGACCAAAAAAATTAACTTCTCAAGTAAGACTTAGGGGAAGTACATAAACTAGTCAGCAGTTCCTGTAGAAAAATATCTGATGTTTGAGTGTACTGCAAGCTCAATCTTAAGTCAACAGTATGACACGGCAGCCAAAAAGAGGTCTTATTTAAGTCTTACATTCTTGGTCCATGACCAACCTGTCTCTTTTAAAGGCATATGTTTTTTATTACACCTTTGATGTTTCTTGTCACTAAAGTCATCGTTCGTAATATACTACAGCTTCCTTAAACCCACCAATCTTTCTTTTCATTATCATTTTGTGTCACTGGAGATTTGAATTATTCTAAGATCATGTTGTTCCATGATTCACAACTATATAATAGCATTACCAGGAGAATATTGGCATTAAAGAAATAGGCTTTCACTGACATATAGCAATTTCCTCACAACAACCTGTGAGGTGGGTAATGCAAGTTATTATTATCCCTGTTTTATAAATGTGGAAAGTTCGTCTCAGAGAGGCTTAGTGACTTGGCTATATTCATGCCACTAATAAACATTAGAACCCACAGTTTTCCAGCTGACTGGTCCTTCAGATGCTCCACTCTAAACATGCTGAGTTTCTGCACTTGATTCTATTATGGAGTAATTTCATGTCCCTTTGCTCTTAGTTGGCCTCCTGGATAAACTCAGATTTGTTGATGTTATGTTGCTGATAAAATTTGGTATCAGAGTGGATGTTTTGATAGAGCAGAGTACATGGAGATTATCACTTCCTTTGTTCTATAAAGAGTGTCAGTTTTGTTGTCTTTCCCCCTAAGAACAGTCATGACAGATTAGTGGACATGGAAGAGAACAGAGGATAAGATTCTTCCCTTGCCACATGATTCAAATGCATGTCTTATCATGCTTTCTTTTATGGATAACTGAGGCTCCTGATGATTCCATCAAACACCTAAATCCTGACCAGGTCTTTGTAAAGGTTCTTGACAGCCCTAGGTAGAATTGTCTGCAAGTAAACTGGGATTCAGTGGTGGTACTAGTTAATGCTTTCTCTTTTCAGATCCTTCCTAGCATGTACTCCTTCATTTTCTTGATTCCTGATGTGTGGACGTTTAAGGGTAGTGGTGTAATCTGTGTAATTTTTATCTTACTTGTTCTAATGAGCTTGTCCCTGAGGGACAAAGTTTGCTTTCAGAGGCCTGTGTGTCAGCTTCCTCTGACTTGTCTTGGCATCTGAGCTATGTCCACTGGCTATATTCTGTGTCTGAATCATGTACTGTTTTTCTTGGACCCATTTTGTTGTATAGCATTAGCCTCACTCTTCAATGGGAATTGCCTTACTATGTGGCTGTCCCTTGGTATTTGTTATGTCAGCAGCTCTCCTTGCTCAGGATGTTTTTGTTATTGTTTTTAGTTCATGTCAGGTAAACAACTACAACTCAAGACTACTGGTAGCTTGCCACAGTTGATCAAGAAAGGAGGCTTTAGGGGCTACTAAAGTTAAAAAATTAACCACAACCCATTCTATCCAAAGATGAATCCTGGTTTAGTTTCTATACAAGAAGGGGTTAATTAAGAACTTGCATGGTTATCAGATTAACAAAGGATGAGTTAAGGACCATAGGGAAGTGGGGACATAAATGGGAGGAACTAACTGGAATTTCCACAGACAAAAATTCAAGTGCCCATTTTATACTCTGTTCTTCAGCACAATGAAGGAGCTACAGGCCTACATTTGCTGATTGAAGGACACAGAAATGGAGACTACTTTTAAACTTGGCAGAATGCCCCTTCTTAAGAAATCAAGCATATAATGCAGGCCTGCAAAGTATTGTAATAAACTTAGGAATAGGAGGGGACTGAGGCACATGAAAGAAAACTACCTCACCAGCCAACAAGCTTTGAGAACCTGACACTATACTGTGTGCTCTACCTTTTAATCCAGTCAGACTACTTTGTATTACCTTTACCTTCCCCACCTCCCTGAATTTCCTTCTTTGCAGATGTGTTCAGGGAGTACAAATACACACACACACACACACACACACACACACACACTTTCAGACAAATTCTCAAGTTTATCTGAAAGGAGTTGTCATCTAAATTTTTCTTCCTTCTTCCTTAAAAAAAAAGTGTGTAGCTGCCAAATGAAAGGACTATCAGCATGCATTAATCTGAGTCATGCAAAGGATCCTTTTAAGGAGGCCCATTATCAGCTCAGGTTGTTTAATCCTTTGGGGATGGTAGGAGGGGCAAGAGAGTGGAGCTGCCTTCATCCATGTCAAACTTCAGAAGGAAGAGTTGAGCTGTCATGGCAAATATTTAGCCCAGTGATCACTTGTGAATCATTTCCACCCCCAAATGCCTAAACTTGCTAATCCTCAAACTTCCTTCTTTTAAACCAGAGTCACAGTGGGTGTTAGGGACCCCCAACCCCACTGCTCTATGTAGTAAGGCCAGCCCAAAGGCAGGAATAGGTAAATCATAGTCAGTTCTGTGTTTGGGTTAGTTTTCTATTGTCAGACTAGGACTAAAAAGGAAAACAAAGATTTAAATGGACTATTTGAATTAGGACACATGGTATTCTGAGCTGCTTCACTAGGGAAATATGAGTCCTGTGAACAACTGGGCTTGAGAAATAGTTCCTGGTAAAGACGAATAGCTACTATTTGGCAAAAGCAGGCTGGTTTCTGGAAAACTACCAAGGAGGCACAGAAGACCTATTACTTTGTAGTCTTACCACCTAGTGTGTGTGCCTCGCACATAGTAGGCACTTTAAAATGTTTATTCAGTTGAATACAGTGAGGTCTGTTTTGCCCTGACAGAAATATAGCTTCATTCCATTTCTTATGCCCCTGACAGCTCATTGCTGTGCTTGCCCTTCTGGTGTCTGTAATTTTGTATTAGGTAGTTACAACATAGTGGTTGGGCAAGGCCTGACATCATACTTACAGACATGGCAGTGAAACTAAATGACCTTTCCATTCATTTTTCCAGCAAATTCTACTTTCCTGGTTCAGGGCAGGTGAATCAATCTTTAGAAATAAGTGAACTCATTTATTTGTATCCTGAATGTTGTACCAAATCAAACAAGTTTATTTCATTTGCTCACCTCCCTTCTTCTGCCCCTGCCCCCCTCACAGAAGTCTGGATGATAGAGTGGGAACAATGAGAGAAGTTTTCTAGCTTGACTGAAAGCAAAGCAGCTTTGAGAGTTAGCAAAAGCAGATGTCATGATTCAAAGTCACAAGGAGAGAGCTCAAGTGTGGGGAACAGCTGTTCTTTGGAGCAGAGAGAGGCTTCAGGTTGTGGGAAGAGCATGGAACTTAAAACCAGAAGGCCTAAGTCCAAGTTCTGTGACTTAATTGTATATGTGAGATAAGTCCCTTTGCCTCACCAGGTGTTAGTTTGTCATCTACAAAATATAGGGAGATCACATTAGATGGTCACTAACATCCCTTCCAACTATAGGATACTCTAATTCTGTCCTTTAAAAGACAGAGGAAGGACAATTGCCAACTACCATCACTTTATAACATTTTCTCTGTCCTCATGTCTGACTTGTTCCAATAGTGATTAGTAGAGGTAACTGCTTGAAAACGAGGCCCCCTGATTTTCTCAATGGGTTCCATAGGGATTGGGAGTTTGGTATGAACATTAAATGTTGCCATAAATTTTAATTGGTTTTGAGAAAACAGAATATCCTTTCACCAAATACAAAGGATCTATAATTTTTGTCATCATGAGGAACTCCCCATGTAGTAATAACATACACCTGTGGTGTCAGACTCAAATAGAAACTATATCCTTGCAGGCCTCATATTGACTTAGAAAATATGCATGTTTATATATTTCTCCTTTTATGAACACATTAACACATTCAAGTCAGATAGGAACTACACTTTGATATAATTTGGGCCACACTTGGGAGTGTTGTGGACTACATGTGGCCCATGACTCACATATTTGACACCTTTGCCATATAGCAATGCAGCTCACCATCCATGACTTAGAAGATAAGTCCTAAGTAGTTGCTTGAAATACATAGGGGTTAAGTGACATCCCTGGGTCACACAGCTGGTAAGTGTTCCAGGTAGGATTGGAACTAAGGTCTATCTAAATTCAAGTCCAATACTCCATGTGTTATGCCCCATTCCCTTTACCATAGTCATTCCAAACCCACAGATCAGTTCATTTCAAGAAAGTGTGTTATAGAAGAAAGAGTTATAGCTCATACAATAGCAGCTTCTGGCTGGAATAATAGGCTTAAAACGTATGGATATTGGTCATCTATGCTATTACTATGTTCCAAACCAGAATTATCCATATTGAAACCTTCATCTTTGGAGCAATATTCTGAATCTGTCAAGTTTTTGTATCAGCTCTCAAGCAAAATGACAGTATCTGCTGTCTCAATCTGATGAGTCATAAAATTATTTTGTATGTATGAGAACTATCTAAAAAATGTGATTGCTAATACCTGTGATTATATTAACCTTATTTTCTATATTATTATCATTTTTATCACTAATAATTAATACATAATTTAATGATCATGTCTTGGAGTCTTACCCTATACACAGAAACTATGCAGGGATTCTCATCTCTGATCTCAGATCCTTCCACAAATATGTGGGACAGCCTTTGGTTAAGAGCAAAGAGAGATACCTTAGGGATCACTAATATATGTCAAAGATATAAATACACAATTCAAGGAAAATAAATTTAGAACCAGAACTTTTCCATCCCACATAAATTTTATGAACGTTTCATATAACGTGAAAAAAAAATTAGATAAAACAAGGCCCATGTCAAAAAAAAGAACTCCAGACAAAATGGTCTCTATAATAGTAAGTTATGGAAGAATTGTGTAAAAAAATGAACTTATAAATTTGAGGGAAAATAGGAATGGGGGAGGGGATGGAGATTTACCTTAAGTCAACATACAAGTCCATGGGGCAGCCTGAAGTAACTTAGCTTAGACCAAAATGAAAACCATATGATGCTATTTCTTTAAGCTACTAATGTTTATTATTACTATATGCATTAATAACAGTGAGCATCTAATTGAAAAGGCAATATGACATATTCTTGAAGGCACCAAATTGGGCATAGGACATTTGTGCTATACTTCTGGCTTTGAATGGTTTAGGGCAAGTCAATTAACTTCTCTGGGTCTCTACTATCTCATTTATAAAATTAAGAGTTTTTAAACTAGATAATCACTCTGGTTCCTTCCAGAAATACAATTCTATATGTCTGACTCAGACTGATTAAGCAGGGAAGAATTGAGTGGGCCGGAAAGAAAAGATCATAAGCTAATTTGTTACTGTTAAATCGTTTCAGACTCTTTGTGACCCCTTTTGGGGTTTTCTTGGCAAAGACACTGGAGTGGTTTTCCATTTCCTTTTCTAGTCCATTTTACAGATGAGGAACTGAGGCAAACAGGGTTAAATGATTTGCCCTAATCACACAGTGTCCGAGGTCATCTTTGAACTCATGAAGATGAGTCTTCCTGATTCCAAGCCCAGTGCCCTATTCATTGCACCACCTAATTGCTAATCTGTTAAGGCATTGACAAAATACTATTGATTATTTCCTCTCCTGTTTGTTTTTACTTAAAAGCATTGTGAAAATGTATCAGTTATACCCTGAAAAACTGATTCCATCATTCAGGTGGTTTTCAGCTCCATCTTCTTTCCTTCCCACAGCTGCTTCTGACCTGACAGCATTCAGTGATCCTCGACAATTCCCAACTCTTCCTTCCATTTCTGATGCTCGGATGCATTACCCAGGAGCCTTTACCTACACCCCAACTCCAGTCACTTCAGGAATAGGAATTGGCATGTCTGCCATGACCACTGCCACAAGATACCACACTTACTTACCCCCTCCATACCCTGGTTCTTCTCAGGCTCAAGGCAGCCCCTTTCAGACAAGTTCTCCATCTTACCATCTCTACTATGGAACATCAGCAGGGTCCTATCAGTTCTCAATGATGTCTGGTGGAGACCGCTCCCCTCCACGTATCCTGCCTCCTTGCACTAATGCTTCCACAGGATCTACCCTCCTCAACCCCAATCTTCCCAACCAAAGTGATGTGGTTGAAGCTGAAGGCAGTCACAGCAACTCCCCAACCAACATGGGCACCACAGCAAGGCTGGAAGAAGCAGTATGGCGGCCATATTGAATTTTACCTAGAGATGGGCCAGGACTGAATTTGCTTTGATCTACTCTTTCCCAAAGTTATTCCAAATGCCCTATGGGACCTGAAGGCTGTTTTACTCCTTTCAGAAGTAACTCCCTGTGGTGGCTAGGCCATCTGGCCACTGTGTCATTATTTCATCCAGCCAATGTGCAAAGAAGGACAATATTTTCCTTGAAATGGTCCCTTTTTCAGGAGATAAAGCCTTCTGGAACCAAAAGGACCCCAAATGGTTATACCCATCGGTCTTGAAGTAGATCATTACCCTGATCTGTTTCCAGACCAATGGCCTCTTAAGCATCAAGTGCTTCAGAGATCCAACAGTTCTCACATGCTGTTTGACCCATCTCTGATTTTTACACCCACCACAACCATAGTGTGTCTACTTCACCATAAGGACCCACTGATAGTTGTAAGGAAGTATAGGTAGATTCCCAGAGGGAAACTGTGAATGCTTCTGATTTAGCAATGCTGTGAATAAAAGAAAGGTTTTATATCCTTGACTTAAATTTTTAGCTAAGTTGTATATTCCAAAATTTGGAATTTTGGTTTTGGGGAATGCGACTCATCCTATTTTGCATCTAATTCATTTTTATTTCTTTTTTAGGCACCTTATAAATTGCAAAATGCATATTTGCATTTGGGTGGTTTTTTAATAAATAAAATTGTGCTTGCTTCTTTCTTGCTTTGACAGTTGAAAGAATCAATCCCCTTTTCATTGGGGTTTTATTTAACTTTTCCTTTGAACTTGGGTGTAGTTGTTTTTAAAGTGACAGCTACAGCCTTGGGTCATTTTCAACTACTGTACTCCTATAGTGAGTTCCCAGGTATTTATGTATCTTGATGTCTAGACATTTACTTGTGTGTTGATACTTTTATTATTTAAATGTACTTATAATAAGAGGGAAAACAATCAAGTACTGCATTTTTATTTTTTGGTAGCAACCAAAGTTAAATATATCACATTGAAAAAGGCTGAGGGTGAAAAGGATGGGTAATAGGATCACTTAGTAATCCAGAAATATTGTTTACATTTAACTCCCTTTCATTTAAATCAACTACTTTGTAGCTAATAACAATGTTTTAACTGGTTTTTCAAACACTGAGGGCCTTTTTAAGTATCAGGAACATGGAACTCTGTTTAACAAAACATATCACATCTGTCTGCCTTTGTGTCTTCAGGTAGACCCACTGACTACAGAGACAGTACCAATGGGCCCAGGAGTCTGTTTCTGACACCTAACAGCTCATTGCACAATCCCCCCAAGGTTCTGATTTTTTTCAGATACTCACTATGGAATGTGTCATAGTGGAGCTGAGTTCTGAGCTGTAACTAAATGGGAGCCTGTGGGTCTCAACTGTTTTTTTTTTTTTGGTTTGGTTTGGTTTGGTTTTAGCTAGTTAGGTCTAAGATGAGAACTTCTGGACCCAGAGCACACAAAGTATTCTAGCCTGTAAAAAATGTGTCTTTAAACTTAGCACTTGTGACCTGGCATAAAGTTTCTGATCACCTCAAAAAGTTGGGAGTGGAAAGGAACAGCTTTAGTTTCCATGAGTTTTCATCAGTTGAACCCAGAGGCTGACATCTGAATACACAACATCCATGTGCATCGATCACAAGCACACCAACATTATGTTTCAATGCAGAAATGCCATGCATAGAAGGAACCCAGTTCCATGCTCCTGCTACCGTATTTCTCCTTTAACTCTCCTCTTGACTTCCCCTCTCTGCCTTCAGCTGTGCTTCCACAAGAGGGGGCCCCTGAATTCTATGGGAGAACCCACTACGCCCACACAGGAGTGTGGTATTAGAGATCCCTGGTATTCTTGCCCATCCTTAAGATTCAAACCAATTAGACATCACTCAACATTTTATGGCACTGTTTTTGTTTGAGGATTTAGTTGGAATGCAGTTATGTGACTTGATAAGTACAAACTGCTGATATTGACATATGTTTGTTCAAAATAATCTGATTGTTATTTAATGTACCTCTTAAATTAGAAGAAACAACTGCAGGTCAACTCTGCAGAGTATTTGAAAACTCAACTTTGCATCATTGTTTGATGCTAAAAAAAAAACTTTTTAAGGTTTCAAATTAGAAAAGATCCTTGGCTGCAGGCAGCAAAACAGCTGGACTTATTTAAAAAACAACTTGTTTTTGAGTTTTAGAAAAAAAATTTTTTTGCTTCTTTGTTATACATGAATGCAGTAGCACTTTGGTATAAAAAGTTACACATTAAACAATTTATGTTGTCAGTCAAACCTTTTTCATCCAATGAAAGAGCTATATCACATCTCAGAAAAACTCAGAATGTTCATTTTTAGGTTTAAAATTCTCTTTTCAGTTCAGTTTCATGTTTGATTACATATCATATTTGCTAGCAGCAAAAATGCCCACAATGATAGGAAATTTTAAAATTTACATTTCAAAAAAAAAGCCTCAACCCATGTTCCCAGATTAAACAATGTTGTTTTCATAAGATTTTTACCACATTGTCCCCCATGACCTTAAGTATTGACTAACAAAAAGATGAAAAATTTCAGTCTTTCCCAATAAGATTCTAATACCTCTAGGTAATCCATCTTGAATTCAACCTAGTGTCCAACACAAGGAGATAAGTAAATTATTCTCTCCAGTTAAGTCTTCACTTTAAAAAAAAGCAGGTATGATCTCTTATCTATCTAATTGTATCCCTAATTATTAATCCTTTGAGTTTGTCATAGACAATGTCATTTCTGACAAACAAAAACAAATAATATTTCGTTTTTTAAAAGACAACTAAATCTTTGTTGTTATTAGAAAGAAATTTCACTCAGACCTCAAAGCTATTTTCCTTAAGGAATTGCCTTAAACACCTTCAGAGATTATAAAAATGAAAACAGAAAACAAGGTGTACTATTTCAGGCATATCAGTTGAGGTCCCCTACAATGACCAATAATTGAATTTCATATTGTCAAAGGATTATAGATTTAGAGCTGGAAGGGACCTTAAAAACCATTTAGTACAGCACACTCATTTTTGCTGGTGAGGAAACTGTGACCCAGTGAGGTTAAGTGACTTGCCCAAAGTGTTGCATTTGGTGAACTGAAAAAGAAAATTTGGTTAAGGCATTCTAGTGTTTATTATTTATTGTCTCATGAATTCAGCTTGCTCATATTTCTGGGCTCTTTCTTTTTCCTTAACTCTAAACAGTCTTCTCTCTCTCTCTCTCTCTCTCTCTCTCTCTCTCTCTCTCTCTCTCTCTCTCTCTCTCTCTCTCTTCCTTTCCCCTTCACTCTCCCTCTGTTTGTCTCTTCCCCCCCCAATCTATCAAACTACACACCCTTTCTCTAAATTCCAAATATGCTGAACATAAAATTCCTATACTCTCTTCCTTTAACTAAAAGAATACGAGTCAGCCTTTCTCCTGAATGTAGGGTTTCTTCCAGCAAAACAGACGTTGCCAGCCATTTTGGATCTATTCTGCTATCCAAATGCAGAAACACTTAGAAACAGAAGCCTACAGTACAAATTAAAATCAGAGGGTAAATAAGCAGCATTTCTACTGCTTAGGGTGTCTTTGTAGATAAACAGAAATGCTCTGATTAGAAAGAAAATGAATGGTTTCACTCAAGCAACCTGTAATTTAGAATTGAGGATTTCTGTCTTGAAATACCTGTTTTCTTGGGGCATTCCATCCTGCTTTTTCCATATCTGAAAGATAGTTTGACAATCTCAGAAAATGTAATTCATTTTTGCTTTCACAAATATATGTATACATATGTATGTATACTCACACATAAATACACACACACACACACACCTGAGCAAAATATTCGTTTGTTTATGAGTTGTTCATTTAACTGGGTCAGTATTGATGAGTCTGACTACTTGGATTTTTCTCCTTCCTGAAGAAGAGTTTCAATTGACAGAATTAATTGTATTTATGTATGTAAATAGATTTTAAGCTTCATTGCAAAATATTTTTAGTGCCTGTAATAACTTTTTCCCTTTTGTTGAGTTTTTAAGGAACTTATCCTTATGTTTGCTAAATACTGTAGAGAAACCTATTTTTTTCTACCCTGGTTATTTTAAACTTCAAAATGAGCTACTTTTTATTCAGTTTTGTCAACAGTTAAGAGCATGGTTCCTATCAAAAAAAAAAACTGTTCGCTCTTTGTTGTAGGGGAAATGAATGTGCAAAACAACTGTGGGTTATTTGTGGTATTCCAGATGTACAAAAAATTAATGTAAAAATTAACTTCTCATATGAAGTGGCAGAGTAATCCATCTATTGGAAAAACAGCAAGAGGAAAAGCAGCCTCTTTTGAACAATTCCTTACCACCACCAAAAAGAAAAAAAGGCATATCTTCGGTTAAACAATTATTGGGTATGTTTGTAAAGTGCACTGGATCATTCATGTGGCGAACCCCCTCTTCCTTCCCCCCCCACCCTGTACTGATGTACTGGACAGTATCTGAAGGGGAATTTTCCAGGTCTGGCATTTCGAACCAGATAAGAAATAAAAGAATTCAAATAGCTTCCCTCCTCACCAAAGCATTGCTTGATACCACAAAAGAGTAGGCATTTAATTGTACAGTCAATAAAAGGCAGTACCCAGTGTAGTGCTACAAAATTAATGTCTGGCATATAGAGCAGCTGGACTGCAATTGTGGTTCTCATGGAGACTTGGTTTCTTTGTACCACACTTTCTTCTGTAAATTCAATATTATAACCAGTGTGAATGGCAAATAAACAGTTTGACAAGTACATACCTGTATCTGACTGATTTCTTCTTCATATAAAGGGTTGCTTATGTGTTTGTCTTTAAAGAACAAATGAATAGACCTTGAACCTGTCTGTGATAATGGCATCTAAAATGCAGCCCTCTGAATTGATTGGGCTGATGGTTTGTGTCTGTGTTCTTGCTTTCCAGGGCTCCACCTTCAGTGTGTGCATGCACGTTGATAATGGTACAGTAGCTTAAAGCAGACCTAGGTCCCTGATACCAATCCATTCATATTTGCTCATTTCAATATAAAAAAGAAAAGAGTATTTTTATTAAGGAATCAATCAATGTCATCAGCAACCCCTTCCTGTAAATCACACCCCGGCATTTCTAGGGATTTGAAAGTTTACAACAAATATTTTCTCAACCTTTCAAAGTTCTGTTAGTAGCGGAAATCCTAAATACTCTGTTTCTCCCAGGTACCTTTCTTTTAAAAATAAATAAATGCTTTATCGATTGTTTTTATACTTCTCTCATTTCCCAATGACTCCTCTCCTCCCTCACCATAAAGCTTATACCAGTACCTTTCAACAAAGAGTAATAATCATTTCCAGTATCACTTGTCCTCTAATTCATTTCAGTCTCCACACAGAGCTTTTACATTTAATTGTGTGCATAGTAACTCTGAAGAATCCCATTGTCTACAGGAGGCTAGAGAGCCCAGAGGGAAAGTATCCAACCAGGAAAGAAGAGAGAAGGGCAGAAAACATTTGCAATAGAGTGGGGTTATGCCTATAATAGTTTAAGGTAGGCCTTTACCCGGATATGCACTGACTGTAAGACAGGCACTCTGGGAGAAAGATGAGCTCTTTCTGCCATTTGATGACTATAATGTTTTACTTAGTTAAATAGAGACTAGTATTCTGAGATGATTACTTATCACAACTTCCAGAGTGCCCATAGTATGCATCCTTAACTAACTTTCACAGTCAAGAACCCACTGACGTGGTCAAGGAAGATACTGGCAATATTTTACAATGTGTAAACTAAAAACTTTAGTAGGATCACAGATTTAAATCAGAAAGGATCTGGAGTAATTTGTAATGTTTGCAATGTAAAAACAGCATCAATAACACTTGAAAACAAATTTTAACAAAACAAAACATGATTTCTCCCTTCCTAACAGAGAAGTGATATACTACAGTTCCAGAATGAGAAAGACATTTTCAGGCATAACAAATGTATGAATTTGTTTTGTTTTATTACACTTAGAGATCTAAACCAACTCTCTTATTTTACAAATGAGGAAAGTGAAAACCTGAGTTTAAATGGCAAGCCCAAGATCATAGAGTTAGTAAGTGACAAGGATGGCTTTGACTCCAATCCTTGGGCTAGGCAATCAGATGGAATGGAGTGAAGCTTTGATATTGTCATTCACCAGCTCTGTGACTTCAAATATGGGACTCAACCTCTCTAGCCTTGGTTTTATCACCTATAAAAAGAGGAATGGTAAGATGTACTGCCTATCATGCAACACAACATCCTCCACACCAATACCAAAGTGATTCTCCTAAAGCACAGGGCTAAACATGTCATGTCCTTCCCCTAATCAATAAACTCCAATGGCTCCCTATTACTTCTAAGTCAAATACAGATCCCTCTGTTTGGTATTTTAACACTTTACAACTTGGTTCCAACCTATCTTTCTAGCTTATAATATATTATATCCTGGAGATATATATATTGTTGAGTGGAGAGACGGAGACAGACACAGAGACAGAGAGAAGGGAGGCAAGAAGGAAAGGAGAAGGAAGGAAGGGAGAGATGGAGGAAAGAAAGGAGTGAAGGAGAGGAGGGAAGGAAGGAAGGAAGGAAGGAAGGAAGGAAGGAAGGAAGGAAGGAAGGAAGGAAGGAAGGAAGGAAGGAAGGAAGGAAGGAATCTTAAAATGAAAATTCCCAGGAATATTATAGCCAAATTCCAGAGCTGCCAGGTTGTGGATAATATATTGCAAGTAGCCAGAAAGAAACAATTCAAATATCATGGAGCCATGGTCCAGATAACACAAGATTTAGCTCTTTCTTCATTAAAGGATCAGAGGGCTTGGACTCTAACATTCCAGAGGGCAAAGAAACCATAATTACAACCAACAATCACCTGCCAAGAAAAACTGAGTATAGTCCTTCAGGAGAAAAAATAGGTATATAATTAAACTGAAGACTTTCAAGCATTCTTGGTGAAAAGACCAAATCTAAATGGAAAATTTCACTTTCAAATACAAGACTCAAGAGAAGCATAAGAAAGTAAATAGGAAAGAAAAATCATAAGGCTTCATTAAAGTAGAACTGTTTACATTCATACATGGGAAGATGATACTTGTAACTCTTAAGAACTTTATCATTATTAGGGCAGCTAGGATTGTAGACAGTAGGCACATGTATGAGTTGAAGATGATGGGATGATATCTAAAAAAAATAAAAGTAAGGGTTGAGAAAGAGGAATAAACTGGGAGAAGTATGAAGAGAGAGGTAGAATGGGGTAAATTATCTCATAGAAGAGGCATGAAAGAATTTTTAGAGGGGAGGGGAAAACAGGGCAGGTGAGTGGGGGCAGTGCTTGAACCTCACTCTCATCAGAATTGGCTCAAAAAAGGAATAACAAACATACTCATATGGGTATAAAAATATGTCTTACCCTATAGGAAAGTAGAATGGGGAAGGAAATAAGAGAATTGGCAGGTTACAAAAGGGAGAGTAGGTTTGGATAGGCAATAGTCAGAAGCAAAACACTTTTGAGAATGGATGGAGTGAAAGGAGAGAGAGAGTAGTATAAATGGGGGAAATGGGAAGGAGAGAAATACACAGTAAAAAAAATCAAGTTTCTCTGATAAAGGTCCTATTTCTCATATATATAGAGAGAGAATTGAGTCAAATTTATTAGAATACAAGTCATTCCTCAGATGATAAATTGTCAAAGAATATGAACAGGCAGTTTTCAGATGAAGTAATCAAAGCTGTCTATAGTGATATAGAAAAATGTTCTAAATCACTATTGATCAGAGAAATACAAATTAAAACAACTTTGAGGTACCATTGAACACCTATCAGATTGATTGATAAGATAGAAAAGGAAAATGACAGATGTTAAAGGGAATGTGAGAAAATTGAGACAGTAATGCACTGTTGGTGGAGTTGTGAACTGATTCAAACAATCTGGGTAACGATTTAGAACTATGCCCAAAGGGCTATAAAACCATGTGTACCCTCTTACCCAGCAATACCATATAAGGTCTGTATCCCAAAGAGATAAAAAAATAAATAAAAAAGGAAAGGAACCTATATGTACTAAGATACTTAGAGCAGCATTTTTGTTGATGGCAAAAAACTAAAAATTGTGGGGATGTCCTTCTATTGGTGAATGACTGAACGAGTCGTGGTATATGATTGTAATGGAATACTATTGTGCTATAAGAAATGATGAGCAGGGGAGGCTAGGTGGCACAGTGAGTAAAGCGCTGGCCCTGGAACTCGGAGGACCCGAGTTCGGTTCCGGCCTGAGACACTTAACACCCACACAAAAATACTAGCCATGTAACCTTGGGCAAGTTACTTAACCCCAATTGCCCTCCAAAAGGAAAAAAAAAGAAAGAAATGATGAGCAGAACGCTCTCAGAAAAATCTGGGAAGACCTATATGAACAGATGCAAAGTGAAGTGAGAAGAACCAGAACATTGTACACAGTAACAGCAATACTGTATGATGGGCAACTGTGAATGACTTGGTTCTCAGTAATACAATGATCTAAGACAAAGATTTTATGATGAACAGTGCTATCCACTTCCAGTGAAAGAACTGATGGAGTCTAAATGCAGATTGAAGCATATTTCTTAAACTTTATTTTCTTGGGGGTTTTTGGTCTTTTCTTTCACACATGACTACTATGGAAATATATATTGTATGACTACACACCAAATTCCATCACAGATGCTGTGTGCATTGGCAAATCACTTAAATTCTCAAAGATTCCGTTTCCTCAACAATAAAACAAGAATAATATTTGTGCACCTACCTAGATGTCTCAGAGGATAGATCTTGGGCCTGAAGTCAGGAAGATTTGAGTTGAAATCTGACCCCAGACTCTTACTAGTCACAGGACCCTAAGCAAGTCATTTAACTCTGTCTTTCTCAGTTTCCTCATTCATAAAATGAAGATGATACTTACAGAGTTTTCATGAGGATCAAATGAGATAATATTTGTAAAAAGCTTACTTAGCACAATTCCTGGCATATAGTAGGCACTAAACAAATGTTCATTTCCTTCCTTCCTTTCTTCTTTCCTATCTTCCTACCTTACAGGAACTGCTATACAGAAAATGTTGTGAAAATATGAGTTATTATTAATATTGTTATAGTAAAAATATCTGGGATTGAGTTTAAATTCTAACACTTAGTTAAATAATCCTCAGTAGGCCATTTTTTTAACTTTCTGAGAATCAGGTTCTTTACCTATAATATGGAGATAATAAAATTTCTACTACAACCTCATAGAGAAAGTGCTTGACAAGTTTTAAAGATGATATGTAAATGAATGTGATGTCAATAGTTTTGCCTAATATTTATTCAAAGCAACCAGGGACACACAAAAAAGAATAAAATACTGTTCCTACCCCCATAAAGTTTGTAGTTTAGTGAGGGTGGGGCAGGGTTGAGACATAAATGTACACAAATAACTATTGTTGTTTGTCCTTCATGTTTTCAAAGGACCAAAAGGACATCACAATGTCAAAGTCTGTGTATGGTGTGTCTGGCTGTTGCTGATCAGGTCAATATGAATTCAGAAGGTTTTACCCTAGGTAGGATACAAACAGTCCACATGAACATTTGGAGTGGAGTTATCTCTAAATGTTTACATCTCATGTTTCTTTTGAGCTACTACAATTCTGCTTTGTTCATAGAGCAAATAATGTAGGCATGTCACAGTGAACAATCCCGTGCCATTGTCTCCAACATGTCACAATTAATTCCAAAGTTTTTCAGAGAAACCTTGAGAGTGTCCTTGCATTGCTTCTTCTGACACCACATGAGCACCTGCCACGTGAGAGTTCTGTAAAATAGTCTTCTAGGCAAACACATGTTTTGCATTTGAGAAATGTGGCCAGCCCATAGAGTCAAGTTCTCTGCAGTAGAGTTTGAATGTTCAGCAATTCAACTCAAGAAAGGACCAGAGTGTCCTTATCTTATCAGGTGATCTTGCCATGTGATCCACAGAATCTTCCTAAAACAATTCAAATGGAAATGGTTCAATTTCCTGGCATAGCATTGGTAGACTGTCCAGTTTTCATGGGCACACAATAATGAGGTCAGCATAATAGCTCTGTAGACCTTCAGTTTGGTAGGAAATCTGATACCTCTGCTCTCCCACACATTCTTCCATAGGTTCCCAAATGTTGAATTAGCTCTAGCAATATGTGCATCAACCACATCATCTATGTGTACATCCCTGGAAAGCAAACTGCCAAGGTAAATGAACTTATCCACATCATTCAAAATGTCTCCACTTGCTGTAACCAACAGTTCCACATATTGATGTTGTGGTGCTGCTGGTAGAGAACCTCTGTTTTCTTGGTATTGATTATTAGGTCAAAATTAGCAAAAGCAGCAGAGAATTGATCTATACTTTGCTGCATCTCAGCCTCAGAGGCCTTATTGAGTGCTCAACCATCTGTGAACAAAAAGTCACACATGAACTCTCCCTCCACGTTAGTCTTGGCTTGGAGTCTTTTCAAGCTAAATAATTTACAAGTCAGTGCATTTTGGTGCCATTTTCATCTTTGTTGAAGCTATCTGACAATATTGCTGAAAACATCATGCTAAAAAGCAATCACATAGCTCTGCTTCACTCCATTGGTGAATGGGAGAGTATGAGAGCATTATCCATTATTTAGGACCTGGGCAAGCATGTCATCACAAAAATGGTATATAATACTGATGAACTTCTCCTGGCAGCCAAATGTTGCCATGGTCTTCTACAAGCCCTCATGACTTACAGCATCAAGGGTCTTGATCCAATTGATGAATGTTGTATGCAGACATTTGTTCTGTTCCTGGCATTTCTCCTGGAGTTGACAGGCAGCAAACACCATGTCAACCATTCCTTGGCACTTTCTGAAGCCACAATGGCTTTTGAGTAGATGACCATCTTCCAAGTGAAGGATCCAGCCAATTAAGAGAACTCTGGCAAGAAGCTTGCCAGCTATGACTAAGAAAGTTATCTCCCCTTAGTTATCACAAAACAACCTATTTCTTTTTCTTTTATATAAATGGACAAAAGAGGCATTCTTGATCTCATAAGGGATAACCTCCTCTTGTCATATAACCAGAAGATTTCCATTAGCTTTTGTATGAGCAGTGGACCTCCTGCCTTGTAAGACCACTGCTAGAATGGAATGAGCACCAGGCACTTTTCCACATGAAAGAATGACTTTCTAATGGCATTCAAAATTTCTTCTTTAGTTGAAAGTTCAACAAGAGAAGGATCAACTTCATTCAACCTGAGGTAAATAGTCAATGGTTTCAGCATTGGTAGATGATGATATATTGAGAACACTATGGAAGCATTCAGTCCATTTCCCTAGGATCATGTCCTTATCACTGAATAATGTTACTCCATCAATGCTGAGTAGCTGAGACATAGCAAAGGTCTTTGGCCCATAAGTAGCCTTCAAGGCATTGTGAAAATGCTTTGGGTTGTTAATAATCAGTGTAAAAGTAAATTTCATCTGCCTTATTACTAAGCCAAGAATCCTGAATCTTTCTAAGTTTCACTTGCACTTTACTTGTAATGGAATTAAACATTGCCTTTTTAGAGATAGATGAACTATCACGCTGACAGACCCTGCAGAGTTCTCACTTTCCACTTAGTAGTTTCTGAATTTCCCCTTCATTTTCATCAAACCAGTCTGATGTTTGCCAATGTTCTGGCCCAGATAAGTAAACATACACCAAATCTCTGAAAACTGCCCACTCCTTTTTTGCTCCACTGTTACCAACAGTGTGTTGGCTCAGCTTTGCCTCCGAGTCAGTAACAAATTGTTCACACATGAAGGAGCACTCTAATATGTTGGCATTAAGTCTTCTGGTAGTTGTCTTGCCTCAGAGCTGCCACTGCTGCTGAATACAAATGTTTAGCTTGGATAGGAAAATTCTATGATAAGAACGGAATTCTGTGCCACATATTACCTTCATCACTCTCGCATCCTGTCTGTCTTTTCTCCTTACAATGATAGTCTATTGAATGCCAGTGTTTGCTGCAAGCATGCATCCTTGTTTTGCTGCATTTAGGTAAATGGAAGATAGTGTTGGTGGTGAGGTCATGAGCTGAGCAAGTCTTCACTAGTAAGTGACCATTGCTACTGTTTCTGACTCCATTCCTCCAAAAGACTCCCTGCCATATCTGATAGTCCATACTTATTCTGGCATTAAAGCCACCCAGAATTACAAGTCTATCCTCTTTCAGCACATTAATGATGAGTCTCTAGGTCTTTATAAAATTTTTCTTTGATCTCATCCGGGTTCGTCATGGTAGGATCACGTTCACTGATGATGGTAGTGTGGTTCTTTCTTCAAGTGGCAATCGCATTGTCATGAGCCTGTCGTTCACTCCTTTTGGGAGGCATACAAGCTGGTTGACTAGATTAGATTTGATTACAAAATCCAAGTCAACTTCATAGCCCCTCCCTTTCACTACAGAAGAAACTTGTATCCAGGTCCAACTTCATAAGCTGGCCTCCATTTGTCA
This sequence comes from Petaurus breviceps papuanus, assembly GCF_028583685.1. Classification (NCBI taxonomy): domain Eukaryota; kingdom Metazoa; phylum Chordata; class Mammalia; order Diprotodontia; family Petauridae; genus Petaurus; species Petaurus breviceps. The sequence goes on along the minus strand of NW_027187374.1, from coordinate 9,369,002 downwards.
GACTTATTTTGCTCTTAGATGCAATACCTATTGAGTTCTCTTGCAGCAAGAGCTATTTGTCTTTCAGGTCTACTGGATTTCTTGTCCATAAAATGTGAGCACATTCCATGTACATAATAGATTTATGTTTTCACATACAATAATCTTTTTTTCTATGCTACTATGTTATGGAAATGCTTGTTTTTTTCCTTAAGTTCAGAACAAAATAAATAATTTTTAAGAGTCAAGACAAGAGGTGATGAAGGTTTCAACAAGGATAGCTGTCATTTGAATGGGGAGAAGAAAACATATAAGGCATATCAGGGAAACTGAGAAGGAGGTTATAATGGTAAATGGCTAGGAGTATAACAGGCACCTACAACAGAAATAGAGAAGTTTGGAAGGAGGGAGGGGTTGCAAGAAAAGGTGATGTGGACATGTTGAGTTTGAGATGCCAAAGAAACATCCGGTTTGAAATGAGTGATAGGCCATTGGACATGCATGATGAAAGCCCAGGAGGAACATAGTATTATAGAGATTTCAGAGACATTTGCATAAAGATTATCATTGAGCCCATGACAGCTAATGTGATCACTTACCAAGAAAGGATGTAGAGAGAACTGAAGCCCAAATAGAGCCTTGGGATAGATTTTCAACTTTATGGAAAATGATATAAATAATAATAAGCCAGTAAAAAAGATTGAAGAATGATCAACCCAGGCAAAGGAAGAACAAATAGACTGAAGTACCAGGAAAATTCATGAGGTAAGGGTGGTCAACGGAATCCAGCTGCTGGGAGAATAAAAATAATGAGGATTGAGAAAAGGCCATCAGCTTTATGAATCAAGAGATTACTGGTAACTTTAGAATGAGCAATTTCAGTTAAGTGGAGAGGTCAAAAGCCAGATTACAAAGGGTAGAGAAGCCAGATGAGAGGAGAGAAAATGAAGGCTATGAGTGCATGCAACTTTTTCTAGGAATCTGGTTATGAAAACAAAGATTATTTTTACAGTCGACTCTTTAACACCTTCAACCAATGTTTACAAAGTGCATACTGTGAGCAGGGGCAGCTTGGTGGTACAATAAATAGAATATGGACCTGAAAGTCAAGAAGATGAGTTTTCCTGAATTCAAATCTAGGCTCAGACACTTACTAGCAGTGTGATCCTGGGCAAGTCACTTAACCCTGTTTGCCTCTGTCCCTCATCTACAAAATGAGCTGGTGAAGGAAATGGCAAAACACTGCAATACTTTGCCAAGAAGACCCTGAAAAGATTCACAAAGAGTTGAACATGTGAAAAACAACTAAATAACACTGTGAGCGGAGCCATGTGCTAGACTCTAGAAAAAAAAATCCAGAGGATCCAAAGTTTAAAGAAGACAGTTTTTGCCCTTCATGAAGCTTACAGAGGGAAAAAGGAGGTGTCTGGGTACAGGAAATAGTTCAATTTTTTCTCTTATTCATTTTAGAATCCAGTTAATAAATTATTTGTTGTTTATGTTACTTTAAACACTGAATTTGACTAGCGTACTGCACAAGCCATCAAATTAGACTTGTCAAAGTGTCATTTTAGATCCTCTAATTAAATATGCACTTTCTATGTACCCACTTTCCTGATTATTAGCTACATTCAGAGAATGTAGTATGGGAGTCTTCAAGGGAATACTGTAAGCCAAAACCCAAATTAAGCTCCTTGAAAGTTTCTGGCCTCTATTGCTGTTGTAATTGTCCATGCTCTGGGGTTTATATCTGCTCTTATGTGCCTCTTTCTTCCTCTCAGCTTAGGTAAGTAGAATTCAAATATGACCTTCTAATTGAGGTTAAAAGGAACCATGCTGACCAAAGTACATTGTGACTTGATAATTAAATCCATCAAACATTTCTTAAGTTTCTTAATTTAATGCGCTATAGGACTCAGTGTGCAGACTGGCACATTTTTTTTAATGTATAATGTAGGAATTTGTTTTAAATGATGATACATGTTTGTAACAAGGATTTTCTTTTTCTTGTTTTTTCAATATGGTGGAGAGGAGGGAAGAGGAAAGTGAGAGAAAGAGAATGTGGAACTAAAAAAATTAAATTACATTAAAATAAACATTATTACCCCAAATAGGGATTCAGCCAGAGGCTACTAAGATCAATCCTCCTCCCCAGCAATGAAAAAAATCAACATGTTAAAGATCTAATCATTTTCTGGTCTCAAAGAGTTTACAGTTTAGTCATGGGAACAATATATGTCCATAAATTATTATGATACACAGTAGAACATGATTATGGCCAAGGAGAGGGGAGGTTCAAGATAAAGTATTCTTAGGAAATTTTAAGGAAAGAGAGATCATGTTCATCTAAGGGGTTCAGAAAGCTTCATGAAAGGGAAGGGAGAAAGCATTTATTAAGCACCCACTGTGTGTCACACACCATGCTAAATGCTTTACAAGTATTATCTTATTTGATCCTCACAACATACCTGCTAGGTAGGTGCCATTTTTTTTATTTTATAATTAAGGATACAGAGGCAGACAGAGGTTAAGTGACTTGTCCAATGACACACAGCTAGGAAGCATCTGAGGCCAAATTTGAACTCTGATCTTCCTGACTCCAAGTCTAGCAGCTCTACACTTCGTGAAGGAGGTTGCACCTGAATTGGACCCTGAAGGAAAAAAAGTTGGAGAAGGAAGGAGTAGTAATTCAAGAGTGGTAGAATAGGCATGCATGCATAGAAGCAGAAAAACATCAACCTCTTAGGGGACCATCAATAGATGGCCAGTTTAGCTGAAACGTGAAGTATCTGATTATAAAATAAGTCTGCAAAGATTGTTTTAGCTGATAATAGTTCCAAATGCCAGGCAAAGGAATTTGTACCTTCTCCCAGCAGCAACAAGGATCCACTGTAGTTTTTCCCCTCCTAATTTATTATTTACTTATATTTCTTTTTAAATTTTGAGTTCAAAATTCTTTTCCTCCTACCCCTTCCCCACCCACTGAGAAGGCAAACAATATGATGTTAATTATTCATGTAAAATCAAGAAAAACCTATTGTAGCCATATTGCTTTATAAAAAGAAAAAGGAAGAAAGGAAGAAAATTATATTTCTATTTGGACTCAGAGTTTATCAGTTCTCTTTCTGGAGGTGGATAGCATTTTTTCATTATGAATCCTTTGGAGTTGTCTTGGATCATTATATTGCTCAGAGCAGCCAAGTCTTTCACAGTTCAACTCAACTATTTCACAATTCAATTCAACATTCCTGTTGCTGTGCATAATGATCTCCTAGTTGTGCTCAGTTTGCTTTGCATCAGTTCATATAGGTCTTACCATGTTTTTTTTTCTAAAACCAGCCCCACAAACACACATCATTTCTTATAGCATAATCATCTTCCATTACAATCATATGCCACAACTTGTTCATCCATTCCCCAATTAATGAGCATCCCCTCAATTTCCAATTCTTCACCACCACAAAAATAGCTTATATATATATATATATATATATATATATATATATATATATATATATATATATTCATACCTATAAGTCCTTTTCCTTTTTCTTTGATCTCTTTGGGATGCAGAAATAGTAGTGGGTTTGCTGGATCAAAGGGTATATTATTTGGCACAGTTCTGAATTGTTCCTCAGAATGGTTGGACCAGTTCACACTCTACCATCTATTCATTAATGTGCCTATTTTCCCTCATTCCCTTCAGCATTTTGTCATTTCTGATAGGTGTGAGATGGTACCTCAGAGTTGTCTGTCTTTCTCTAATCAATAGTTATTTAAAGCATTTTTTCATATTACTATGGATAGCTTTGATTTCTTCTGAAAAGTGCCTGTTCATATTCTTTGACCATTTATCAATTGGAGAGTGGCTCTTGTTTTTATAAATTTGACTCAGTCCCCTATATATTTAAAAAATGAGTCCTTTATCAGAGTAACTTGCTGTAAATTTTTTTATATCACTTCATTGTCTATGCTACCTTTTAGCAACATGTACTTTTCCTGATTATTTTTTTCAATTGTGTCAATCTTTGCTTTGCCTCATCTCAGAGACATCTTCCCTTCAGCTAAAGCATAATAGACTTCATTTCAACTCTGTACACGTGTGTCTTTCTGTTCCAAGTATGTCTCTTATATACAACATATTGTGGGATCCTGGTTTCCAATTCATTTTGCTCTCTGATTCCATTCTATAGATTAGCTCACCTTATTCACATTCACAGTTATGATCATTAACTGTATGCTTGCACCCATCTGCTTTTCCTCAATTTCTATTTGTCCCTCTTTTTAAGAATTCTGTCCCTCCTCAAAAATCTGTTTTGCTTCCAACTACTGCCTCCCCCGACCTACCCTCTCTCTTATTCTCCCCACCCCTGCCAAGATCTCTTATCCCTTTTCCTTCCTATCTCTCTATTGGATAAGATATATTTCTGTCTCCAACTGAGTGTGTGTGTATGTGTGTGTATATATATATATATATACATATATATATATATATATATATATATATATATATATATTCTTCCCTCTTTGAATCAATTCTGACAAAAGAGAGGTTCAAGCATTGTCCACAATCCCATTGTTCCTCCACTATAAAAGCTCTGCCTTGTGTATCTTCTTTATGTGAGAAATGTGTCCCATTCTTTCTCTCCCTTCACTCTGCCACTCTTCTTTCTCACCCCGGATTCTTTCTTTTTAAGATCATCCCAACATAATCAACTCATATCCATGCCCTCTGTCTATGCTGACTCCTTCTAACTGTCCTAATAATGATAAAGTTCTTAGGAGTTACATGTGTCATCTTCCCATATAGGAATAGGAAGAGTTTCATTCCATGGAATCACTCATGATTGCTCTTTCATGTTTACCTTTTATGCTTTAATTGAGTCTTCTGTTTCAATGTCAGATTTTCTACTCAATTCTGATTTTTTCATCATGGATACTTGGAAGTCTTCTATTTCATTAAATTTCCATTTTTAACTTGAAAGATTATCTTCAGTTTTGTTGGGTATATTATCCTTGGTTATAATCCTAGCTATGTTGCCCTCCAGAATATCATATTTCAAGCTCTCTGCTTCTTCATTTAGGAAGCTGCTAAATCCTGCATGATCCTGACTGTGGCTCCATGATATTTGAATTGTTTCCTTCTGGCTGCTTTCAATATTTTCTCCTTGACCTGGGAGCTTTTGAATTTGGCTATAATATTCCTGGGAATTTTCATTTTGGATCTCTTTTAAGAGGTTTTTAGTGGACTCCATCAATTTCTATTTTACCCTCTGGATTTAAGATATCGGGACAGTTTTCTTTTATAATTTCTTGAAATATTATATCTAAACTCTTTTCTTATCATCAATTTCATGTAGTCCAATAATTCTTAAATTATCTCTCCTTCATCTACTTTTCAGGTCAGTTGTTTTTCCAATGAAATATTTCACATTTTCTTCTATTTTTTTCATTCTTTTGACCTAAAACAAAGTCATCATTTCATATTTCTCGAAAAATTTTTTCTCAAAGTCTCAGAGGGTCATTAGCTTCTACTTGCTTAATTCTAAATTTTTAAAATAATCAGTGCTAAATGACTTGCCTAGGGTCACACATCTAGTAAGTGTCTGAAGCCATATTTGGGCTCAGGTCTCCTGACAGTAGGGCCAGTGTTCTATCCATAACACCACCTAGCTGTCCCCTTAATTCTAATTTTTAAGGAATTATTTTCTTCAGTGAGATTTTATATCTCTTTTTCCATTTGTCCAATTCTGCTTTTTTATGGAGTTCTTTTTCTTCAGTTAATTTTTGTTTCTCCTTTTCCATGTAGCCTATTCTGATTTTAAAGGGGTTCTTTTCTTCAGTGAATTTTTGTGCCTTTTTAACTATTAGGTTAATTCTGTTTTTTAAGGTATTATTTTCTTTAGTATTTTTCTTTTTTTAAGCCAAGCTGCTAATTCTCTTTCATACTTTTCTTACACCACTCTCATTTCTTTTCCCAACTTTTCCTCTACCATTCATCTCTTTCTTTAACTCTTCAAGGAATTCTTACTGGCCTTGGGTCCAATTAGCATTTTTCTTTGAGACTTTGCTTATAACTGTTTTCACATTGCTATCTTCTAAGTTTTTGCCTTGGTCTTCCCTGCCCCTGAAGTTGTTTTTTATGGTCAACTTCTTTTTTTGTTGTTTATTCTTTTCCCCAGACTATTTTTTTCACTTTACACTTCATGTTAAAGTTAGGGTCTGCTCACCTGGGTGTAGAGAGGCACTGTGCCATGCACCAGACTTTTTTGTGCTGCTGTTTTCAGAGGTAGTTCTAAGGTTCTGCAAGTTTTTGGAGCTTCCTAGGTGGTATTATCCTGGGAGAGGTGTGGTCACTGCTCTCCTGATCTGCATTCTGGTCTTTATCTAGGAAAGGCCCCAACTCTCTGACAACCCCAAACACTAGCACTCCTCTTCAACTTAGGACTGTGACCAGGCTGCCTGCTCCCTTGTCAACAATTACAAACACTTGCAATGGCAAAGCAGAACTGTATATGGACAATAGAGTTGCCAGTCAGCACCAGCTGCTTCCAGTACCAGTAATGGGACCCCTGTAATCTCTTTCTGACCAATTGTCTGACCTCCCTTACCATCTCTTGTCTCAGAGCTCCTGAAACTTCTGCTGCTGCTACTACTACCACTACCCACCACTGTTGTTCCTGCCTAGCACTGTGTCTGCATCCACCCCAAGACCTCTCCTATGAACCTCCTAAGGTGTCTTAGGCTGTAAAAAGTCTCCTTCTGACCTATGGTTGGCTCTGTCACTCCAAAATTTATTTGAAAAGTTATTTTAAATTGTTTGGAGGGGAATGTTTTGAGAGTTCAGCTGAGTTTCAGCCTATATTCTACCATCCTGTCTCAATCCCCCTTAATTCACTATAGTATTTAAGTCACTGTGCAAACTGTATCCATAAAGTGTATGCTGATTTAGCAATCCACACAGTTTTTGGGTGGCTAGGTGGTGCAGTGAATAGAGCACCGGCCCTGGAGTCAGGAGGACCTGAGTTCAAATCTGGACTCAGATACTTAACACAAAAAATTAACCATGTGACCTTGGACAAATCACTGAAACCCAATTGCCCTACCTTCCCCCCTCCAAAAAAGAAAAATAAATCCACACAGTGAAATCAATTGTGTTCTTTGAAAGACAATATGGTTTCATGATAGAAGTTTGGAGTAATTTTTTTAAGTGGAAAATCTTAACTTTACCACTTACTATTATCAATATTATCTGGGAAAAGTTATCATCATTTTACTTAGTTGTAAAATAAGGATAATAATACTTGCAATCATCTACTTTACCTAGGGTGTGTTGAACATCTAATGGAATTGATGCATGAATACCTGTGAACTTTAAAGAGCTATGTAAATAATAAGTTATCTATACTACCACAGACTGGCCTGGGTGGGGATAAGAGTGTTCCTGGAAACGTGCAGATATTCCTTGCATGGGTATGGAAACATGGGATGAGCCTCTTTTTGACCACATGTGACTAAGAGACTGCTATTGTACGATAATGAAGTTTTCTAATTAGCCAGAAAAACTGTTGACTCAGAGGTTGCTGAACTAAAACTAAGTGAGTATAAAAAAGAGGCAACCTACCCCTTCCTTACTCTTTCATTCCTTTATGGCTTTCAATGAGGCAGAATTACTTTGGGTTGTTGCCAAGAGAAGAGTGAAGAGGATAGCAGTCCTGTCTCCCACCCGTCCAGGGTGGCAATAAGCACACGGCTATCATTCTTTCTTATATTTGTTCTTAGTAGTATCTGGGGAGTTTGGCAGACCTAGTGGTCCTATTGGTAATCAGAGCCTAATGGCAGCAGTAGCAGGGTCACTAGAATGGAATAACTAAAATCAGTGGAAGCAGTTGTAACAGGAGCAGATAGACCCACCAAGGACAAAGAGACAGGGAAAAATAGTGACCTGAAGAAAAACCACTTCTGGGGTCATGAGCCCTTTTGGACTCTTAAAAAGTCATGGGTTGAACAGAGAGCTACCACCAAGGAAACTCTGGGAGCACTCCATGAAAAGAGAAAGAGACTTCTAGGGCCAAAAGTTGGAGAGTGCCCCTTGGAACCTGTGTTCTTTACCTGTGTGGCTCACTACTCTCTCCATAAATTCTGTGTATAATCGTGGAAAAGTACACTCCAGGTGTGGGTGGGAGTTGTGCTTTGTTTGTTTTATCAACTGTTTTTGCTATGACTTCCCAGTAAATACTTTGTCTTAAAAAATAAATTAAACCTATGAATGGCTAACCATTCATGAGGAGCACACCAGTGAAGAATAATAAGTGACAGCAGAAGAAACTCAGTTTCTCAGGATTACCCACAGAATCCTCAATAAGTAATAGTTATCAGTCTTGCAGAGACCAGCATGTTAGTCCACTTTGAGGAGTGACCCCAGAGGGAGAGCTATAAATTATTTGTAGTCATTGTTAGTCTCCTGAAGAAATCTTGTCCTTGGAACCATTATTCCAAGAGAATCCTGAAGACAGATTCATAAGTTTGTTTCACTTTTGTTCATATTTGGAAAGTTCTGCTTTGTGAAAAAGAGTAACCAATTCCATTAAGTGTTAGAGCCAAAAGGGCTGTTAAAGATTATCTACTCCTATCCCCAAAATAAAGAAACTGAGGCCTGAAGAGGTTCAATAGCTTGACCTAGTCCCATAGCAAAGGTCAGTCTAGACTCAAGGCTCTCCATTGCCTATCCAATCCCCTTTCTACTACAATGTGCTAACTAGTCATTGAACTGACAAAAAAAGTGTCTACATATCAAGTAAACAAATAAGGTTCAAGAAACTGTGTCTAGCAAGACATTAGGGATACAAAGGGGAAGTAATCTCTACCCTTAGAGAGCCTGGATGTCAGGGATACGGAAGGAGACCTGTTCGGCCTATATACTTTTATAGTCAAGGAGACAACAGATCTAGTTAAAACATTGAGAATAAAGCATATCCTTCATGAAGCCATTTCTTTACACATTGTGCTGAAAGGGACATGGAGAGCCAAGAAGAGCCAAATAGGGCATTCTGCAGGCACGGCCAGTTAAATGGTAAAGTACAATATGTTTTAAGGGACAAGCCCAAGGGCTGGAAGTGACTCTTTGATCTTTAAAAGGCTCATAAACAAGGGCAGTCTACTTGCAGCCCTGTATTTACGTGTCCAAATGTCAGTAGGTAATCCAAATGGAGTTTCAAGGCTGTAGGAGTTTGCAGGTTAGCCAGAAAGAAGCAGAGGAAGCCAATTGCATCAAACTTTTTACAGCTTGAGACAAGCTTTGCTAATTGTTAACCAAAGAACTAAAACACTGGCAAGCACTTATTTTTAAATGTGATTTAAAATAATCATAAATATCCATTCAAGGCATTCGCAAAAGAAGGAGGGAAAGGGGGGGGGAGAGGAGAAAAAGATAATGTAAAGTATCTTCCTTATAGACTTAATACTCATCATTCCCCTTCCTGCCTTCCTCATTCCAATCAACCTAACCTATTTGCTGTTATGTGCAGGACAATCTTCTTTCTCCATACTTTAACATAGACTATGTCCCATGCCTAGAATGTTTTTCCACCTTTTTTGAAATTTGACTCAGTCACCAACTCCTTCACCCAAATAATCTGACACTTCCTTTGCTTCTGTATATATTTGCATCTTTTTAGTGGTATTCATAGGTGAGAGGTGGCATGCTTTAAGAGGTAAAGAATAGACCATCAAACCAGGAAGATCTGGATTCAAGTCCTATCTCTCTAAAACATACAGGCTCTGTGGTTCCAATCTCCCAGTGTTCTAAGCAACTATAAATTTCATGGAAATTGCTAACCTGTACCATCCAAAAGTTCCCTATACTAAGTATACAGGTTGTTTGCCCAGATATGTTGAAAACTCTTTGAGTGTAGGAATGTTTTCATTTTTGTCTCCCTATTTTTCTTTTTTCTTTTTTTTAAATTTTAAACCTAAATATTAGAACTTAAATACAATAAGAAAAGAAAAAGAAACTTAAATATAAAAATTTAAATACAAAATAAGAAAAGAAATAAAAGCATTGCATGTGCACATCAGAATGTAAAAGAGGATTCAAAATATACAAAAATAATTTTCCATTTCAAGAAAGCCTATATAATAAATACTATACATTGTGTTCAGAGCTATCCATTTTTTCTTTGCTTCCTTATAAGTTTTCTTTTGTTCTCTGCTGTGTGCTTTTTACTTTGTTCATCCCTCCTTTCTCCTTCCCCACTCCCTCAAAAAGGCTACAATTAAATGTGTATACATACACAATACATATATGCATATACATGTGCATACATATGTATACATACATGTATATACAGATACCTATACATATACTTACATACACATGCATGTACTTGCATACCTATAATCATACTCATATATAGGCATATACATTTATATGCACCTATATCTTCCTATTTTTTAATACCTAAAGTAGCCTCTTAATAAATGCTGATTGGTTGATTATTGAATTTTGTGGCAGTTACTACTTTTTTGAAAAAGAAAGTTCTATATAAGCACTTCTAATTAACTTTCCTCTTGGTTTTCTTTTTCTCTTGTAATGAAAATGTAAGCCACACAGAGAAATGGCCTCTTCAATTTTTATTAAGGTACAAGGTCAAGATCAATGTACGAGGTCAAAGGTAAAAACAAGCCAAAAAAAAAATAGTCCTATTATAATCTAGTCCTGGCTTAAGTCGGTCTGGCCCTTCAAGTTTCAAAATGGAATGAAATGACATAGTTATAGACTATCTGGTAGTTAACAAAAGGAGGTTTACTTAGCCAGAGAATGGAAAGGACACTAAGCACAGATACAGTATTGATTCAGTCGAGTGTAGCTTTTCTGTTTCTATAATGACTGTGCTGGAGCAATAGTTATACCTAAAAGAAACCAATTCCTCCTTGTATACTAGTTTTGGACCTCCATTTATCTACTTGCTGTTTAGTCATTTTCAGTTGTGTCCAACTCTTTGTGGCCTCATTTGGGATTTTCTTGGCAAAGATACTGGAGTAGTTTGCCATGTTCTTCTCCACTTCATTTTACAGATGATGAAACTGAGGCAAACAGGATTAAGTGACTTGCCCAGGATGACACAGCTAATAAGTATCTGAGGCTAGATTTGATCTCAGGAAGATGAGTCTTCCTGACTCTAAACCCAGCCCTCTACCCATTGTGCCACCTAGCTGCCTCAACTACCTACATCAAAGTCCTAAGCCTTGGTCTCTGAGTCAATAAAGTCTCAAGAATGTCTTCAACACATTTTGAGTTCATAAACTGCAATAACTGGGTCAAAACCAGGGAGAGACAAGTGCCCTAGACCAAGTGGGCTAAAATGAGTGATGTTTCTTTTAAATTGGGTAAAAAAAATGGTCTCACCTACACAGTAGATATTGTACCTACCTCACTTACTATCTGGGGTTTACCTTTACCCTATACAATTTATTTTATGATATCTACAATTTTTTTCCTTGATGAGCAGAAATTAAATAATAATTGATTAATCATTTAAGAGCTTGAAAATAATAAAGATTCAAAGAAGTTCAAGAGATAAGTGGTAAAGGGATGTGAATAAACTCTTCTCAAAAGAAAATTACAAGCTAACAATAGCCAAATGTATTAATGTTCCAAGTAACTGATGTAACAACCCCTCTGGGTTCACTTCCTCTACTCAAACTCTAACTGGTAGGTTGGATCATCAGAATGACAACTGCTATGTTGGATTCTAGGCCTAACCATTCGGGTACCTATTCTTAATATTGTAACTCACAAGCCGCATATGGTGTGCTTTCCATTAGTGATCATCCAGTAGACAATTACTCAAAAGGTATGGCAAGAAAAATAGTTACAAAGCATCCTCCAAAACTTGGGGCACACTGTCCAAAAAATACAGTATCTAGGGTGGAGAAAGTGAATTCAAAAATACAATGTGAAAGAGGCACATGTGTAGCAAATATTTATAATCAAGGCAACTAACTCACAAATCAAGGGAGCTCACAAATTATTGCAGGTGTCAGTGTCTTTAATATCTCCAGAAAATACTCACAAAATTCACTTCAGCATGGGGACTGGATGGGTCTTTTGATTGCAAGTCTTAGTTGGTTCCCCACAAAGTACAGTTCTCAGCCCAGATGGGGAACTTAGTTGACTTTGCTTCTCTTAGGACACATTGTATTCTGATGAACAGCTTGATCTATTGGACTTTTTTGAGGCAGGCACAGGTGCAGTGTCCACCACCTCTTTCAGCTGGAGTATTACTGTGTTGACTCTCCCATTAGATTGTGAGCTCCTAGAGAATGAAGATCATCTTTTGCCTTTCTTTGTAGTTTTAGCACTTATAACAGTTCCTGGAACATAGTATGTACTTATAAATGTTTGTTGACCTGTCTTGACTTATCATTCTCACTATAAATTAAAGCAGAGAATAGGCATCTATTAAGTACCTACTATGTGCCTATACTATGTGCCAATACTATACTAAGTATTAGAGATCCAAAAAATGACACAGAGACCCTCCTCTTGAGGAGCTCCCAGTCTAATGAGAAGACAGCAGATAGACAGCTATGTACAAACAAGATTATATACAGTATAAATTGGGGCTAACCAGAAGAGGGAAGGGACAACCAATAAGAGGGATTAGGAAATGCTTCTTGCAGAAGGTGGAACTGAGATTTGGAAAAAGTCAAGGAATCTGGGAAACAAAGATGAAGAAGCAGAAATTTCCAAGTATGGAAGACAGCAAATAAATATGCCCAGAGTATAGTGCAGAGGATAATAAGGAGGCTAGTGTTGCTAGTTCACAAAATACATGGACACTTTGTGAATGGAGATAATAAGGTGTAAGAAGATTGGAAAGATAGGAAGGGGGCAGGTTATAAAAGGCTTTTCAAGTCAAAAAGATTTTGTATTTGATCCTGGAGGCAAGAGGGAGCCACTGGAGTTGATTGAGTGTGTGTGATGGGGAGTGGGGGGCAGGGGCATAATTAGGAAGCTCAATTTGAGAGCTGAGTGGAGTATGATTTGAGACAGGGAGATAAACCAACCAATGTAATACCCCAGACCTGAGGTGATGAAGGGCTGCACAATAGTGACGGTAGTGTCATAGAAGAGAAGGGAGAACATATAAGAAATATCACTAACGTAGAAATTATAGGAGTTGGCAACTAATTCAATATGAGGAATGAAAGAGAGCAAGGCTTAAGGATAACAACTAGGTTGTGAACCCGGGTGACTAGGAGAATGGTGGTACCACTGACAGGAATAGGGAAGTTAGAAAGATGCAAAGGTCTCAAGAGAAAGAAAAATGAGTTCAAGTCTGGACATGATGAGTTTAAGTTACACATGGGGCATCCAGTTTGAGATGTCCAATAAGCAGTTGTAGATACAAGATGGGAAATCAGGAGGGAGGTTAGGGTGGGATAAATCTGAGAATCCTCTATATGAGATGATAATTGAATCCATTGGAGTTAATAAAATCACCAAATGCAATTCCCAAGAAAGAAGACCTAGGACAGAGCCTTGGGAGACCTTCATAGTTAATGGGCATGATCTGGATGAAGATCCAGAAAAGTAGAGCGAGAAGAATTGCTCAGATAGGTAGAAATAGAAGTTAGAAAGCAGTGCAATGAAAACCTAGAGAGAAGAAAATATCAAGAAGAAGAGAGTGTTTAACAGTATCAAAGGCTACAGAGAGATCAAGAAGGATGAAGACTGAAAGAGGTCATCATTTTTGGCAATTAAGAGATGACTGGTAGCTTTGGAAAGAGCAATTTCATTTGAATGATGAAGTCAGAAGCTAGACTAAAGTTACGAAGAGAATGAAAGGAAAAGATGTGGATGCATCCATTCAAGAGTTTAGACATAAAAGGCAGAAGAGATATGAGATGACAGTAGAGATGAAAGGATCAAAGTAGGGCTTTTTGAAGATGAGGGTTTTTTGAGAGATGGGTGAATTTTTAGGAGTAGGGAAGCAGCTGTTTGGCAGGGAGAGATTGTAGATAAGTGAGAGAATGGACAAAATGGGAGGCTCAAAGAAAGAGGAAAAGGCACATGAACAAGAATATTTAGAACAGATATTTTTGAATTGGCAAAGAACTAGAAACTAAGATCCTCATCAGATAAATTAGAGCTTATAAATTTAATGAAATATTATTTTACTGTAAGAAATAAGATACAGTTTCATAGAAATCTGAGAAAACTTGTATGAAGTGATACAGAGTAAAAAAGAAAACAAGGAGAAGAATTTATCCTATAACATAATTTAAAAAAAAAGAACTGTGAAAGACTTAACTCTGATTCTATCAACTATGATTCTAAAGAGCCAATGATAGAGCATAATAACTCAAGAAACAGAGGTAATGAACTAATATGAAGAAAGAGACACATTTTTGGACGAGAAAATATAGGAATTTGTTTGCTTGACTGTGTTTATCTGTTAAAAATTCTTTTTATTTCTTTTTTGTTCAGTTGGGAAAAGGTGAGAGGGAGAAAAAAAGAATGCTTGATAATTGAAAAAATAAATAGCAAATGATAGCATGTAGACTGTGGGAAATGAAAGGATAATGTTCTTGGCTGGCTCCCACCATCCCATTGTGATCTCATTAAGGAGTCAGCTCTAGACATTTGGGGATTTCCCAGAATATAATATATTGTATTCTCCTTAAATTTGCATTTGATATCTCAAAGGGCTTGGAATTCCCATAATAATTATTAAGAATTACAAATTTCCTGAGAAATATCTTCAGATCCTATCTGCTTAATGAAATCAACTCTTAAATACCTAACAATGACATAGAAAGTCCCAAATAGTGTCTGATGCAGAAATCATTATTTTTTGGTTTTCTGAAATGTCACATTTATGGTATTTATTTTCTTAATTTTATTTTGCTTAAACTAAGTCTTTTATCTGATATGCATTCCCTGCACATAAAAAAGAAATAGTCTATACATGCTGAGTGCCAAAGGCAAATCCTCTCTGTATAAAACACATACTATAAATAAATAAAATTAATTCAAATATGGATAGTCAAGATTAAAACTAGATGACCTATTCAGACTATGCTTTCTCTAGACTCCAAGCTTTTGTTTAAGCCATTTTCCACTCCCAAAATGCTTTTCCTGCCATCTTCTTTCTCCCCCACACCCACATCTTGTCTTTTTGAAAATCTGCTATTGCTTAAAGTCAAGAAAAGTATGTCTTCTCTGATCTCATCAATTAGGAATAATTCTTCCAAACTTCAGACTTTCCACAGGACTTGACCTATACATCTTGTAGATAATTTTCAAGTATTATTTTATACTGGGGAATCTGGTCACTCAACCATTAGATAAACATTTATTAAACAACTACTAGATGCCAGACACTGTGTTAAGCAGTGGGAATAAATAAGGGGGCAAAAATACAATCCCAACCCTCAAGGAGCTTACAATCTAACATGAGACAACATGCAAACAAGTATATACAAAGCAAGCTATATATAGGACAAATAGGAAATAATGAGCAGAGAGAAGGCACTAGCATTAAGAGGAATTGGGGAAGTCTTCCAGTAAAAGACAGGACTTTAGTTAGGACTTTTAGGAAACCAGGGAGATAAGTAGATTGAGTGGAGGAGGAAAAGCATTACAGGCATGGGGGACAGCCAGAGAAAGTGTTCCAGAAGTAATAGATGGAGTTTCTAATTCGTGAAACAACCAGAAGGAGGCCAGTGTCATCGGATCAAAGGGTACATGTCAGAGAGTAAGGTAAAAGAAGACTTGAAAGTTCAGAAGAATACTAGGTTATAAAGGACCTTGAATGCCAAAGCATTTTGTATTTGATCCTGGTGGCAATAGGAACTATTGGAGTTTACTGAGTAAGGGAATGACATGATTGGACCTGCGTTTTAAGAAAATAACTTTAGTGTTAGGGTGGAGGATGAATTGGAGTGAGAGGCTTCAGTCAAGCTGACCCATAAGGAGCATATTAAAATAATCCAAGGGTGAGATGAGGAGGATCTGCACCCCATTGATGGCAATGTTGGAGGAGAAAAAGGAGAGTGTATGAGAAATGTTGCAAAGGTAAAATCAACAGCCCTTGCAACAGGTGGGATTAGGGTAGAGGGTGGCGAATATGGTGAAGAGTCTGAGATAACCCCTAGTTTGCAAACCTGAGGGGATGGTATTGCCCTCCACAGTAGGAGGGCAGAGGAGAAGGAAGAAAGGTATAGGGGAAAAGATAATGAGTTCTATTCTGAACATATCAAGTTTAAGATAACTACTGGACAATCAACCAATTCAAAATATTTGAAAGGCATCTTCAATGATAGGATATTGGAGGTCAATAGAGAAATGATTAGCAGGATGATTTGAGAATCATTGGCATAGAGATGATAATTAAATCCATGGGAGCTAATGAGATCACCAAGTGACATAGTATAGAGGGAGAAGAAAAGAAGGTCCAGAACTGAATCCCGTGAAACGCCTATGGAGAGAGGGTGGCATGATCCAGCAAAGAAGCCAAAGAAGGAGAAGCAGGAGACAGTGGTGTACAGAAAACAGAGAGAGAAATAGTATCAAGGAGAAAAGAGTGATCAACATTGTCAAAAGCTGCAGAGTCATCAAGGAGGATAAAGACAGAAAAAAAAGTTCTTTGGATCTGGCAAATGATAGATCATTAGTAACTCTAGAGAGAGCATTTTTAAAAGGATAAGGTTAGGGGTGGCTAAGTGGCACAGTGAATAGAGCACTGGCCCTGGAGTCAGGAAGACCTGAGTTCAAATTTGACCTCAGACACTTAACACGTACTAGCTGTGTGACCTTGGGCAAGTCACTTAACCTCAATTGCCCTGCATCCTCCAAAAAGGAAAAAAAAAAAACAGAATGATAAGGTTAGAAGTTGTCTGTATCCTTTGTAACTTCCCCAGAGTCTAGCAGAATGTTCTCCATATGGCAGGTACATTATAAATGTGCAAACTATTTATTATTGAAAATTATTTTTTTTTCTTTAGATAGGGCTTTTCTTTTAGGAACTCAAATCCTGTTACTAGTTATGTTTTATTCCTATAACTCTCATGTAAAGTATCCAGCAGACATTATTATATACAATTCTTAGAGGGTAAAATGAGACACAGAGAAGAGAATTGAATGCAAAGTCATTCATCATCTCTACTGTTGAACCAAGAAAATAATCAAGAATTCTGGCCCATCAGAGTTGAATCCTACTGGAAAATAACCTGGATATTTAGCTATGGTAATTAAGGCTTCTTACTGCCTGAAACGTCACATATCATTTTAATTGTCACCAAAGAAAACTTATTCTATATTACTATTAACTACAATTATCTCCAGTAGTGTTTTATCCCCTACTAGACAGCATACTCTATGAGCCTAGCTACCATGTTTTATCTAAACTTTGTATCTCCCACCAATTAGCATAGTATCTCACACATAGTTGGTATTAACTAATATTTGGTAAATTAATTGAATTAAAATTTTCAATTTAATCTTGTCTTCTTGAACATTTTTCTCATTTTCCAAATGGGAATTAAAATATCTTCACTCTCAACCTCCAGAAATTATTGTGTGGAACAAATAAGATAGGATGTGAGGCGTTCCCACAGTAGGGTCTGCAGACCTCTTGAGATATAATCCAACTATTAAAAATGCTCCTACTTTTTCCAACTATATATCTGTGTGAGGCTAGCTTTTCCTCATTTACTTTAGCCAAAGCTAAACCTCCCAACAGATTGAATGCAGAAGCAGACATGAGAATATATAAAACAATGCCACTTTTCACATTAATTTTTTTTTGGAGAATTTAGGGATTTTTTATAAACAAAAATATTCATGATGATGTGCAATTGGTTTATCATTTTTATTTTAGTGAATTAATAAAATTTAAGTTATCTATTTTAATTTTTAATATAGTAAGTATAGCTGGGTACAACCTATATATATCAAAACTCTTGGGAGTTCTCAATAACTTTTAAAGTGTAAAGCATTCCGAAGACCATAAAATTCGAGGTCCACCAGTGTATATGAAGTGTTACACACATGTGAACTACTGGGGGTGAGGGAGGGGAATGGTGGAACCAGACCTGCTATTTTCACTGAAAACTCAATATGAAGAGACTCCCTTGCCATTGTAGATTGGCACATGTTCTGTAGTTTATAGTTTTGGAAACTTGCCAAGAGTCACCAAGTCAGTATGTGTCACAAGACTTAAACACAAGCTTTTCTGACTCTAAGTTTGGCTCCCTGTCCAAGACATCATGCTACTATTATTATGAAAACCAATAACCTTTATGGAAGTCAGTAGCTTGTTTCAGAGCCTGGCCCTAAATGGGCTTCTATAAGGATTGGAATTCAAGTTAAGTGTGCCATCTGGTCCTTTCAAAATAATGATACTAAAAAATTAATGATATTACAGCAAAAATACTATTTTAATGCCAAGTGTCCCACAAAGCTTCCTTATTCAGTTTCCTTGTTGATTAAAGAATCAGGCCTTTTCTGTGCTTGCAGCTGACCTGATTTACAGTTTTCAGAAACTTAAATCCCTGATCTCTTTTTCTGTTCTGATCTTCTTGTTTCTCTAGAATGACTCTAGCTCTGAGATTCTGCCTTCTACCTGGTAAGCCTAAGTATGAGTGACAATCCTCAGAGCTCTAGGGGATATGCTTTCCAATAATATTGCTTGAATCACCATACAGTGCACCTCACCAATATTTCCTGAGATGGCAAAATTTTTGAGAAAGCAATATTTCCTGAGAAGTTACAGAAACACTCCCTATTTTGGGGGGGCCTCTCATATGCACACCAAATTTCTGGACAAACTAGGAACATGCCTAAACTTCCATTGTGGAAAACGTTGATACCAATGCAACTCACTAACTTTTAGTCTTAGAGAATCAACTGAGATCCTAACTTGCCCAGCATTCTACAGACAGTATGTGTCAGAGTTGGCACTTGTAATTCCTACGTGAGGTCAACTTGATTCATCCTTCACACAATAGGCTTTCTAGTAAATGTCCCAGAAAGCAGAACAGGGAGCACTGGGTAGAAGTTGCAAAATAGTAAATCTCAGTTCAACATGAAGAAAAACCTCCTAACAATTATAACTGCCCAAAAGCAGAACTGGTCACTCTATAAGGTAGTAAGTTTCCTGCCTTTAGAGTTCTTCAAACAGAATTGGATGGTATATTATTGAGTAGTACACACTCTAGGCTGCTTGACAAATTATGGAAGACCAGCACTACTTAAAATGCTAGAGATGATGATGACCGTGTAAGAACAGGATTGATGTTGGGTACAACTGATCAAGGGCATTTTCAAGGCTATTCCTCCTCTTCCTGAATCTCACCCCCTTTCCTTCTCCTCTCCTACATTTCTTTCTCATTTCTGTTAAAGTATCCAGTGCTTTATATAATCAATATCCCTTTTCTCCATCATTGTTAAAGCCTACTCCAAGAAAAGTACTGGAAATCAGATATTTACACATTGGTGTGAATTCATTTGTGAGTGTTACTGCTTCTGTGGATATTTACATTTGAAGCCTTATCTCTCTCTATGGATTAAAAGAATTTGTCTCCTCTCAAAGGAATTATAGGCACAGATAGGTAGATGAAGGAGATATCTTCTGTGGGTATGAAGCCCTATCTAGGACCCATGAAATGACACCTCTTAAAACTACAACAGACTCCACCTAAAGGTCAGCCTGTCTCTCACAGTTGTGATTATCACTGTCATTGAGCTCAGTACTCAGTAAATGCTCATTGAGAACCCTCCCATACCTTTTCCTCACACCTAGTTTCTAATTACTCTCCATTGCATTTCCAACCAAACAACCAATTTCTCAGGGAGCTCCAAGAGGTACCAATGAAAATGAAGCATCTTTTGATCAAAGGGACTTGTAATCAGCAAACACTTTTCCACCCTTATGCTAAATGAATACATATGCCCTTTTATATATTTGAAGATGAATGATTCTGGGTGCTCCAGGAGAGTTGAGGAGAGACAACAAGATTTGGACTAGAATATAATTTTCATCAACTACTGCATCAGGCATGTGGCACTGAAACTTCATCCCTCCTTCTCCTCACAGAGTGATTTCTCTGGGGATTTGCTCAGGGATGAGGCCCTAAACTCTTCTCCACCAATGTGTGAGCTTGTGGGAGATTATATGCATATGGGTGTAGGTGACTAATGATTATTTTATTGCTCGACTTTTTCCTATTATTTACTTTGCTATTCTTTCTCAATTAAATACTTTCCTATTTTATTTGTAGTTCCTCCCTTGTTTATTAGCAGCATAGGGGCCTTGAACTATATATTAGCTCCCTTTATAAAATTCAATAACTCATAAGAAGGCCAGAATGAGTAGAATGTGAGTCTTCCAAATAATAATAATGATAACACTAATAAAGTGGTAATTATAATAATAAGGTTTAGGTTGTTGGAGGAACATAATAATAATGGAATTAACTCTTTTCTCTGAAGTCAGAGAACCTGGGTTCAAATCCATCCTCTGATAGTTACTATTTGTGTGACCATAGGCAAGTCTCAACTTCCCTGGGCCTCATTTTCCTCATCCTTAAGATTACAGGATCTGACTAGATGTGTTCTGAGTTTCCTTCAGCTCTAAGTTTCAATTCTATAAACCTAAATATAACAGCTGAAACGGATATACCTTTTTTGTGGTTTACAAAGCAATCTGATTTTCATAATAACTTTGTAAAGCATGTACTACAGATACGATTGTCCCCATTTTATGGATAAGGAAACTGAATTTCAGCAAAGTTAAGCAACATACATAATGCCACACAGATAGTATTAGCAGAATGAGATTAGGGCTTTAGAGATTATCTAATCTAATGCTCTCCTTTTTAGAGATGAGTAAATTAAGGCCCGGAAAGAAGAAGTACTTTATTAGAATTATAACCCTTCTGGACCATAACTTCCTTGTCTATAATGTGGAAATAATAATATTTGCACTACCCAACTCCCCTTGGAAAGGATAAAAGAAGAAAGAGAGCCTCTCTGAATTGGGTGACTTTGGTTTCACCTACAGAATCCAGATGCTGCATCAAAGTTGTACCTCTGGTTTAGTAGCATGTGATGAGATGATAAAGTGGAAAAAAGGAGGTTGAGCTGATAGCTCCAATGAGGAAAACATGTGTGAAAACGAATTCTCTACCCCACTACCTTGCCTTTGAGATAGCAAGTAGCAGATTTATCTCATCCTGCATCTGGGTGAATCCCAGATAGCTGTCCCTTGTAGGTTGAATTTGGTTTCTTTTTAATGTCACAAATGAGTCATCCCAGTACTTTCAGGTCTTTATTTGAAGAAAACAAAGGCAAGAGGGTTGGCAAGTCATCAGTTTTTAAAGACTGATAATCCCATTTGAGAATTATCCAGGATCCTTTATGAGAGTAGTCACAAAGCAGGGAGAAAAAGTGGAACAAAGATCAATTTTACTTTGTCATAGCAATACTCATTAAAGATGAGGCAGAGGAGAGTCAAGACCTCTACCAAAAGTGAATGACAGATAGTCTCTCATCATGTTGGGTCTGTGAGTGTCAATGGGTAATGGTAACAAAGTATATGTGAAGCCAGGACCTGAAAAGCCGGAGAATATGTAGAAAATGAAAATCTAACAATGATGAGTATCATTCTTTTCCTGAGGCAGGTGAACTATGGGACCAGAACAGCAAATGCTACATTGAAGACTGCCAGTTTAAATCCCATTTTTGGAGCTTTCTGAAGGCAAGAATAAAAATTGGAAAAATCAGGGCTGGTGTTGAGTGCTTCTGTGACTGAATGTTCATACTCCTATTGCAGAGTTCTTGAAAAGATCAATTCTCCCTCTTCTTTGGAGTAGTTGGAGCATTACAATACCAGGGTCTCCAGGGCACATCGATCCCCAAATCTGGAAGAAGCATATAAGTCATATTATGCGGGTACAAAAGAAATAGGTTCACAAATTGAATTTGTGATCCACAAAATGGATGTTCAAATTCTATAGACTAGAGATTATTAAATTATGGATCTAATTAAATATCTCATTTTACAGATGAGGAAACTAAACTCCAGAGAAGGGGAGGTCACAAAAGTAGTAAGTGACAATACCAGAATTCACATACCATTCTGACTCCAAATTCACACAGCCTACCTGACTTCAATGGGTTGTAGGGGCTCAAATATCAGGACAATGACATCCCTAATGAAGGCAGATCATTGTGTTTGTCGTAGTCAAGAATCCCATGGAATTATCATAGCAAGCCAGTTGTGTCTTAGATTATTGTCTCCCTCACTGTTCCTGAATCCTTTTAATCTGAAACTAGCTTCTAGAAGACACCTCAAATTAGAATTGAGTGGCATGGGAATGCATTTAGCATTAACATCTAGTTGTTTCATATGTGTTTTCACAGTATTTCATATGCCCCCATTTATATTGGGAGCCAGACTATCTTTCACCACAGTCTTCTACAGTATTGTAACCAAGTAGGTGCTCAGTAAAGATTTGTTTATTTTTGGATGCAATTGGGATTAAGTGATTTGCCCATGGACACATAGCTAGTAAGAGTTCTCCTGACATCAGGGTCAATGCTTTATCCATTGCACCATCTAGCTACCATTAAAGAATTATTAAATAGGTACAAGGCTTCTCAAACTTTTTCCAGCAGAGCTGAAGAAACTTTCTGCCATTGTCCATTTCCTCCAGAAAATCTAGAAAAAATAGTAATAGTGCTACTTTTGAAAACATGCCAATGAGATGTCTAGTTGTTATCAAGAATATACTCTATGGTCTCTAGAATGTGTGGTCTTTTAAGACAGAACCTATTTCTTTTGCTTCACTATATATCTTGTATCTAGCATAGTGTCTTGCTCACAATAGACATGTAATGAATGTTTATTAAATTGAATCAAATTGCATTCATGCCAGAACTAGGGCCAGCTCAAATTCCTTCTTTTCTATGAAGCCTTCCTGACCACCCTAGTACCAAAGGCACACTCTTCTTCTCATCTAGTACTTAGCAATTTAGAATATGCAACCTGTCATAGACTAGGACCTATAATTCCCTTAGAATAGGAGCATGGGATAAGAAATGTCCCTCTACCAATGCAGATTAACAGCTTTTCTACAAATTATGCTCTTACAGAGTTGCCTAGGACACTGAGAAGTTAAGGGATTGATCGGAGCCACACGGCAATATTTGCCAGAGGCTGGACTGAAACTTAGACTTCCTAACTCACAGGCTAGCCCCCTAATCACTAGGCAATGCTGCTTCTTAATAGTGACCTTTCTATGTGTATACTTGGTTTTCTCTACCCCACTTGTTCCTTGAAGGCTAGAACAATGTCCATCCAATTCTTCTCTAATCCCCACCATGCCTAAGCCCACCAGGTACTTATTGACTGATTATTTCAGATACTACCCTATTATTAACAGAAATACTATTCAATTTAATTCAATTAAGATTTGCTGAGTACCTACAGTGTGCCCAGAACTACCAGAAACCAGCCACAGAGCCTCAAAAAACAAGCTACCCAAGGGTTTCTGGGTGGTTGACACTTTGAGAACTATTGGATGACATTCTACTGAGCACAACTCGTTAGTAGTGATCCAATCTGCCTAAATTAGAAAAGATTTCAGGAGAGAATTCTCCCTCTCAACGACCCCAAGAAATGGTATTAAAAAATGAAAATGATATTAGGTGCCCATAGGATGCCTTCTTCTCCAATAATAAAATTATTGCTAGCAATAATAGCAATAGGGCTATCATTGTAGGCAAACTTGTGAAACAAGAAAGGTTTGTTCTGGATTCTGTTGCCTTGTGTGACAGTTATTGACACATTATCATCATGAGCATTTATATAGCATTTTAAGACTGGCAAAGTAATATATAAATAATATAATATAATAAATATATAAATAATAAAATAAACATTATCTCATTTGACCATCATGGCAATTCTGGGAGGTAGCTGCTATTAATATCTTCATTTTACAGATGAGGAAACTGAAGCAGACAGAGGTTAAGTTACTTGTCCAGGATTGCACAGCTAGAAAGCACCTGAGGCTGGATTTGAACAGGTCTTCCTGACCCCAGGTCCAGTACTTTATCCATTGAACTACCTGCACAAGATAGTGTTCTAGGTGCTATGAAGACACAAATAGAAAAAATGTTCTCAAGAAGATTATAGTCTATCCCACCTTACTCCATGACTTTATATAGGGTTTTTTAGGTCAGTCGCTGAAATTTGCCTGTGCTGAATGCCATCCTCCCCTTGGCTTTCCAAGATGCCAACATTTCAGGTGCTGGAGTTCTGGCTTCTTTAAGGCTGGGCACAGGCAGATGCCAGAAGAACTGCATCATTTATCTCAACACTGACCCACCCTTTAAATTCCTATCCAGTTCCTTGGTTATTTTGACCCAAACTCCCTTCTGCTCCAGTTTTCCCTTATGTCTGTCCTCAATTCCTTTAGCAGCAACATGATCTAATTATAATATTTAGAGTTGGAGAGGACCTTAAGGAATATCTAGTCCAACCTCTCCATTTTAGTAATGAGGAAACCAAGACCTGGAGAGTTTAAGTGACTTTTCCAAGGTCACACAGATAAAAAATAACAGACTTGGGATTTAGACTCAGGTACTCTGAGTCAAAACCAAGTGTTCTTTCTACTCTACCAGACTGTTATGGATTCTAGTAATTGATCATGTTTATAACTTTTCCTCGGATAAGATGCAGTATTTCTCTGTTATCTTCTTTAAATTAGTCCAGATTGTCTGGTAACACCACCAACTAGCTAACATGACTCCTTCCCAAGTGGCATTAACCTAGCTGTCCATATGGTTGCACCCCACATTAATGACTACACCCCAAAACCATCTGATTTGTACTGAAACCTTCTACATATGTTGTCTCTCCTATTAGGATGTGTGTTCCTTGAAAAAAGGAATTGCCTTACTTTGCTATCTTATCCCTAGCACTTAGCACAATGTTTTGCACAAAGTAAACATTCAAAAGATTCTTTTAAATTCATGCATGTGTACATACATTCATGCACTGTGGGGATTTCTCTCATTCTAGACTCAGTGGCACTAATTTAAGTGTTGGTATCGGTTGCTGTCTTTGCCTTCTGCCAGCGTCTAGAAAATTCAGATTCAAGTTAACAGCTAATTAACCTGAAAAATAAATCAATGCTATAGTGCTAATGGTAGGCAGTCCTCAAACATATCTGTATTTTAACATTGGCCTTCTAGAAACAGTGTCTCACACACACACAAATGTGCAAACGCGCACACACACACGCAGGCCCATTCTTCTGGTCTTCAGACATAGGACACATCACTAGGCTCATACTTTAAGTCTTTCAGTTTGGCCAGACCCACCAGAGCTTGTGTCCATTAATATAACAGCAAGAAACTGGGGTTGCCTACTTCCCTGAATGGGCAGGGAACACGCGCGCGCGCGCACACACACTTGCTGGGAAACAGACCAAATAGGAAAGAAAGCTCTTCCATATTATGTAGGGAACCTTCCTAGTTTGGTTGTGCCAGCATCCCTGCCACCTTGGCCAATTCCTGTCACAGCCAGGTTTTGTTTCAGTCCTCTCCACCCTCCCTATTCACCCCACCTGGCCTCCAATCTCCAAGGTAGCTCCTCCCCCTGAATAAGACTGGATCAGATTAGCAAAAGCAATAGCTTTCACAAGATTGCTCTACTTGGCTCCAGAAATTAATTAAGAGCTGCCTTCAGAGCCTTCAAATTCTCGGCATGCTCCAGCAAGATCTAACACACATGGCTTAATTCAAAGTATTTGCAGCATTTTTCCCCTAGCTAGCAAACCAGTCCTTGCCTGTTCATTGAACGTGATTAAATTTTCAAGCCTTTGTGCTATGCAACCTGTTCTGTGGCAACAAGCAAGCAGCTTACTGGTCATCTGGAAGGGGGCACATTGGCCAGAGCCCTTATAAGGATAATTAATAATTAGTTAGTAAATGAGTAATTGTTACAATGAGGCTATACCAGAAAGCATCCAGAATAAACACCAAGCATCTGCTCACCCATGTCAAGTTGCTGGTACATGTAGGAACCCCACAGTTCAAGCTTGGGTATCACAACAGAGAACAATAGGAGTGAACTGGCAGAATTGTCTTTCCTTTACTCCACCCCCACTTCCCAGATCCAATCAGTCACCAAGTCATTTTGATTCTGCCTCTTATGTCCATCCCTTTCTCTCATAACACAAGCACATTAGTTGAGACTTTTGTCACTTCTTAACTGGGCTACAAGAGCGTTCTAATCAATCTCCCTGCCTCCAGTCTCTACCCTTCCCTCTCCATCTTCCACCTACTTGCCAAATTGACATTCCTAGAGCAAAGTTCTAACCATGCCATTCCTCTCATTAGGAAAGTGTCAGTATCTACTATATCTGTGTATACGTTGTTTCCTTCAGTAGAATATAAGTTCCTGCAGTCAGGGATTTTCTCATTTGTGTCTTTGTATTTCCATTGCTTAATAAAGAACCTGGTTCATAGTAGATATTTTTAAAAAGCTTGCTTAGATGAATGATTGCGCTCTGGGCTGTCCTGACACAGTTGCTACCCTAGAGGTTGATTTTGTAGGTTGCCCCATTATTACTTCACTTCTCTTGGTAGCTCTCATACATATTCATACACCTCTGCCCTTATGAGTTCCTTGTCGGACAGAGTTCAGTGAGTGAGTTCTAGGAGGGGAGAGGTTAAATTGGCCAGAGGTAGCTAATATAGGAAAATAATGGCTAGGCTGAGCAGGAACTACATGGAACCACATTTGAAGATCATCCAGAGTTAGTACTGAAACTAAAAGGAGTCGGGTCCTATCGGGATGTCTGGACATATGACAGGAGGGAGGAGAAATGGGGGGGAGGGAGGGCAGGAGAAAGGGGGAAGCCAAGAAATCAGCTCCAAAGGATCTGGCACAGCCACTTTCTTTACCTTAGGTTGAACTAATGCTTTCTGATGTCTCAGTTCTAAATCGATCTTCCTAAAATGTAGGTCTGACTATATCAACCCACCCCACAAAAAAACATCCAGTTTTTATATCAAATATAAAATTCTTTGCTTGAATTTTAAAGCCTTTCATAACTTTGCCCCTTCCCACCTTTCCAGGCTTCTTACATCTTACTCCCATGCATACACTCTTTGATGAAGTGGCACAGGCAAACAGGGTTAAGTAACTTGCCCAGGGTCACACAACTAGTAAGTGTCTGAAGCTAGATTTGACTCAGGAAGATGAGTCTTCTTGACTTCAGGTCCAGCACTCTATCCACTGTGTTACCTAGCTGCCCATTGGCCTCCTTACCTTTAAGGAAAAAGAACTCTTCATCTCCAGACTGCAGGAATTTTCACTGATTATCTCCCATGCTGGGAACAATCTCCCTTCAAAATTCCATATCTTCCTTCAGTCTCAACTAAATTCTTATCTTCTGCAAAAAGTCTTTCCTATGAGTGGCTAGGTGGTGCAGTGAATAGAGCACCAGCCCTGGAGTCAGGAGGACCTGAGTTCAAATCTGACCTCAGACACTTAACATTTATTAGCTGTGTAACCTTGAGCAAGTCTCTTAACCTTAATTGCCCTGCCCTCCCCCCTCCAAAAAAGCGAAAAAGAAAAAGTCTTTCCTGGTCCTCCTTAATCTTACTTCCTTCCCTATGAGATTACCTCTATTTATCTCACCCCTTCTGTGAGCTTCTGTGACACCAAGGTCTTTGGCCTTTCTTTGCATCCCCAACAGTTTGCATGGATGTCTGACACATAGTAGGTACATAATAAACATTAGTTGATTGATTCTAATTCTGTTCTCCTATGAGAGACCAAGAAGTAACATAGTATGTTGGAAGAAAAGAGAAAGGGAAAACTGGAACCAAAAGCTGGATCAAGATTAAAGATAAACCAGCTAGGAACTTTGGTCAGTCAAGTGAGACAAATTGTCTAGCCACAAGGGGATACATGTTTTGTTTTGTTTTGTTTTGTTTTTCTTTTTTCTGTTTCCTTTTTGTTTTGTTTTGCTTTTTTTTGTGGGGTTTTTTTTTGTTCTTGACCTGTGACTTCACTGGTATAAAGTGTTGCTGGTATACAAAAATCTCTCCACTGATGCTGGTTGATTCCTTGAGTACACTGAGATTGATTGTGAAACATCAGAGGTGGGTCTTTAATAATATCTAATTCAATTCAAATGGCTTTTTAGGACCCTCAACCACTTACACCTTCCCCTCTGAAGTTTTCTTTCTTCTATGTACATGTACCTAATGATGAAGGTGCTGTTTCCTTTATTAGATAATAATTTCCTTTAGGGCAATGACATTTTTTGTGGTTTTCCATTTCTTTGTATCCACAATACTTAACACAGTGACTAGCATAGAGTAAATCTAAATGAATTCTTGTTGGTTGATTAATCGAAATATTATTATTGTTATTAATATTAGTAAGTATAAAAAACAATATCTAAACAGAGGAATAAGAACAAAACAATGACATTTTTCAGGGAGAACAAAATATGCTGATAAATACAATCATCAAAGTTATGTTGAATAGCTGAACAAATCAACTTTCCCTTTGTCAGAAGATGTCTTGGGTATGGTGTTCAGTTTAGTATTCCACTCTTTTTTCAAAATTTTTTCAGTAAGCAAGCATTTGTTTTTTCTATATATCTTCCCCTCCCATTGAAAAAGTAAAAATTAAAACAAAATACATGCAAGAAATTTGCAGTCAATAAATGAAATTCCCACATTGCCAATGGAAAAATATACATCCCATTCTGCATTTTAAGTTCATCATTTCTTTTTCAGGATGTGTACAGCATTACTCATCATCAGTCTTAAGGAATCATGATTGGTCATTGTGTTCATCAGAAGTCTTGAGTCTTTCAAAGTGGTTTTATTGTTATTTTATAAAATTCTCCCAGTTCTACTCACTTTATTCTGCATCAGTTCATACAAGTCTTCCCAGCTTACTTTGAAATGAAGCTTTTCATTATTTCTTACATCACAATAGTATGCCATTAATTCACATAAAATAATTTGTTCAGGTTTTCTCCCATTGATGGATAACTCCTTACTTTCCAAAAGTTTGCCTCTACAAAAAGAGATGCTATAAATATTTTCGTACATTTGACTCTTTTTCCTCTTTCTTTGATCTAATTTGTGTGTGAACCTAGTAATGGTATCATTATGTCAGAGGACATGCAGAGTTTAGTAAAATTGCTTTCCAGATTGGCTGGACTAGTCTGTTTCTCTGCAACCTCTCCACTATTTGTCAATTTTGCCAGATTGGCAAAGAAGTGGAACGCCAGAGTTACTTGGAGCATTTTTTTCATATGGCTATTGATATTTGAGAAATGCCTAGTCATATCCTTTGATCTCTTGGCATTTAGAGAATGAATCAGATCCTTATATATCTTGGAAATGAGACCTTTATCAGAGAAACTTAATGCAAAAATTTTCCCCCTAGTTACTGTTTTCCTTCGATCTTAATTGTATTTAAACTATATACTCTTTTTTTTAAATTAGTTTAATATTTTCATATGGCAAAAATTAACCACTTCCTCAAACTCTTCCACCAGCCACTCCCCCCCCCACCCCTCATTGAAAAAGACAGAAAAAACAAAGTGTTTGTAACAAATATACACATTCATGTAAAACAATTTCCTCATTGGCCTTATTTGAAAAACATGTCTCAGTCTATACCTTGAAGCCATTACTTGTCTATGAGTAGGTGGGTAGCGTGTTTCATCATGAGTCCTCTGGCATCATACTTGGTTTTACATTGATTAGACGTTCCTATCCCCTCTTTATAAAGAAAAAGAGAGGGCTGAGAAAAGCATGCTCAGGATCGGCGCTCTAGGTTGTACACAGTCCGCTTCTGCTTTCCAGCCTCTCTTCTCTTTCCCTGACCTAGAGCTCAATCACAAGCGGCTACCATTTCTTTCCTTTTAGATTCTTCTTGATCCATTTTCAGTGATTAGAGTTTGTTTAAATTAGGATGAATCTCTCCCTTAATTTAGCCTCCTTCTTCTGTCCTGTCCCTGTTCTCCCCACTGAATGAAATGTATCTCTGCATTCAACTCTGTGTGTATATTCTTCTCATTTATTGACTGCAAATTTCTTGCAAGTATTTTGTTTTCATTTTTACTTTTTCAATGGGAGCAGAAGGTGTATAGAAAAAACAAATGCTTGTTCACTGAAAAAAATTGAAATAAAGGGGGAATCCTAAATTGAACACCATACTCATTTTGACAAGTTCAGATGAATGTAAGGTTCTAATAGCACTGTCTCCCTACCCCTTCCTTGTACCCAAATTATATAAAATGATTTCACTTCTTTTCCCTCACCCCAATGTGTTCCTTTCCCATTCTTTTTCCTTTTTTCTTTTAACATTATCAAAACATTTTTAAAACCTCCTAGACTTTTTCTTAGACATTTTTTGTAATTTTTAAAAAATTGTAAACTTAAATACAAAATAAAAAAGGGAAAAAGAAACAAACCTAAATACTAAAGCTTAGATACAAAATTAAAGAAGAAAAAAACAAACCATTGCCATGTGCACAACAGAATATAAGATATGATTCAAAATATAAAGCAACAAATTTCCATTTCAAAAAATCCTATATAATAAGTACCACACAATGTGTTCAGAGCTATCTTTACTTCTTTATAGGTTTTATTTTATTCTCTACTATGCACTTTTCCCTCCTTCCCCTCCTTCCTCAAGAAGGGTAAAATGAAACATGGAGATAGATAGATGATAGATAGATAGATAGATAGATAGATAGATAGATAGATAGATAGATAGATATAGAGTGAGTGAGAGATGTAAAATATGTATGTATATATAGATGTACATGTAGACATATACATAGATATCTATAATCATATACACATATACATTCAAGGCATCTATGTAAGACCACATTACACTTGTTTGTCCTGTTTCTCTGAAGGTCAATAACATCTTTATTCATAAGTTCAAGTCTTTCTATATTTTCCTGAGTCTACCAGCTCATCATTTTCTACACCATAGCAATATTCCAACCTTATTCTGTCTAGTTATTTTAAATGGTAAAAAGCAATATTAATTAATATGGCTACTCCTGGCTAAACTTCACTCTTGTCATCCACAGAACTCTCGATCTGTCTCCCTTAGACAACATAGGCTAGAAAAATGACTTTTTTTCTCTTCGGTTTTTTGATCAGGTATATTTTCTTGGTCTGGTGTAATTATTTTTTATCTTGGTGAAGAACTCATAGGAGAAAGCTTGGCAGTTCTGTTTCTCACCCTTCTACTATGTTGTCTGGTCTCTTGGGGGCCACAGTGAGAAGCTGAAGATTGTCCAGAGGATGATAAGCAGGGTGGGAACAGAGCTTGAATAATATATGATTATTAGCTGTATTAGCTTATCACAAAGAATTGTATCTGAAAATAAGTCATTTCCCTAAAAATATTCTATTATTCTTCCTTTTAATTAAATCAGATACTATAGTCTTCGTGGGTATTATTTGATTGACCTCACATTGATTTATTCTGAATTAATAGTTGGAAATGGGGGCATTTGACATGCTAAGGTTATCATGTTATTTTTCCTAGGTTCAGAGAGAAACATTAGAAGAACTTGGTGGAAATTGCGAATATATATTTATACAGCTACATGTATGTGTATTCACATATATATTTATTTGAAGAAAAAACAATTTCAACTCACTATAAAAAAGTTGTATTGGTTAGAGCTATTGAAAAGAAATATCGACTGCCTCTTGAGGTGGTGTTTTCTGCACCATGGAAAGTCTTTTGGTGGATGCCAGATAACCACTTTAAGGGAATAAGGTTGAGAGTGTTATTGGTGTCAATTTAGTGACCCCAAAGTCTTAGACTCCTCAGAGACAGATTATAGAAAGTCTCAAATGTCAGATAAAAGTCTCAGACTTTGGGGGCACCCTATGTAACTATTAAAACAGCTTCTCCAAAAAAGGACAGTACCCAGACTGCACAGCAAAGCTGTGGTTGCTACTAGGAGGTGGTATGCTGCTATGGGATGATACAGAAGGAAGTGCAGCTCCAGTAGGAGCTTCAGGGGTAAGGAACCTGTGTCCTTGAGGCCACATGTGTCCTTCTAGGCCATCAAGAGCAGCCCTTTGACTGAATTCTGGATTCAGCTAAAGGGACGCACTTGAGGATTTACAGGGCCACATGTGGCCGCAGGTTCCCCACCCTTGAAAGAGATGTTCCCTATGTCTCTCCATCCAGTTTGAATGGCACTGTTTCAAAGGCACCTTCTTCCTTGAGTAACTGATTTTCCCTAATACTCCATGGTGTGAGGTCAATTCAGAATAATATCACTCAAGGCCAATCTGATTTAATAAAAAGGAAGAAAGGTAAAATATTTTTAAGGAAATTAGTATTGTTATTTTCAAATACTGTCTTTTATGGTAAACTGGAAAAAAATGTGGCTATAAAGAGACTGCATAGTTTGAGGTTGGCCATCAAATAACAAGGTTAAATCAAAGGATTCCAATAAATACAACAAAGAGAAAGTATTGTTGTTATTCAGTTGTCTGACTCTTCATGACCCTGTGGGCAATACTGTCCATGGGGTTTCCTTGGCAGAGATATTTGAGTGGATTGTCATTTCCTTCTCCAGTGGATTAAGGCAAAGAAAGGTTAAGAGATTAGGCAAGGGTCCCAGAGCTAGTAAATGTCTAAGGTCACATTTGAAGTCAGGTCTTCCTGACTCCAGGCCCAGCACTCTATCCACTGAGCCACTTATCTGCCTCAAAGAGAGAGTACAGTCAAGTGAAAACAGCACTTGACCAAGAAGCCTAGGATTTAATTCCAGCTATAATAATAGCAGCGATATTAATAACTATAGCAGTAATATTTAGTATTTATATACTGCCCACTTTACAAATATTTTCTCATATGATCCTCACAACACTCCTGGGAGGTACCAGGAGCTATCTGTGTAATCCTGGGTGACTCAATTCCACTACAATTCAATGAACAGCTTAAATCACCACTGTGTGCAAAGTACCATGTTAGTCTCTGGGGGAAAGATGGATTCCTGGTCTCATGGAGTTTACAATCTGGTGTGATACAAGCATAGACAACTGTAATGCTGAAGAATATATTCTTAGCAACTGAGAGAATTGAAATACAAAGTACTGTATGAAGTCTGGGAGGAGAAAAGATATTACTAATTGGAGAGATCAGGGAAAACTCCCCAGCAAAGGTAGCATTTGACCCTTTGGAGGATGGGTAGGAATGAGGTGTACACAATGGACAGCCTTAGGATCAGAAACACTATATTAAAATCTCCCAGTTGACCCATAATGGCTCTGTTTTCCTGGGTGAATCACTTCACCTCTCTTAGTCCCCAGGCAACAATCCAAGAGGACAGGTTGCAGAGCCTATAGCCACCTGCAAAGGTAGAATGAGTTCCCTTACTAAGAGTCCCCTAGATTAATCAAATCGCGGGTCCTATCAAAAACAAACAATAGGTGAGGCATGGAGAGATGTTCCAGGCATAGAGGACAATATGAACTACAACATGGAGGTGGTAAAGTAGAGGGAATCCAATCCAGTCCAGCTGAAGAATAGCAAAGAGTAGGATGAGAAATGGCTAGAAAAGTAAAGTAATGGAGATCCACATTGTGGGGAGCCTCAAACGTCAGGCTGTTATGAGAATGGGAATCTAAGATTTTCCCTGCCCCTAGGCCCTTTGACAGGTTTAAGTGACTCTGAGAACCTTCCTTGATTTGAAAATATACTCTGCCCCCTAATAGGCTGAATGTGGTCACATGGAGCCTGTGGCAGGAGGCTTGTTCTTCAGGAACACCCACACCTTGTTACTTTGTGATTGGGCAGTGGGTCAAGAGGGTTGTGACATTCTCTGAGCCAGGAGAAGGCTATATATACCCTGATGTGGGGCTTTACTTTGGGGCAAACTTTGAGAAATGTTGTGTGATTTGACCAGATGGGACTCTGGGCAGCCGTTGAGCCCCCCGGCTTTGAAAAACCCAGATGTTGGTGCTTCCCTCTCTGGTAACTGACTAGATATGGATGTAATGGTCAGACAGCTGGAAGCCTGTCTGCTGATCTATTTCTCTGTCTGTATTTTTTGTCTGCTTGTAACCTCTGTATTCTCTGAAGTTCGGGGTGCTGACCTTTTTCCCCTGAACCAGGTAAATGACATATGTTTGATTAAAGCAAGATTGTTAACACATTTTGAGTTGCTTTCCTTTAGAAAAGCAGACCTAAGAACCTGTGTGGCAGTGCCCCTGGGTATGCTGGGGTGCTTGCTGCTACACAGGCCCAAGAGAATTGGAATTTTCCTCAGTAGGTAATTGGACCCATTGAAAATTACTGAGCAGAAAAATGACATGACAAGACTGACTTTTCTGGGCCTTATTTCCTCAACTATAAAATTAGGGGCTTTGATTTCAAAGCTCCTTTCTATAATTCTAACATGTGATGTGAATGCTGGGGCCACCTACTAGTTAGATGGAAAGAGTGAGGTATAAGGACTGGTAAAAAAATTATAGAGGAAAAATATTTATATATCAGAGTTAGTGTTTATAACAAATTCTCCCCAAGGCTTCACATTACTATTCTAAAAGGGAGAAGAACACCAATGTGTGGAGTTTAAAGTAAATTTTTATCTCCTAAGACTTCTTAGAAAGTGGGAACTGAGCTTTTACAACATAATTATTTCCTCCTTCCTTTGCATCCTTCCTTGAAGCCATTATAGGTCAGGTAGGTTATCTCTGAAAGCATTACCATAAATTAGGGATCTGCCTCTTATAACTACTTAATACATTCACTGGCATGATCTCAGCCAAAAGTGTATGTATGTGAGTATACATATATACACATATATGTGTATTATATATGTATATGTACCTGCATGTGTACATGTATATATACACATATGCATGTGTGTATACATATACTATATGTGTGTACATACATATACAATATATAACTGTGTGTATCTTTGGGAGCAAGCTCCAACAAGGAATTGGAACAGAAAGAGTCCTAGGTGTATGTAGAAGCAGCAAATATAATTTAATAAACTCCTACATAATTTAGAAGACTTTACCTGCCCCACCTTCCATACTATTTGACTCCTATTATACTATGCTATTAGACAGAGCCATAACTCAAGTTCGGTGCACAGGTTAACCCTAAGGTGAAAAATTTAGAGGGAGTCAATAGCAACATCCTGGGGGCCTAGCTCGCCACAACTCTGCTCCTGTGATAGCTAACAACTGTTGCAGCAGCCTCATCCCAGAGGCACTTTTCCCTTAAGCAATGCCTCAAGTGAACTACCCTTACTTTCCTCAGGGGCAGAAATTGCTAGTCGAGGTTTTGTTAAGAGCAAGTGATCTGCATGAACAGAGACATCTAAAGGGTTACAAAACTTTTAGGGACCTTAGACTTTCCCCACATCCTTCTTAGAAATATATTTCCCAGACAATCTCAGGGTGGAGCCAAGATGGCTGAGTAGAAGCAGGACCTCCTCGCTGCTCCTGCTTCCACATTCCCCATTCCATGTAAAAAGGGGACTCTGAACATACTTTGGAGCTGCAGAACCCACAAAATGACACAGAGAAGCTAACTTCCCGCTGAGGACAGCCCAGCAGGCCTGCAGGAATTGGCCAGCCCAGTGCTCTGAGAGCCGAGCCCAGCCCCACACTGTGGCTTTAGCCCCAGGATGGGCCTGGCCAGCCTCTGGTGAAGGGACTCCAGATCAGCAGCAGCTGTGGCCATTTCCAGATTTCTCAACACACAGATGAGAAGGACAAAGTGAGAGGTCAGTTCAGGCTGGACTTTGGGACCAGTAAGTGGGAAGGCGTGGCTTTCACCCCCAGGGCAAGAAGCTACTGAGGGGCTGGCACATACAGCCAGTGCCACGGGGTAGCTTCAGCTCCTGGCCTGCCGAGTGTAGGGGGACCAAGCATCAGTCTGAGGCGTAATCGCTCTTGCCTTGGCCTGCTTGACTCTGGATTGCAGTCTAGGGTGGAGGACCTGGGGTGTGTGTCCAGCTTGCTGAGTGTGTGGAGACCTCAGAAAGGACACCCATCTAATACCTCTGGCAGCTGAGAAAACCCCAGCATTTGGGATGAAAGCTCCCCTGTCTGGTGGCAGAGTCCTACCGTGGCAAAAAGCCCAGGGGGCAAGTGACTGAGGGGGGACATGACCAGGCAAAGGAAACAAAGCAGACAGAAGATTCCAACATTAGACTCCAATTTTAGGGACAAAAAGGAGCAAAGCATGGAATAGGAGGAAGACAGTGAAGTTAGAACTCCTATACCAAAAGCTTCAAAGGAAAATACAAGCTGGTTACAGGCCATAGAGGACCTTAAGAAGCAGATAAGAGAAGTGGAGGAAAAGTTGGGAAGAGAAATGAGAACAACGCAAGAAAATTGTGAAATGAGAGTCAACAGCCTGACTGAGGAAAATAACACTTTAAAAACAGACTGACTCAAATGGCAAAAGAGCCTCAAAAAGGCAATGAGAAGAATGCCTTAAAAAGTCAAATTTGCCAGATGGAAAAAGAATCTCAAAAGCTCAATGAGGAGAATCATGGCTTCAGAATTACACTGGAAAAAATGGAAGCAAATGACTTTTTGAGAAATCAAGATTCTGTTAAACAGATCCAAACAAATGAAAGAATAGAAGGTAATATGAAATATCTCATGGGAAAAACCACTGACCTGGAAAATAGATTCAGGAGAGATAATTTAAAAATTATTGGACTACCTGAAAGCCATGATCAAAGTAAGAACCTAGATATCATCCTCTAGGAAGTTCTCAAAGAAAACTGCCCTGACGTTTTAGAATCAGAGGGCAAAATAGAGGTTTAAAGAATCCACCGATCACCTGCTGAAAAAGATCCCAAAAAGAAAACTCCTAGGAATATTATAGCCAGGTTCTGGAATTTCCAAATTAAGGAGAGAATATTACAAGCATCCAGGAAGAAACAATTTGAATATTGTGGAAACACAATCAGGATAACCCAGGATCTGGCAGCTTCTACACTGAGGGATGGAAGGGCTTGGAATATGATATTCCGGAGGACAAAGGACCTGGGATTAAAACCAAGAGTCCCCTACCCAGCAAAACTGAGTATCTTATTTCAGGGGAAAATATGGTTATTCAGTGGAATAGAGGACTTTCAAGCATTCTTGCTGAAAAAAACAGATTTGAACAGAAAATTTGACATTCACATACAAGAAGCAAGAGAATCATGAGAAGGTAAACAGGGAAAAGAAATCATAAGGAATTTATCAAAGTTGAGCTATTAACATTCCTACATGGAAAAATAATAATTGTAACTTATGAAACTTTTCTCAGTAGTTGAAGTCAATAGAAAAAAAATATATATATATATATTTCTATATATGAGGGTATATGGGCATATGAATACTTATGTGAATGTGTGTATATATATATATATATATATATATATGTTTACAAGTATACATAGATAGAGGGCACAGGACCAATTTAACAGGAAGAGATGATACTTAAAAGGTGAAATTAAGAGGTGAGACAGTAATATAATGAGAGGAGATGGGGAGAGACAGAATGGAGTAAACTATCTCATACAGAAGAGGAAAGGGGAAATGGTTACAATGGAGGGGAAGAATAAGAAGGAAAAAGGGAATGGGTCAACCTTATTCCCATTGAATTTGGCTTGAGGAGCGAATGAAATGCACACTAAATAGCGTTATCTCACCCTACAGGAGAGTAGGGGGGAAGGGGATGAGAGGCAGGATGATGGAAGGAAGGGCAGGCTGGGGGGGAAGGAAGTTGGAAGCACCCACTTTTTAAAAGGGTTGGGATCAAAGTAGAGAATAGAACAAGTGGGAGGTGGGATAGGAGGTAGGGAAATATAGTCAGTCTTTTACAATATATCTACTATGTTATTGTTTTGCATCAGCCACACATGTACAACCTATACTGAACTGCTTATCTTCCCAGTAAGGGTGGGTGACAAGGGAGGAGGGGAATGAATCTGGAATTCAGTTTTAAAATCAAATATTCAAATATGTATGTATATATATATATATATGTGTGTGTGTGTGTGTATGTATATATATATACACTATTATCAATACTATTTTACATGTAATTGGGAAATAAGATATACAGGCACTGGGGCATAGAGACCCACTGGAAAAGTCGAAAGGGGTATGGGAGAAAATATGGGAGAGAGCAGATTGGATGAGGGGATATCCTGTGGGACTGCTATTTTGGGGGGGGGTGGGTAGGGGAAAAACAGGGAGAAAATTTGTAACTCAAAATCTGGCGGAAATGAATGATGTAAATCAGAAGTTAATGAAGCATTTGAAAAAAAAAAAAGAAATACATTTCCCAACAAATATCTGGAAGCTACATTTACAAACCCCAAATAAACTTTAAAAAATAAATGCTTTAAGGGGTGGCTAGGTGATGCAGTGAATAGAGCACCAGCCCTGGAGTCAGGAAGACCTGAGTTCAAATCCGGCCTCAGTCACTTAACACAAAAACTAGCCTGTGACCTTGGGCAAGTCACTTAATCCCAAATTACCCTCCAAAAAGCAAAAAAAAAAAATAAAAATAAAAAACATTCAGTGGCTCCCTTTAAAAATTTTTTTTAAAAATAAATGCTTTGAAAAGTGCAGTTCAGTAACTATGTCTTGTTAAAGTAGTATTCTCAAGCTTTTTGGTCGTGGGACCCTTTTATTCTCTTGAAATTACTGAGGACCACCACCTTCAAAGAGCTTTTGCTTTTATAGGATATAATCTATCAATGTTTATACAAATTAGACATCAAAATGTCTTAGTATTATTGTGAAAATATTGACCTTTCAAACCCCTCAAAAGGGTCTTAGGGCCCCCATTGGTCCCCAAATCACACTTTGAGAACTGCTATGTTAAATGAAAACCATTTTGGAGAAAGGAAAAAACTGTTGAATTCAGTCCAACCATCAGCTATTTTCAGCTTAACTGGTAGTATTGACCTGTTGTTGGATAGAATTTAACAGAATTTTC
Organism: Petaurus breviceps papuanus; assembly: GCF_028583685.1. Classification (NCBI taxonomy): domain Eukaryota; kingdom Metazoa; phylum Chordata; class Mammalia; order Diprotodontia; family Petauridae; genus Petaurus; species Petaurus breviceps. Next base: position 9,329,943 of record NW_027187374.1, on the reverse strand, counting down.
TTTTTCCACCAAATCAATTTAAAAGTGGAGAAACAAATCCAGAACACAGAGCTTTCTGCAAGTTTATTGCAGTTCTCTTAGATTTCCAGGGAGATTGATAGGACTTATGCTTTAACACTTCCAGGATCCCCAGTTTCCTCACTCTGGGTATTCCCACCACTGACACACATAGGATATGAAGACCATCCTTCAGGTATAAGTACATAGTTTTTGTGGGTTGCCGTGGTCTAGATTGTTATCACTGCTAGACTACTGGTAATGAACCTCTTTAAATTTAGCTACCACCAGACCCCTAAATAAAGCCTTTCCAGATTTGTAAAGCCTGCCAATATTTGTACTGTGCTGTCCTAATAACTGGCATTCACTAAGTCCTTTAAGATTAGAAAAATCACTTCACCTGTGTTGTCTCATTTGACCACCACAACAACCCTGGGAAGTAGGTACTATTATTATACCCATTTTATGGAAAATTGGGGCTGAGAAAGATTAAGTGATTTGTCCAAGGTCACACAGTTACTAATGGTCTGAAATAGGATTTAGACCCATGCCTTATTGACTCTAAATCCAGTCCAATATTCACTGCACCACCTAGGTTCTAAGAATATAAATTCACCTCCACACTCTGAAGAGACTTAGTGTGGGACTAGGGAAGCCAATATATAAATAGATAGTGAGTTATTTTAATGGCCTCCTCATATGGTGTGTTTAATAAATATTTGTTGAATAAATGAAAGCATTTCATTACTACACACTGGAGATTTTTTCCAACTAAGGAAAATGTCAATGCCCCTAAATGTAAATATAAATATTCATTTAAGCCAGAGGTGGGTAAGCCCATGGGTAAGTTTGGTTCTTGGATTAATTTTATCTGTCAACAGGGAGAGTAAAAGGTAATATCTTCATATGTACTTGTATTAATGAAAACATGACATAGTTTCAAAAGACTTTAGTGGAAATCCCTGGTTCTCCTGCCTTTGTTTATCTGTCTCTGCCTTTCTCTTTCTGTTCATTTCTCTCTTCCCTTAATTTTCTCTTTAGTATCTGTCATTACATGCTCATAATCTAGAACTGAATGAAAAAAATGCATCAGTATTATACTTATTTAATAGAGTCCTGTAGTCTTTGTCTTTCCTTTAAAATGTAGCTAAGTGGAATATGTTTTCTTTTTTTTTTTTAGTTCTTGATTGGTTTTTTCCCCTCTGGGAATCAATAGAATTTGATAAGAATGTTTCCCTACCCTTCATGCAGCTTATGGGATCAGAGATTTAGAGCTGCAAGAGAACTTAGAGGTTTAGTCCAACGCCCTGGTTTTACAGATGAGAAAACTGAGTCTCAGAGAGTTTTGCACAGTGATATGCTCAGCGTCACACAGTTAGTTGAGACAGGATTTATACCCAGGGCTTCTGAACTCCAAGTACAGAATTTTATCCACTAAACCCTTGCTCCCTTTCTGACCAGAAATTGTGAATTAAGAGGGCTCATTTCATCTTTCCATAAGAGGTTTTTGTTTTTAAGCCATAACCCAGTTTAAGAGAGGGAGGGCAGCCAGGCTATTCCGCAGAGATCTTTTCAAGGTATCTTTTCACATAAATGACCACTTTAAGTTGTTGTTATTATTAACTTTATTTTGCATTTCCTGACCAAGGTCTTATTTATTCATAGGATCTAAGACTAATAGAGGCCTTATTTAAAGATCATCCTGTCCAATTCTCTCATCTTACAGAACTGCCCAAGGTCAAGAGGAGCCAGAATTCAAACTTGGGTCCCCTGCTTAGGAACTCAGGTGTTCAGACTACAGTGTTCCAACACATGGCACCTAAACACACAATTAGAAGTGATCTAATTGTGCGCTGTGCTACATACATCAGTCCCAGTGAGTCAGATAATGCTATAGCAACACCATTGATTCCCCTTGGTCATGAAAGACACTCGGAATCCTCACTGAATCCAAAAACTGTTTCTTAATTTTTGCTTTTGTTTTTTAACCCGAGGCCCTGAGTGATTACATTGCCTTGAGATTTAAGGGTAAAACTGGAAAGAGCACTTGGTTGGGAGTCAGGAGATCTAGATTCTAAGTCTGCCTCTGTTAAAACATGTGACCTTCATCTATCTGGGCCTGTTTTCTTATCTGTAAAACTGGTGGTTGGAATCAAAAAGTCTTTAAGATCTTTCCACTTCTAAAGCGATAGAACTTTGCTATTAGTGAAAGCTGAATAGTGCAGCGGATGGACTGGCAGGTCTAAAGTCAGGAAAACTTGAGTTCAAATTCGGACTCAAACATTTACTAGCTATGTAACCTCAGGCAAGTCACTTAATCTGTTTGCCTCAGTTTCCTCATCTGTAAAATGGGGATAGCACCTACTTCCCAGTTATTTTTCTAGGATCAAATGAAATAATATTTGTAAAGTGCTTAGCACTATGCCCAGCGCAAAGTAAGTGCTATTTAAATGATAGCTCCTATTGTTTTTGGGCAACTAGGTGATGCAGTGGATAGAGTGCTGGGCCTGGAGTCCGGAAGACTGATCTTCTTGAGTTCAAGTCTGGCCTCAGACATTTACTATCTACGTGACCCTAGCCAAGTCACTTATCCTGTTTGCCTCCATTTCCTCATCTATAGAATGAGCTGGAGAAGGAAATGGTAAAACATTCAAAAATCTTTGCCAAGAAAACCTCAAAAGAGGTCACAAAGAGTCAGACATGACTGAACAGCAAATTTATTATTATTACTCAGTGATCATCTAAGCCCTGGGACTCACTAAAGTATCTATTTGTATCCTTTAAGGGTCACATATGACTTAGACTTGTTTAGGGTAACATCCATATCCCAAAGACAAAGATATATGACAGACAGGTGAAAGAATGTGACCTAATTACTCCTACCTGTAACAGCAGGGTCTTCTAAAGGGTTCCAGCTGCTGTTTTCAATGCTGTAAATAGCCAATACTTTTATTGACTCCTTGAAATGTTCTTTGCAGTGGCTCATTTTTGGCACATCCCTGTCTACCCTCATTTCTTCCTTTAGTATTTTATCATTCAGGGAAACTCTGGATTCTAATTTCACATCTATTAAGAACAATTGATTTTCCCAGGGAAATGGCCTCATGATGATGCCAGGAGAAGGCAGCTCCTGTTAGCTTTATATAGCTATATCCCTAAAGAGAAAGTGAATCACAGATACAGAACGTCGAAGATGTCTTCATTTCCCAGAGGAAGAAACTGAGATACCCAGAGATGAAGTGACTTCACTAAGGTCATACACACAATAAGTGGCAGACCCATTTGGGTCCTAGTACCCAAACCTTCTGAGCCCATGTTTAGGACTTTTTTTTAAGTCACACAACCTCCCATTGCTCCTGGTCCAAAACAATAGGAACTGCTTTTGAAAAATGTGTGAATTCAAAGGCCCAAAGATTTCTTTAATGTGGGGATAGATTGCTCATTCTGGGTTAAGCCATTGTAAAGAATTCAGAGATTTCTTGTTAACCAGAGAGAAGAAAAGAAGCTTTATTACCACATTGTCATTGTTATCAACAAACAAATGTTAAGCACCAAATATATGCATCAGATCTCTAATTAACATCTGGCTACTGGGGCCATAACAGGGGGGCGTAATGGTAATGGGAATTTGAACATCTTCCCTGCCCCTTACTAGACCTAAGGGAATTTAAACATCTTCCCTGCCCCCTAAGTAGGCCAAATGTAATCACATGGAGCCTTTGGTGAGAGGAGTTTGCTGAAGAATGGAGCACAGCCCATAGGAAACTGGGACTCAGAGCAGCTAGATGGTGGGAGAGAGAGGAAGGACCCCAGGAGACAGCTAGGTTTGTGAGTGTTTGTTTGTTGGAAGGCTAAAGGATGATGTGGCTTCCTGCCATGCTATGGTGTATTAACTTCTTTGTTGCTGTGATGGATTGGGTTTCATGGTGTTGGGGTTTGGTTTTCTGGTGTCTTTATAAATGTTTTGCTTCTGTCTTATATATAGAGAGTCTGTTATATTTTGCTATTGAGACCTTTGCCGGCATATTCATAGTCACTGTCAATGCTGTGAATATTGTGTTGGTGCTATAGAAGGAAGTTAGCATGCTTCTTTCCCTCTGTAGCAAGTTTGTCCCTCCCCTCCATTACCCAGACTCATGCTGCCACCCCTAGAAACCAGAGATATCACAACCCTCCCTCAAGTCTAGCTGTCCTCACTGCTGCTTATATGACTGCACCTGTCCAGGGCAGATTGCCTTCATGCTTCACACATGCCAAATGGGACACCTGGGATAAGGGGAGATTGTAGAACATGCCGGCCTCAGACTGTCCCAGAGTGTCTATGTCATCCCTCCCCTGTCCTTTCCTCCACTTTGCTAAATGAATTTGACCAACATTCTAGGATCCCCAGTAATGCTTCTGATATTCATGGCAATTGTACCAAGTACTGTGGACAGCACAAAGAAATCCATCCCTCATAGAAGCTTAAAATATAATTAGAAAGACAAGACTTGTATGTAAAGAGATAATCACAATACAAAGCATTATTGATAGCTCCTATTTATGATAGATTATTTTATAAGGTACCACTGCTCATAAGGTTTTTTGTTTGTTTTTGTTGAGTTTTTTGCTTGTTTTTTTTTGTTCTGAGAAATATTTTTGCCTAGAAACAATGCTACAAATGAGGATTAGGATTCAAGGAACTGTACCTACAAGAGTTTATTTAACCTGTCTGTGGAGAGAAAACTCACACAGACAAAACCCATGTCATTTTTCTGTTTTAAACTGTATCTAGCCCCATTTTCATAATATTTCTCTGTAGAAAAAAAAGTACTCCAATTTCCAACTAGGCACACCAGAAACACAACTCCTCTGCCTACTTTGTGGTATTGTGACTGCTGGGGAATGGGGCAAGAGGTTGTATTGGAATAAAGCAGTAAATACACCTGAGTACAGTAACCTATGAGATCTCTCTATTTAGTAACTCTGTAAGTCAATCAATTCCCAGATATTTGAAATTAGGGAAGAAAGAGCAGCTGCCTCAGATGGGCACCACAACAATCCCTGGCTCATATCTATACCTGCTTGTATCATAGGTGGCTTGAATTTTCCCTACAAATTTACTCCTTTGAGTTTTAACTGTACTAGATGCAAGTAAAATTAAACAAATTCTGTTCCCAGAGGAAATGGTAGCTGGAGACATAATATTACTCTTGGTAAACCTCCAAGATTGAACCAAGACCTCCAGTCCACCACATTTAGGGGTATGGGAGTGAGGACCTGAGTTGCTATGAAGTAATGGGAATGGAAAAGAGTGGAAAGAAGTATTACTTATCTGAAGGTGGCCAGGGTTAGAATTATGTCAGAAAATTAGAGCTAAAAGAGACCTTGAAGGTCACCTAATCCAATCTACTTATTTTACAGATGAGGAGACTGAGGATCAAAGAAGTTAAGTGATTTATCTGGAGTTGCATAGCTGAAAAATGACATAGAGGTGACTTAAGTTCAGGTGCTGAAACACAAGCATATTCTTTCCATACCTTAGTCATAAGGACAGGGACTTAACCACGAGATCAAAGAGGGGTTGCCTGAAATACAAAATACAATATACTGTTGTTGGAGGTGGTATGGTTGTCATTGTCATCATCATTGTTATTGCTGTTGTTGTTGATGAAGGAAGTAAACCATGGGGAAATTAAGATGATAGTATCAACAACAAAATCTAGTGAGTTAGCTTTGAAGTGTTACTTGTTAGCATCACATTGCCTAACCCTGGATCCAGTGCACAGAATTTTTAACTTAAAGACTGGGGCTGGGGCCTGTAGTTGTGTCCTAAGAGAGGGAACCAGAGTAGGAACAAGCTTGTAGTAATATAGCTCTGACCCCACATAGTCATGGGTTGAGGGCAAGGAGTGTGGATATTGGGGTGGGGATGGAAAATGGGGTTGATCCTGCAGTTCTGTTACCTGAGTCAGGGAAATTTGGGAGGATTCTGATAGGAGTGGGCACCAACATCAGTCTGCTGAAACCCTAACCAGGAGCTAGTCTGCAGATGTGTCACTCAGACTCCAAATTGGAGCTAGAATCCAGTTTTCAGTTTGCTGGCCTGAGCACCCCTGACATCCTTATGAATGAGAGATATTCACGTAACTTTCCATGGTCTGTATTAAAGCCTGCAACACTGCTAGATATGGCCCAAATGAGATTAAAGTGTAACTGAGAAGTATTTAACAAAATAAATAAAATACAATAGAGCATAGATAATATTAATATGTGGTTTTCTAAGTCAATATGCAGCATTCATGGATCTTAAATGTATGGTTTAGTGGCCCTCATTTCTGTTTGAGTTCAACACAATGGTTTTAAATCACATACGTGGAGAAATTAATAGCAGGACCACAGATAATACAGATCATAACCAAATAAGACCCTACTATTCCCTCCAAAATGGAGCAGACATTGGCTCTGAAAAAAAAAGCCCCAAATTCAGGAAGTAAAGTTGGAAAAATCAGTAAACAAAAGAAAATCAAGAAAAATAAAATGCATGGATATCCAAGGCATAAGCCAAGAAGAAGAAAATAAGTACCTCTTCCACAGCATCTGCAAAGAATTAAACAAAAATGTAACTTGAGCACAATGTCAACAAGAATTTGTAGAAGAAAGTAAGCAAGAGTTTTTTTTCTAAAAATGAAAATATAGATGAAATAGAAGCTCTAAAAGGGGAAAACAGAAAATAACTGAGAGATCCACAGTAAAGACAATAGATACAATAAAGAGCTTAGTAGGGCTTAGGAGATATAACATTATCTGCATAACACACTCCACAAAAATTAGAAAAGATCAAGCAGAGATCAAAGAATCCATGTGACACAAAAATATTAGAACAAAATCAAAAGATTGAAAAGGAAGAAAATTTAAAGTAAAACCGATCAAAAACAACTCACCTTAAAATAACAAGTCAAGGAAAGAAAAATCTGACTCACTGGATTGTCAGAAAAATATGACCAAACAAGCAAACAAAAAAAGCTCCATCTCAATCAAGTTCATCAAAGTTGGTGACAACAATCCAACAGCATGTCATCAAGCTAGGTCTTCTAATTGGCAGAAGTGAGGAAGGAGAGGACTCCAGTAATATTGGTGACTTCTACAAAATCATGGAGACAAGAAACGAAATGTTTTGTATCTTGGAGAACAGTAAGTAGACCAGTTTGGTTGGAATGGAGAATGCACAGGGATAAGTAAAATGTAATCAGTCAACAAACATTCATTAAATGTTTACTTTGTTCTAGGAACTGTGTTAAGCACTGAGAATATAAAGAAAAAGAAAATAAATAATACTTGTCCTCAAGGAGCTTACATTCTAATGGTTGGAATAACATTTATGTAAATAGACATACATGGAGTAGATAAAAGATGATCATAGGAAGGAAGAGTCTAATAACTAACTGCATGTACCTAAGAAAGCCTCTCCTGTAGAAGGTGGTTGTTTAAACCTAATCTTGACAGAAACCAAGGGATGTAGGAGGAAAAAGCAAGGAAGGAGAGCATGGAGGTGGGGTGAAGCAGTGTGTGGGCAAAGAGTTAGTATAAAGACACAGAGAAGGTAGATGGAATTTCATGTGAAAGGAATAGCATTGTAGGTCATTGTGGCTGGTTAATAGATTAAATAGAGGAGTAAAGTATAAGAAGGCTGGAAAGATAGGAAGGGACTTGGTTATAAGAACTTTAAATACCAAAGGATCTTATATTTGATCCTGGAAGTAATAGGCAGCTACAGGAAGTATCAAATGGGGTGGGAGCAGAGTTACAGGATAAGACCCGTGCTTTAGGAAAATTGCTTTAGCAGGCTATGGAGGATGAATTGGAGTGGTGGGAGATTAGGAGCAGAGAGATCAGTTAGAAGGTTATTGCTATAGTTAAAACAAGAAATGAACTACGGAGAACCAAGAAAAAACAGCATCTCAAACACACACACACACACACACACACACACACACACACACACACACACACCAGAAAGGAGAGTATTCAAAAGGATTGAGAAAAAGTCATTTTATTTGACCATTAAGAAATCATTGTGGGGCGGCCAGGTGGTGCAGTGAGTAAGAGCTCTGGCCCCTGTGTAGGGAGATCCGGGATCAGTTCCAGCCTCAGATACTTGGCACCCACACAAAATAACTGGCCATGTAACCTTGAGCAAGTTACTTAACCCCAATTGCTTTAAAAAAAAAAAAAGAAATCATTGGTAACTTTGTAAAAAGCAATCTGGGAAGATAGGCTGAAACTTCAGTAGCAATATCACTGTTAAACAAGCCCAGTTTACTATTATAGACTTAAATTCTCCTTAAGATTAGTGCCACAATTATTCCCATAGTATAAATTTGTCTTATAAGAATTTTTGTTTCATCTTTCTTTGTCCTCTTAACCATTTCAGCTTTCCAACTGTGTATGTAAAAATGGTCTCCCTGGAAAAGAACTTTCTAGCCAACCCTCAAGTACCTGGGTCCTAATTATATACAAATACAAGTGGTTCATCCTCTACTGCCTTTTCCTTCTTTCTTCATCTCCTTGCCTTTTGTAAAGTTTTTTGCTTATTATTAATCCCCCCACATCCCAATAATGGGACCAGCTAAAAATCAAACAACCTGCTTTACTACCTGTTAGCAGATTCTCTTTAGTAGAAATGTGGAAATATGGGCTAAAATCTAGTTTCAGGATGACCTGTGTATTTCAATTATCCAGACTCATAATCCTGTTTGCTCTTCTATCCCCTACTCCCTTCACTGAATGAATGAATGAATGAATGAATGAATGAATGAATGAATGAATGAATGAATGAAAAAGCATTTCTGAAATACATATTGCATATCAAGCACTGCACACAGTGCTGGAGATATGAATGGAAAAGCTAAAATATCGTTACTCTCAAGGAGCTGCCCTTCTAATTAAAGGAGGCAACATATATGAGGATTCAGCTGCAGGGATGATGGAAAAGCTTGTGGTCCTCAGGACTGATTAGGATAGATGAAAGACTCTGATGGTTCTCAGGATGCATAGGCAGGACAGAAGGTAAGTCAAAGTGGTCAAAAGGGTATAGGGTGCATCATAAAGCTGTTAGGACGAGCATGGCATAGTGGATAAAGTATAAAAGTTGGTGTCAGGGAGACCTGAATTTGAATCCTGTCTCAGAAACTTGCTGGCTGTGTGACACTGGGCAAGTCATTAAAGCCTTCTATGCTTCAGTTTCCCTATCTATACAATAAGGGAGATTGTACTCAATAATCTCAAAATCTATGATCCCAATTATCCCTTTGCTCACTAGGAAGTGCCCATCACTCACCATGTAGTTGCTGAAGAGGAAGGTCAAGTTCTTCTTGACCCTGGGCTTCCTTTCCTGACAGTTGCTTATAGGCTGAGTGCAAAAGCAGTCCCATTACTGGCTGTACTGACCTTCATCCCCTTCCTTCCCATCCCCCAACCACGAGTTACTATACTGAAAAGGAAGACATGATACATCAGAATGGGTAAAGTCTAAAGTGGTAGGTTTCCTCAGACTGAAGCCACATCACCTCCACCATGAAGCAGTTGTTATAACTCAGCCAAGAGGGGTGCCTCCCCAACTCCAGGGATCAAGACTTGTAGAATTCGCTCTGGTCCCTGAGAAAACTATAATAAAAATAATGCCAGCTTATGTTTTCTATAGCATTCTATGATTTACCAAGCACTTTCCTCCCAACAAAATTCTAAGGCATGTAAAATGTGCATGATTAAAATGTGCAGAAACTCATGGCAGTTTGGACAATGGAAAAGTTGCACCGTGGACAGTTCTTCCAGTGTTCTCCTCCCTCAAACTTCCTCCCAAATTAGGAAAGTGAGATTCAGAAATATTAGATGACTTGTCCATGGACACACAGCTAAATTAAGGTGTCAAAGGCAGGACTCAAATTCAAGTCTCCCACCACAAAGGAAATAAGTGACTGTTATATAAACAGTTTTCTGGGCCTCCAAGGCAAAGTCACAAACAAGAAGGAAAAGGGGCAGGTTAACATGTCCTCGGGGTCATTGTAGCCAAGAGTCTTTGATGTAAGCCGTTCCTTTTCATGTCACAGGTGAATTTTCAACAGGTAGAGGCCATGCCTGTCAGATGGCAAGTCAGAAATCTATGAATGTTGAGCATAACCTAAAGGTAGTTTGGCAGGGCCTGAAGCAAAGAGAGTGTCTGCAGATCCAACTCACCCAAGACATTTTGTTCCCTCTTTTCCTAAGGAGCTGATTGTCTAGTGTAGATTCTGAGCAGACCTCCAAAGTAGACTTGAACCTGTTATCATCATTTAAAAGAGGAGAGACAGACAGACAGACAGAGAAGGAGAATATTCCCCTTGAATGCCTAATGGCAGCTATAATCAGCATCAAGATATTACACATTTATAGGTAACTTTGAATCTTCAAAGACTTGTATGTCTTAAATAATGAATAGGTCTGCAGCCCTCCAAATGAGGAGGATCAGCTATAAGCTACTGCCCAGGGCAAGCCCTTCAGTGTTTCACCTGAAGAACTTAAAAGGGGAAGGAGCGATTCAGGCTCCTTTAGGAAACGTCAAACCAATGGTTTTGTTTAAAGAACAAAAACTTGTACTGTGTGGAGCAAAAGTATAAACATCCAGAGACGGTGGTTTGCTGCCACCTCGTGGTAGATATGAGAATTGTTAATAAAGGTCGTTGACAAGGAGAACAGTAATGTTACAGAAACAAAATGTTTTGTCCATGAAGGAACATCTGGTGTGTTTGAAACTTCTTAAGAAGGGGAAAATATTAACTCGGGACATAATGACTCCTCTCCTTCTGGTCAAACTCTAGACTATTTAAGCCTGGCTCTGTTGATACTGCATTAACGAGTTCCGTGGACTAATTCTCTCTGAGCAAAACTAGATGAAAATGTCTCTTCATACATCAGAGAATTGTAGGAAAGTCATGGCTCACAATATTTATTTTCAGATTTGGAAAATCTAAAGCAAGAAAGTTTTGGAAAAGTGAAGATCTGATTTTAATTCTAGGCTCTATGCCAATGGGATAAATTGTCTGACAACTTTTTTTCAGTCATTGACTCATTTTACATCTGACGCCAATGGCTCAGCATGGTAAGAAGCCTTCTAAAGCTCTAAGTAAATGGTGTAATTCCTACTTCATTGACAAATATCAGAACACCAGAGCTAAAGTGCCTCTCCCAACTCTTTAATATCCTTTTCACTTCAGGAGTCTACAATTTATCAATTGCTTGGTCTCTTCTATGAGAATCCTTTATATTCTGGCTATTTTAAAGATGTCTGCTTATGCTTCTGTGTTATAAGTTCATGTTTGAGGTTATGTGTCTGGGATGATGCTAAGTGGAAAACAGCCTTCATCCTGGCTACTTACATACATATTTGGTTTGAGAAGTATTCATACAGAATTTCATATATTCAGCATTAAGCTTAAAAAAATGACCTCTTTGGGCCTAGGATTAGTGAGCAGCTGAGCAAAGAGAGATATCAAGAAAGCTATCAGTAACTTGTTAAGGTAAGTCAAAGTTTGACTTGTGCATCCTTCATCTTTCTCCAATCTCCACCCCCAAAAGGAGCATAGCTAATGAAACCTATGAAAAAAGAACGATTCTTTCTTTTAAAGGAGAATTATGCTAATGCCAGGGATACAAATGTATCAAGGATTTGGTAGGCCAGTGCTTCTGTCGACAGGGACAAAACATTCTATGAGCCTTAAGTGCATAAGTTTCTGTAAGAGTCCCCCAAAGAGAGAGACAGACAGAAAGAGAAACAGAGAGACAGAGACAGACAGAGAAAGAGAGACGGAGACAGACAGAGAGACAGAGAGGCGAAACAGAGAGAGAGAGAGAGAGAGAGAGAGAGAGAGAGAGAGAGAGAGA
>NW_027187374.1:9126499-9317948 GCF_028583685.1 Petaurus breviceps papuanus | reverse complement strand
AGAGAGAGAGAGAGAGAGAGAGAGAGAGAGAGAGAGAGAAGTTGGATGGGGAGACAAAAAAGAAGGGTAGTCATCTGTGGATGATATTGAATAAAACCAGCTCTTCTGTGATGCCCAGCACTTTCACCCACCAAAGCAAATGGAAAACTTAAGACCAGAGCATCATGGGGGCATATCCAATCAGTGGTGAAGTTTGCACCAAATGAGAATTCATGCAATTAGGTAAAATTCCCTTTTCACTTTCTCCTCTTCCTTCCTGCTATACAAGAAGACAGATATTAAATTCAATTTCTTTAAAGTTGTTGACTCATTGTTTTCATCAGAACCAAACCTAGCTGATTTAAAGTTAAAAGATCAATCTCCTCTTCCTGGTTTTATTCCTCTTCTAAGAAGGGGAGGAAGAAAAAAAGAAGTGGGCAACAACAAGCATGCTATATACAGAGATATAAAGAACAGAAGTTTGAATACTCAGCCCAAAGTTGTAGGCTCCTATCTTGCCTGGGGGCTATAAGCTAAAAGATAGAGAATCTCAATGATATTAACATTAATTTTTATAAATGTCTACAGGTAGGCAAAGCTAGATCCAGGGGAGGTTTTTTTTTTTCTTCTGCTCAGATGAAAACAAGTCATCACTGCTGTCTCAAAGGCACTGAGTCTTCAGATTGTTTCCTCCTTCATTGCTTCCTCTTATTCTTCTCCCTCTCCATCTCTACCCCTGTAATGGTCATAGTCTTTGTAAGACAGGAGTCAAGGGAGAAGACTAGAGAGTAGGAACTGCTCAGTAGGAGGAGTAAGGAAATGTCTGATTCCATTCCCTAAGGCCCAAGTTCCTAGAATGGGGACTAGAGAAAAAAGTAAATACCTCTTCCTTTCACATTCACCTTCACCCTCCAAAACCCAGAAAATGCAAAGACTAAACCAAAACAAAACTGAAATAATCTCTGCCTTCAAGAAGCTTACATGCTGTTGAGGGAAAGCAACATTCTCTCCCAAGTTATTTCCATTAACAACTTACCAAGGAAAAAGAAACTGATGGTTGTTTAGAGATAGAAAAGATACATACTAGATACTTTCCTTCATCCTTTCTCCCAAGAGGATGAGTGGGAGGTGAGTTGAGTTACATTAAATGAAGCACAGTTAATAGATTCCCAAGGTACAGGGAAAAGCCAAGACAATTATTCCATTATTGAAAAGTGTGCAACATTTCTTTTTATTTAAATAATGGAACAAATAACCATTTAACCTAGCTGTTTCCAGAACTTCAAAAGACTTAACAGCACTAAAGGGGAACCAGGTAAAAGGAACATAGCTCTCTGTATCTGACATCTACACCTTTGGAAGAACAGGCCCCTTACAAGTGGCATATCAAGTGATCTAGACCTGAATAAATGGAATACTGTGCCAGAAATTCCACCTACAGTTTTCAGATGATGCAGCAGGATATCATGAAGTAGTCTGTCCAAAACCACAGGGGGGAAAAAATCTAATAATCAAATCCCAGTTACCCCACCCTGTCTGCACTTACTCATAGCTCACTGGCAGGTCTCCAAGGAACAGACCAAGTTAGGCTGGAAATTTATCCAAAATTTCATTTTCAATTGAAAATGGAAACAAGTCAAGCCAAGACAAATCTAGTCCCTGCTTTCCCGGTGACTGACATAATAAATTCATCACCACACAGAGATCAGATTCCCATAGGCTCACGCCATTTGGGAGTGGGAAGGCTATATCCTGTAAATGATTTTTTCTGGGAACAGGTTTGCTTTGTCTGAAGGGCAAGAGTGCTCAAAAATATCATGTAAAGAGGGTCATAGGCAGTGCTAGGCTAAGACAAAAAGCAAAAGACAACTGTTCAGCGCACAGAGCATCAGAGCTTGGGCGCCTGAAGGGAGCTCAAAGCCTGTGTAGTCTGAAGAGGAGAAAACGAGGCCATCACTCCACAAATTTCTATCCATTTTGTATTATTTTCTCTCTTATCTAGAAGTCTTATGATGGTTACTTATATGCTTAAAAGTTGGCATTAGAGGATTTGAGATTCCCTTTGTTGCTTCCCCCATCCAAAATCTTAACTTCTTGAGGACAGACAGTACACACACACACACACACACACACACACACACACACACACACACATTTTATATATATTTATATATATATATGTGCATATATACTCTGCTTCTATTATAATCTAATCTTACTATGTTCAAAGGAACGGATGTTTCTTAAAACACTAATTAAAAACATATGTGTTGTAAAAGATTTTTCAAATCTCTGCTATATTCCTACAACAATGGTCTCCCACCCTCCTTCTTTTGAGGGAGCAGCGTCTTGGTTTAATTATGACCACTTGAAGACTAAGCCCCTTCCAAGTGGATGTTGTCAGTTTCCGAGACAGCAATATCATAAAAGTGTTAAAAAGCTGTGGGTTGGAAGGTATTCTCCAGAGCACTTCTTGGGGCTCGAGAGTAGAAGAGCATCTGTTACTGTAAGTTTGGTCTTCACTCATGAACTCTGCTGGTTGTGCAACATCGTCTGATAAAAAGACTCCAAGAGGGAAAAAATCTTGAAGGGCTCCGTAAGTAATGGCAGCATGGATTCTATCTGACCCACAAATGGTGGGGTTATCCTTCCAGGAGAGAGGTGACACCTAAGCAAAGTGTGAGTTCCCTAAAGAAAGTATGTGGCATTGTATCTTTCAGGTGACCCAGAATAGGGGATCTGTCAATTAAGGGACACTTGAGCAGGGAGACCTTACAGGGAGGGAGAAAGGGTAAAATATATTTTTTTGTGGATAGCTATTTTGCAGGATTAGAAGACATTTGGCCAGTGACCTTTATGAGGAAGAAGGACAAGAGATAATCTACTATATTCTGGAGATTGTCAATAACTTGATGAGAATTTGCTCACTCTGCTTTGTGCGAGTTGTTTGCTTCTGGTTATAAGACCTTAAACCATCCCCAAATGCTTTTTATGGATAAGTACAGTTTCCTTCATCTCTTCTGCACACTTATGATATCAAGGATTTGGCTAAGTGATATTGGAGTGGTGAAAATAAACTATAAACCAGGAAGAAATAATAGAATCATAAACTTCAGAATACTTGATCACTAAAGTTGGAAAGGGTCTTAGATCTTATCTTGAATGACAGTCATTTTTAAGTGAAGAGATGTACCCTAGAGAGATTATGGAACTTATAAGAACAAAGTCACCTAGCTCACTGGTATCAGAGGCAGGCCTTGAATCCAGGTTTTCTGCCTACTAGTGCAGGATGCTTTCTACTGGATCATTATGATAACCTTATTTTATTCATGATAAAACTGGATCCTTACAAACTGCCTGGGTAAATACCACAAAGAAATAAAGTATGAGCAGTTGTATATTCATCTATTACATGTTAATGTACATTTGTTAATAATGCCACCATACTGGTGGTCCTCCTGTTTCATATACCTGGTTAAGGACCTTGGGGAAAATCCTAGGTAAGTCCACTAATGGAGATCAAAGGGCTTAGTGTGGGAATGACCACTAATCACTTGGTGATTACTGATGACTGTATCACTCCAGGGAAGGTTTGTGGTTGTGGTTGTGGTTGTGGTTGTGATTGTGGCGAATAGTGAGAGCTCTCAAATTTTTCTCTATGTATTCTCTCCAACATGGGATGGCCAAGCTGATTGCTTTGGATGGATCCCAATGAGACATAATTAACCTTCAAATATACTTTAAAATGGGGAGCCAGTAGACTTTCTTTCATGGTTCCAAACATATTCTTCATAAGGAAATGAAGTATGTCAGCAAAAGTAGCCACCTGTAAAACATCTGCTAAAAGTGTATATGAGACATCTTCAGTGTATGAGACATCACAACTTTCCCCAGAGTGCCATCTTTAAAAATGAAAATTACCACTATAACCAATCACTCTTCCCACTCTGGCACTATCTGACACTCTTCTATGGTTCAACATGAGCATTGCCATGAAATGTGGTGAGAAAAAGAGAAGAGGCTTGGGAGTCTTCAGGGTACCAAGGATATAGGTCTAGAATCTAGATAAGATTAGACCCAAGGAACCCACAGTCCACATAAAGGGTCCTGTGAATCATAGAACTATAAAACCTCAGAGCTTAAGGACATTGAAGGTCTTCTAGTTGAATACAAATTTTAAGAGGCAACCTGATTCCATAGGGCAGCAAAGTTAAGCATTCACATGTTTGAGATCAGATTATCCTTGGAGTATATCTGATACCCATGGGGACCTTGTGCAAATCTCTCATTTTACAAATGAGGCAACTGAAGCCTGGAAAATTAAGGTTTCTTAGCCACCCATGGTTACAGGGCTAGACATTGGCAGAGAAAGCATGAGAACCACTGATTCTTCTGCTCTGGCTCTCATACTCTCCTGCCTCCTCTTGAAACCTAGGTGTAGACATAGCTATAGTTACGTACCTGGATATAGCTATAACCTGGATCTGCCCAAGTCCAAACCTGTATCGCTGGGTATCTCCAAATTTCTCCCAGAGCCTTTCTAGATAGGTCTATGCTCACCACTGGGATGTGAATCACAGGATCTTAGATGTAGAACTGGAAGAAACATTATATATCAGGGAACCTTAACCTTTTTTTAAATGTTTGTATAAGGTACCCTTTTAGCAATCCAGTGAAGCCTGTGGATCCCTTCTTAGAATGATGTTGTTTTTTTAAAACACAATACAATATATAAGATTGCAAAGAAAACCAATGATGTCAAAATATAGTTATCAAAATATTTTTAAAATTATATTCATAGATCCCAAGTTAACAATTCTTGATCTAGTTCAATCCCTTGTAGATAAGGAAGTTAAGGACCAAAGAAGTTTCCGGGGTGGGGAGGGGTGGGGAGGGGGGAAGTGTATGCTTGACACATTTATAAGTGTAGCCTGAATTATTTTCTCCATCACTTTCTTAAGTCTAGACAGTCAAGAAAACAATAAATCAAGGACTGATTTGCAGATTTCTGAGACACACTGAAAATTTAACAATTGACTCTCATGAGCCAGTTTGAGCTGGTTCTAGCATAATCCTCCATGGGCTCCTGATGACAAGTCTCCCTCTACCAGTGCAGACTGCCCACTGTTCTGCGTCTTACAGCTTGAGGAGTTTCTTAAAGCACAGAGACTTTAGAAAAAAAAAAACTTGCTTAAATCACACAGATATTATATGTTGGGCTAGACTTGAACTTGGGTCTTCTGTAATCTGAGTCCAGGTCTCCATTCATCACACTACACTGCCTCTCAAACTGCATACATACCAAGAAATCGCCCCACCCCCCTCTTCAGAGATACACCATATTGTTTTAGTAACCTGAACAATTCCATTAGATTCTACAGACATATGTTAAGTGGTTACCATATACAGGCACTATGCTTCAGAAGTGTTTTAGTCAATGTTTTTTAACAACCATCTCATGGGGAAAAAGTGACATACCTACATATCATACACTTTTAAATATAACTTCCATTATTAACGTTTTCTCCATCACTAATCTAGGTCTATACAACCTACAAAACCAAAAATTAAGTCCTGATTTGTAGTGTTTTCAGGTTTTTGAGGTGTGAATACTCTTACTGAAAATTTCACAATAGGTTCTCTCCAGCCCATTGGAGCTGGCTCCAGCACACCTTTATGGTGTTTTCCCTATGACACTGTGCAACCAGGTAAGGAAAACCTCACTTGGCTGCTGAGCTTTGCCGTCAGCAAAAGTAATTAGCACCAAATTACAGCAAGGGAGTACTATTTATCTCCAGATCTCCCAGCACCTGACAAACATTATCTAATGATAAGCATGTTAGCTCCCACCTTACTGATGAGAAAGCAAGGGCCCAGACAAGTAGAGTAAATTGCCTAAAGGTCTTAGGCTCTGACAAAGGAAAAACCAGGCCTGCTCAGGTCTCCTGATTCTGAGCCTAGAATTGGCAGGCTCCTCCACATGGCCCCTGTATGCCATTAAATAACTCCTAAGTGACAACGGATGGAGATTGCAAGAGGCAACTTGATACTGTGTAGCAACAAAGTTAAGCATCCACATTTCAGAGGTCTAAGCCTCTTCTGATTCTGTCTGGTCAGGGGTGCTTCCTACAAGTCACTTGTCTTCTTAGAATTCTAGGTTTGAATCCTGACTTCCTAACTGTGACTGGAGATGATTTGCTTCCGTTCCCTGGGCCTTATATCAAAGGTCCCTTTCAGTTTGTATTCTTATTGTCTCTGAGCTTTATCATTTGTCAGAAACATGGATTTTTGATTTGTACATTATTTGAAAACCCTGAAAAAACAGAAAGAGCTTTCTAGCTATCTAAGGAAAGGGCAAAGGGCTATGGTTTGAAAAAAGGGTAGAGTTTAAAAAGTGCATTGAGATACTAGGAAAGGGATTGAACATGGCAGAAAATAAAAACCCCAACACTAGGTAGGAATCGTTTCTCAAATAGTGGTTGTGCATATGTATGGAAATGAACAAGAGAAAATTTATTTACTTGGTACCTACTGTATGCAGAAGAATTCTGTGCTAGATGTTGGAGTTGGATACAGTTTACATAGAATGCAATTTAAAGTCATATTTGTTGACAATATTGTCCATGGACAGAAACTTTTTCACATACTTGTCTAGGCTGTACCAGCTCTAGTCAATGAATGGGGATGACATTGGGTTTCCATTAAAAGAAGGAAGTTCTTCCCATACTGGGAGCCACATGTAAAATGGACATAAGTCAGCTGTTGAGTATCCAGAGAAAGGTGACTGACGTGGTGAAAAGCCTTAAAAGTCATTCCTTTTGAGGACTGATTGAGAGAAAAAGAGATATCTCCACAATATCTCTCCCATGTGTCCCCTTTTCTGTACTCATACGTCTACTTCCCTGATTTAGGCCTCATCACCTCTCACCTGGAGTCTTGAAATAGGCTCCTAATTATGTCGCAGTCTCAAGTTTCTCCCCTGTCTAATCCATCCTCAGTCACCAAAGTGATTTTCATAAAGTATATGTCTGACCACATCAGTATCCTACCCATTTTACTTAGATGGTCATAGATTTATCACTGGAAGGAAGCTTAGAGACCCAGCTTTCTCATTTTATTGATGAGAAAACTGAACCTGAGAGAGGTTAAGTGACTTTCTCAGGATCACACAGCTACTCGGTATCTGAGGCAAGATTTGAATTCAGGTCTTTCTGACTTCAAATCCAGTACTCTATCTGCTATGCTAACTCCAGGGACTCCTTATTGCTTCTAGGTTCAAAATATTATTCTATCTTAATTTCATTCTTTCTTAAAAGGTCTATTTTCAATATTAGCCCTGGAGTCAAGAGGACCGGAGTTCAAAGCCAGCCTCAGATGCTTGACACTTACTAGCTGTGTGACCCTGGGCAAGTCACTTAACCCTGATTGCCTTGCCAAATAAATAAATAAATGTCTGTTTTCATGTATGTTTTATAAAGTATGCAATTCTTAATATAGAATTCTTTACCTCTTTCTCTTAGAATTCCTAGTCTCCTTCCAGGCTTAGCTCAAACATTCCCTTCTACATGAAACTTTCCCTGATTGACCCCATCTTAAGTTTCTAAGACCTACCCACTAAAATGTTTCAGTGGATTGAGTTCTCATCCTGGAATCAGGAAGACCTGAATTCAGATTTGGTCTCAGATATTTAGTAGCTGTGTGACCTTGGGCAAGTCACTTGACCTCTGCTTACCTAGGAGGCAGCTAGGTGGCTCAGTGGATATAGTGCTAGGTCTGGAGTCAGGAAGGTTGTTGCTGCTTAGTGGATTCCAATACTTCATGACCCCTTTTGGAGTTTTCTCTGCAAAGATACTAGATTGGTTTGTCAGTTCCTTCTCCATCTCATTTTATATATAAGGAAACTGAGAAAAACGTGTTCAATGACTTATCCAGGATCATACAGCTAGTAAGTATCTGAAGCTGAATTTAAGCTCAGGTCTTTCTGATTCCAGGACCAGTGCTCTATCTACTGTGCTATCTGGCTTACCCTATCTCATCATATATGTACATACATACATATGTAGTAAATACATTTCTTTATGCCTTGAGAGAGACAGACAGATACAGAGAGACACAAAGAGAGATAGAGAAAATAGCCTTAGGAAACAGAGAGCAAGCCATGAAGTTTGGAAGACTCTGGGTTCAATTCCCACCTCTGACATATACTGCCTATGAGACTGTGGGCAAGTCACTTAACTTCTCATTGCTCTAAGCAACTCTAAATTGCAGAAAAAGTCAGATTTACATTGGAAGAAAAAAAAACATTTACTCACATGGGATTTCCTTATTCCAATGAAAGCAAAGGTCCATCCCCATCCCTCTCAATTTTGCGGATATCTTGGGTTTACCCCTTGTCTTCCTGTCTTAAATTGTAAGCTTCTAGAAGGCAGAGATTTTCACTTTTGCTTTTGTGTCTCTAGCACCTAGTATAGTTCCTGACACATATAGGCATATAATACAGGCTTATTGAATTTATTCATTAATTGACTATAAAAGAAAAGTAGTAGGTGGGACATGATAACTGTCTTACGGTATTTTGAAGAATTGTCAAATAAAGGAGGAAATATAATTAACCTGTTTGATCACAGAAAGCAGAAAAAAGGCAATGAGTACATGTTGTAGAGTCACATTTGGGCTTCCTAACTATTAGAGGAAGTTTGTCATTATATATCTAGCTTTATACCTACCTATGAACTATCTACCTACCTACTTACCTCTCTCTCATCTATCTATCTATTTATCTATCTATCTACCCACCTACCTATCTGTCTATCTATCTAGATGCTTTTCTGAAAGTTCTCATAGTACTAGCTCTGTTGCCCCAGATGGTATGGGCATTCCCAAACCAAGGATTCACCATGCCCACATCTCCAATGCTACTTTACTCCAAGATAAGCACATAATTCCCTCCAGAACCCTTGCTATTTACTGTGTTCCTCTTGGTTTGCTATGCCAACCACTGGCGTCACTGTTTTGTTTGAAATGTCTTCCTTTGAAAGAGCAATATCATTCCCCTGGCAAGAGGTGGGGGCTATGAGAGCAGTGATAAGAATGGTGGGAAATTGTCCAATCCTCCCAATGCTTCAAATCTTCTCTCCATTCCAAAACCTGGGTCTTTGCTTCCTTAGAAGTTCCTTCTGTGCAGGCATTGATAAAAGAAGGTTAATGTGTTTGCTCAAAGAGATACAGGGGGTGCTCTGACGTGAGAATGATTGCTGGGAGAGCACTGAGCAAACCTCCATCAAAAGAAGGGGTATTTCAAATGTTAAGATGCTAGTCTGGCAATGAAATTTTTTGGGTGACAGGGTGAGGAAACAGACATTGTCCCCAAGTTAATGCAAAAGAGAGAGAGAAAGAGAGAGAGAGAGACAGAGAGAGAGAGAGAGAGAGAGAGAGAGAGAGAGAGAGAGAGAGAGAGAGAGAGAGAGAGAGAGAGAGAGAGAGCTTTAAAAGCAGATCCCTGATACTGTCTGAGCAATCAGGCAAGAGGTTGATTGGGTAAGCCCTGGGGAAAGGTCCCTTTTAGTCAGACTCAGTAAATCTTAGGAGATTTTTGGGGACACAATGAAAATTAAAACTCTAGTGACACTGCTCACAATTCTCATGCCTACAGCTTTTCCAGCCTACCCATCTACAACAGGGCCAACTGATCTGCCACTTCAAGAAGGTAAGGTTTTCACATTTTGGGGAGAAGTTCGAGAAAATTTCAACCATTTCTAGAAGAGAGAACCAAAAAGCACTTCCCTGAGAGACATTCTACTCCTGCCTCTGAGATTAATCAGATGTATGGCCTTGGACAATTCAGTTTGCTGGTCTAGTACTCAATTTTCTCACCCAGAAAAGGAAAGAGTTGAACTAGATGTTCTCTAAGGTACCTTTCATTGACCATTGAAATGGTTATTAAGTACCACGCTCTGGGGGATACAATGTCAAAAACAAAAACAAAAAAAAGTCTACTCTCAAAAGGCTTATATTCTTTTCAGGAAAAAATATGGAAAAAAAAACTTCCCAAGGAAGGATGCTAGACCCGGGGGTGTCAAGATAGACTTCCTGTAAAAGGTGACATGAGCTACATTTTTAAATCTGGTTTTTCTGTCATGTGGAAATGAGACTGGGGTGTATTTCAGGATACTTTGCCTGGAGAGGATGAAGAATGCCATACAATAACCTGGAAAGGTAGGCAAGACCCAGATTAAAAACCAGACAGAGAAGTGTCCAATATTCTGTAGCTGTATGATTACATGATTCTTACTTCTCACTGGCAGGATGTATAGATTCTGGTCTTTGACTCAGTTTATATGGAGGGAAGATCTAAATTAGTATACTCAGAAATGAAATGGTAAAATGAGACAACAAATCTAAGCTTAAGCTTTGGGGGAACTACAGAGACCAGGATGTCAGAGATCCAGAGAGGTTATAGAAGACTATTATAGGCTATATAGAAGGAAATTGTGTTTCCAATTGGAATTATTACTATGGTTAATGATAACCCTTTGAGGTAGGTACTACATAAGAAATGTAGCACTTATTCAACAAGAAAGGAGACTTAAAGGGTAGAAGAGGACTGATTGATGACATCCTTTCCATACATGTGGCCTTTTGGCACCCTCTTTTCCCTTTCTTTCCCCTTTTAAGTCTGTCTTAGGTGTCAACTTGAACCACATGTCACTTGTGTGTCAATGATGGGGTGGAAAAAATTACACAGTGATTTACAGAATCAGAGTTGGAAAGATCCTTAGGGATCAGCTAGTTGAAACTCCTTGCTGATATGAATTAATTCAATAACCATTTATTAAATACTTCTTATGAGTTAGGAACTAGGCTTAGTGCGAGAGATACAAAAGCAAAAAGCAAAACATGGGTTTTCAATTCCACTGGTGAAAGAAAGTAGTTAATGAGTTATATAGTTATGCAATGTATTTGCAGTCTTAAAACACTTTATAAATACTAGCTATTTATTATATACTAAAATACTTTTAGTATTTTACTATTTACTACTAAAATATTTTGTAGTTTCACCTTTTTTGTTGTAGTAATGATTAAGAAAAAGTGATCTCAGGGTGGCTAAGTGGTGCAGTGAATAGATTACGGCCCTGGAGTCAGGAGGACCTGAGTTCAAATTCAGCCTCAGACACTTAACACTTACTAGCTGTGTGACCTTGGGCAAGTCACTTAACACCAATTGCCCTACCTTCCCCCTCCAAAAAAGATAAAAAAGAAAAGAAAAAGAAAGCTCCAATCAAATGGAAGAAGAAATGTTGATTTTCTCCCATTTGCTTCTCTACCCACCTTTCATTAATTTTTGTAGAGAAATAATCTGACAATATTAGAGAGTCTAACATGTAAATGATAACACTGTTCTCTTGTCTTATATAGATAAAAGACTGACACCTTTGGAAAATCCCAGTACTGACCAAAAAGGGAAAATTCTGAAACTTTCATCTGAACTTGAAGAAGCAAAAACAAATCCCAAAATGAGATTGAGTCCTGCAGTCGCTGAACTCAGAGGTAAGTATTCAAACAAACAAATCATTTATGAAATTTGGAAGAAATAACCATTTTTATAAAGACATAAATATTGCTTTGCCCACAAGTTATTTTCAAAAATATGAACTTAATAATCAAAAACATAAACATTCCAATATAGAAAGAACAAAATTCAGGATTGTGTACAAGGTAGTTAGGTGGTACACTGCAGCATCTGGATTCAGGAAGTCCCATCTTCTTGAGTTCAAACCCCACCTCATACGTTTACTATCACTAGCAAATCACTTAGCCCTGTTTACCTCAGTTTCCTCATCTGTAAAATGAACTGGAGAAGGAAATGGCAAACTATTTCAGTATCTTTGCCAAGAAAAACCCAAAATGTGGCCACAAAGAAGTGGACACAGCTGTAAAACAACTGAAAAATAAGAAAAAGACTTTTTTGTACATTTTTTAAAAGTACATGTCAAATTTAACATGGTAGCAACAAAACTACTCTGCGCGGGTCCTATATTTCTTTTTGCTTTTCCTCTGTCTTTTCATTATTTTATTAATGATCTTTTCTTCTTACATTTGTCTCTTCCCACTAACCCTGCCCCCAACCCCCACCCTGAAACCTTCCCTTATAACAAATAAATATAGTTAGGTAAAGCAAATAAACACATTGACAATATCTGAAAATGCATGCCTCATACTGAATCTCTTAGCTTATCCCCTTTCTGCTAAGAATGTTCGGGTGGAGTGGGGGCAGTGTTGGAAGTGAAGGTGAAGACATACTTTATCTTAGGTCTTCTAAAATCATGATTGGTAAAAATGAGCTGGAGGAGGAAATGGCAAACCATGTTTGTTGTTCAAAGTTCTGAAATCTTTTACAATTGTTTCCTTTACATTATTGAGAAAATCATACAAATTGTCCTCCTGATTCTGCTCATTTCACTATACATCAATTCCTATAATTCTATACATGTTTCTCTGAATATTTTTCATTTTAGTGCAATAATATTCAGTACATTCATATGCCACAATTTGTTCAACCATTTCCTAATTAATCAGTGCTCTCTTTTCCCTGTTTATTGTTACAACAAAAAATGAAGCTATAAATATTTGGCATTTAATAAAAATAGCTACTATTTATTATTACAATAACTATTAGCATAAATATTAATACAATTATTGGCAAAAGCAATATTAATATTACAATGATAACTAACTATTATTTTTAACCCTTTGAGGTAGGTATTACTTGGGAAATGTAGCATTTATACTGCTATAAGAAAGGAGACTTCTACAATACAGGAGAATTTGGACTAACAACATCTTTTCCAAATAGTTGACCTTTTAATGACTTCCTTTTCCTTTCTTTTTAAGTCTGTGAACCTTGAAGGTTCACAGAGCACTTTATAAATATTATCTTCTTTTACCCTTGCAACAACACTAGGAGATAATACTTTTATAAGCTTCATTTTACAGGTGAAGAAATTGAAGCAAATAGAAGTTTTGCCTAGGGAGGTGGCCAGGTAGCACAGTGAGTAAGAGCACCAGCCACAGAGTTGGGATGACTTGGGACTGAATCCAGGCTCAGACACTTAGCACCCACCCAGAAACACTTGGCCATGTAACCTTGAGCAAGTTACTTAACCCCAATTGCTTAGGGGTAGCCAGGTGGCTCAGTGAGTAAGAGCACCAGCCCCAGAGTCGGGATGACCTGGGATTGAATCCGGGCTCAGATACCACCACACCCAGAAATAACTGGCCATGTAACCTTGAGCAAGTTACTTAACCCCAATTGCTTTAAAAAAAAAAAAAAGAAGAAGTTTTGCCTCGGGTCACACAGGGAGTAAATCTTCTGACTCTAGGTCCACCTCTACACACTGTACCACCTAGCTGGGTTCTTTTCTTCTGTCTTCCCTTCTTTGGGAGGTATATGCATAGAAGTGTCAATTCTAGGTCAAAGGGAAATGTTCAGTTTATTGACATTATCGATATAATTGCAAATAGTTTTCCAGAATTGCCAAACCAATTCACACCTCCGCCAACATTACATTTGTGTGACTATACTCCCCATGGATGATTTTTTCTTAAAAGAAATATATAAAAAGATGATGTTGAACTTACAAGTTGGATTTGCAGATCTCTATACAGAAAATCTGGAACTAGGGCTCAGGTTGGGAAGTTGAATGTGAGAGCTATCAATCTGACAAATATCAATTATGTGGCTTTATGAACAAAATACTGGAGATACAGAAATGAGAACTGATAAGAGTCCCTTCTCTAAAGGAACTCATAATGTATTGGAGGGAATATGACACAGACAGAAATAAATATGATTCAAGGTAAAATATGATGATCTGGATGAAGTTTTGAAAGAAGATTTGAACAGGAAAAGATCATTTTCAGCTCATAAGGAAGAGAATAGAAGGAAATGAAGGAAGAGGATTTCAATGGGTAGAGATGAGAAGTCGGTGCATAGAAGATGACTTTTAGGAATGCATAAAGCTAAAAGGGGAAAATATGAGGGGACTACCTAGCATTCCAGTTTGGCTGAAATGAAGAACATGTTCAGGAGGACAATTTGAAATAGTACTGGAAAGATAGGAGTTTGATTGCAGAGTACCTAATATATGAAGGTCCTTACCTTCCTTCATATTTATTTAGTAAAATAGTTAAATGTTGAGGAAAAGGAGGAGTGAGTCAAGCCACCATAACTTCCCCGAATTCATCTGTGATACACCCAGACAAATTACCAACTCAACATGTAAATATTGGACATTTCAGCAACTTGGCATACTTGCTGGGTTTATTCAAATATGGAATAATCTCATTCTTATTAGGATATCTGATAATTCATCCTACTAATGTAAAAACAAATGCCCACTCCAGAACAGTGTACTTAAGAACATAGAAAATTCAGTCTTAGGACAATTATTTCTGCTCAGATTAACACCTGTCTAAGAAGTTAATTAATTTCCTAGCAGCTTAAATGATGAATGGGGGCAAGCCATCCACTTGAGTAGTACTGAAAGTGTCTCGAATATGCTCCCATGGTATGAGTCTCCTCAATTCCCAGCTAGGGCTCATCCTAAGCCAAACAAAGCATTAAGCAATTCTCTAAATATAGGAGCAATTAAAAATGCCTCAGGAAGAGAGTCCTAGCATACAGAGAGAGAGAATTTAACTACAGTCTGTCTCCAATTATCTAATTGCCCTGTCCTAATTAAAGGTAAATAATAGTCTTCAGAGACTGAGGTGTCTCAAGGTGATTTTCTTGGATACCTCTGATTTTTTTTTACAAGAAACAATAAAATAAGATTACTCTCAAACTCTTTCACATAATAGTCATAAAATATTAGAACTGATTTGGAAATCATCTAAACCAAGCCTATCATCTTATAAATGAGAAGAACTTAATGGAAGAATTCATTTTAAAGTGAAGCTGATCCTGTGAATTATATAATCTGGATTTCAGCAGTACAATATGGTGAAAAAGATGACTGAACTTGGATTTGAGAGAAAGGAGGTTGCATCCTGGCTCTGATACTTACAAACTTTGTAATGCTGGGTAAGTAATTTCACTCCCCTGAGCCTTCAATTCCTTATCAATAAAATGATTATACCAATACTTGCAATGCCTGATCTTAGAAACTTTAACATAACACAATCTATAGAAATGGTATGGTATAATGACTGCAGGCGTAGCTTTAGAGGCAGAATGACCTGGTTTTATATTTTGCCTTTCACATATACTAACTGGGCAAGTCACTTAATCTCACACGGCCTCAGATCATTCTCAGAGACCATAAATTACCCAAGAATTGCCAATCTGCATTGGTGAATAGAGTTTCCACACTGAGACTTCCCCCATACTAATGAAATCAACAGATCTGGGCCCCTTCCCAAAGAATCATAGGCTCACATTACACAAATGTTAGTTATTATTATAGTTTCCAAAATAATAATTCAGGTTGTTCACTTAAAATAAGTTACAAGTTGGCAGTGACTTTGCTTCCTAATTAAAACTAAAACCATGGAAATTTAGGATTTTAGAAGAGACCTTAGAAGCTGTCTAGTTTAACATTAAATTATGTAGGAATCCCCTCATGAGTCAAATCTTGTAGCATGGGACAAATATTTGAGGAAAATGGCTGGCTTGACAAAGGCAGATTTTATCTTTTCAAAGTACATTTAAGGGCAGCTTGGTGGCACAGTGAATATAGTACTGGTCCTGGAATAAAAAGGACTTGAGTTCAAATCCAGCCCCAGACACTTAACACTTACTAGCTGTGTGACCTTGAGCAAGTCACTTAACTCCAACTGCCCTGCCTTCTCCACTCCAAAAAGACAAAAAAAAAAAAATAACTAACAACAAAGTACATTTAAAGCTACACAAATTTGTACCAAGAAAAAAAAACTCCTAGGTAACTGAATTTCAAAAGTACCACTTCCTCATCTTCCTACCCATCACCCTATGAGGAAGACAGATTTCCAAAGAACACTGTTCTCAGTCTGGAATTTATTAAACTAACCTAGCGTTAGGTTGTTAGATAATATTGAGTATATCAAATAGATAACTTAAAAATGATAACACACATCATTGTCCTTTAAGGAAATGGAAGCTATTTCTTTAAGGAAATCAGAGTTATTTTTAAAATTTTATTCATAACTTCCATGTTTCAAATTTCATATCTTTCCTTTGTCTACTTTTCCCATGCTTAAGACCCCCTTTCCTAACAAAATTGAATCTTTGGAAAGTTCTGGTTTAGAAATGAGCCCTGAACAGTGTTCAAGTCTTGGACACCTAGAATGCCCCAATATAAATATTTGTTTATACCCCAGTCATAAAAATTCTCCATGAGGGGGAAGAGTGAAGATGGTGGAGTAGAAACACAACCTCCCTGCTGCTCCGGCTTCCACCTTCCCAAATCAATGTAAAAGGGGACTCTAAACAAACTTTGGAGCTGCAGAACCCACAAAATGACACAGAGAAGCTAACCTCCCACTGAGGACAGCCCGGCAGGCTGTCAGGAAATGGCCAGCACAGCGATCTGGGAGCCAAACCCAGCCCCAGGGTAGGCCTGACCAGCCAATGCCGAAGGGACTAAAGATCAGTAGCAGCTGTGGCCATTTCCAGATTTATCAATACGCAGATGCGAAGGACAAAATGAGAGGTCAGTGTAGTCTGGACTTTGGGACCAGTAAGTGGGAGTGCATGGCTTTTGCCCCCAAGGCGAGAAGCCACTGAGGCACCAGCACAGCCAGCCAGCGCCATGTGGCAGCTTCAGCTCCTGGCCTGCAAAGTGTAGGGGACCAAGCACCAGTCTGAGGGGTAATCGCTCTTGCTTTAACCTGCTTGGATCTGGATTGCAGTCTAGGGTGGAGGTCCTGGGGTGTGTGTCCAGCTTGCCAGAGTGTGTGGAGACCTCAGAGAGGGCACCCATCTAATACCTCTGGCAGCTGAGAAAACCCCAGCATTTGGGACGAAAGCTCCCCTGTCTGGTGGCAGAGTTCTACTGTGGCAAAAAGGCCAGGGGTCAAGTGACTGAGGGGTGACATGACCAGGCAAAGGAAACAAAGCAGACAGAAGATTCCAACATTAGACTCCAATTTTGGGGACAAAAAGGAGCAAAGCATGGAACAGGAGGAAGACAGTGAAGCCAGAACTCCTGCACCAAAAGCTTCAAAGGAAAATATGAGCTGGTTACAGGCCATAGAGGACCTTAAGAAGCAGATAAGAGAAGTGGAGAAAAATTGGGAAGAGAAATGAGAACAACACAAGAAAATTATGAAATGAGAGTCAACAGCCTTACTGAGGAAAATAACACTTTAAAAAACAGACTGACTCAAATGGCAAAAGAGCCTCAAAAAGGCAATTAGGAGAAGAATGCCTTAAAAAGTCAAATTTGCCAGATGGAAAAAGAATCTCAAAAGCTCAATGAGGAGAATCATGGCTTCAGAATTAGACTGGAGCAAATGGAAGCTAATGACTTTATGAGAAATCAAGATGCTATTAAACAGATCCAAACAAATGAAAGAATACAAGGCAATGTGAAATATCTCATCGGAAAAACCACTGACCTGGAAAATAGATCCAGGAGAGATAATTTAAAAATTATTGGACTACCTGAAAGCCATGATCAAAGAAAGAACCTAAAAATCATCCTCTAGGAAGTTCTCCAAAAAAACTGCCTGGATGTTTTAGAATCAGAGGGCAAAATAGAGGTTGAAAGAATCCACCGATCACCTGCTGAAAAAGATCCCAAAAAGAAAACTCCTAGGAATATTATAGCCAGGTTCTGGAATTCCCAGATTAAGGAGAGAATATTACAAGCATCCAGGAAGAAACAATTTGAATATTGTGGAAACACAATCAGGATAACCCAGGATCTGGCAGCTTCTACACTAAGGGATGGAAGGGCTTGGAATATGACATTCCGGAGGTCAAAGGAGCTGGGATTAAAACCAAGAGTCACCTACCCAGCAAAACTGAGTATCATGTTTCAGGGGAAAATATGGTCATTCAGTGGAATAGAGGACTTTCAAGCATTCTTGTTGAAAAAAAACAGAGTTGAATAGAAAATTTGACATTCAGATACAAGAAGCAAGAAAAGCATGAGAAGGCAAACAGGGAAAAGAAATCATAAGGAACTTATCAAAGTTGAATTATTAACATTCCTACATGGAAAAACAATAATTGTAACTTTCAAAACTTTTCTCAGTAGTTGAAGGGAATAGAAATATGTGTGTGTGTATATATATATATGAGGGTATATGGGCACATGAATACATATGTGAATGTGTGTATATATGTTTACACGTATACATAGATAGAGGGCACAGAACCAATTTAACAGGAAGGGGTGATACTTAAAAGGTGAAATTAAGAGGTGAGAGAGGAATATAATGAGAGGAGATTGGGAGAAACAGATTGGAGTAAACTATCTCATACAGAAGAGGGAAGGGAAAATGGTTACAATGGAGGGAAAGAATAGGAAGGCAAAAGGGAATGGGTCAACCTTATTCCCATTGAATTTGGCTTGAGGAGGGAATGATATACACACTAAATAGGGTATCTCACCCTACAGGAGAGTAGGGGGAAAAGGGATGAGAGCGGGGGATGATGGAAGGGAGAGTAGGCGGGAGGGAGGGAAGTTGGGAGCACCCACTTTTGAAAAGAGACGGGATCAAAGTAGAGAACAGAACAAGTGGGAGGTGGGATAGGAGGGAGGGAAATATAGTCAGTCATTTACAATATATCTACTATGTTATTGTTTTGCATTATCCACACATATACATCCTATACTGAACTGCTTATCTTCCCAGTAAGGGTGGGTGACAATGGAGGAAGGGGATGAATCTGGAATTCAAAGTTTTAAAATCAAATATTCAAATGTGTATGTATATATATATATGTGTGTGTGTGTGTGTGTGTGTGTGTGTGTGTGTGTATACTATTATCAATACTATTTTACATGTGATTGGGAGATAATATATACAGGCACTGGGGCATAGAGATCCACTGGAAAAGTTGAAAGGAGTATGGGAGAAAATATGGGAGAGGGCAGATTGGAGGAGGGGATATCCTGTGGGACTGCTATTTTAGGGGGTGGGCAGGGGAAAAACGGGGAGAAAATTTGTAACTCAAAATCTGGCGGAAATGAATGATGTAAATCAGAAGTTAATAAAGAATTTGAAAAAAAATTCTCCATGAAAACCATTGAGAGGCATGAACTCATAAGGTACCCACTTTTCATCTAATATTTTCAAGAGTTGAAGGTCTATGTATTAAAGCAAAGAGTAAAATTCAGCAGAAGAGTTTTAGTTCTTGATATTACTGATATACTAATGCCTCTTAAAGAAAGAATGGGGAACCTATACAAGCTAAAGACAGCTCTGAATCACCAACTGAAGGAGCTGACATGGGATGCAGCAATAAATGTGATTTGCCTAAGGACGCAAAATGCCAGGAACTCTTGGTCCAAAAGGAGGAGAGACACTTTTTTTTGGTTATGTTGTGTTAGCAAGAATTTATGAAAGATCAGTGTCCTGAAGACATCAAGAGGTTAAATGTGACAACCCCATCAAAGAACTGGAAAGGTAAAAGTTGAGTATTAATTTGTTATTTTGTTGATATGGTCTTACTCCCTTTTTTTTTTTTGCCTTTTGGAGGGCAATTGGGGTTAAGTAACTTGCCCAACGTTACACGGCTAGTTTTTTTGTGTTGGTGTTAAGTGTCTAAGGCCGGAACCGAACTCGGGTACTCCTGACTCCAGGGCTGGCATTTTACTCACTGTGCCACCTAGCCACCCCTGTCTTACTCTTTTTTAAAATGAATTGGCTAATTTAAAGGCAAATTTCCCTAGTTGCTTATATTGACACTATTAGAGACAACTTTATTACCACATAAATGACTTGACATTTGGAGGATTATTCTACCTGGCTAACTAATTTATTGTTATTATTAGCTCATCTGTGAAAATGAAGGACCCATATTTTTGCTACATTATGCCAAGTTCTGTCTTTGCATGAAATTTTCCTAATTCATAGTCACCTTTGCAGCATGGGATAAATATTTGGGGGAAATGGCTAGCTTGACAAATGCAGATTTTATCTTTCCAATGGCATTTTCTGTTTAGACCATTCATTAATTTAATAGGGTTACTCACATGCCATAATATATTTTCATTCATTTGTCCGTCCAAGAAATATTTTAAGTACTGTTATGAAGAATGCTGTGCTAAGAACTAGAAGTGCTACAAAGTTAGATAAGACTTAGCTCCTATCCACATGCAACCTGTAGTATAGCAGAGAGATAGGAAACCAGTATAGCTATAATATGCAACATTACATGCAAGTGCAGTAGAGTTGTAGAAGAAAGTGAGGTCTGAGTAGGAAGGTTGCTACCAACCAGGGGTTTGGGGAAAACATATTGGAAAAGTTAGCATTTGAGTAGGACTCTAAAGGATAGGAAAGAATTCAACAGGCAAAGGAAGGACATTAAAAGAACAGTTTAAACAAAAGTTTAAAAAAAAAAAAAACATTGTCAGCAGGAAAGTTCAGAGGAAATTCAAGAAACAGAGACTGGTTGAAGCATAGGGACCACAAAGGTTAGTAGCTATGTGAAATAAATTTGGAAAGAGAAAATGTCACAACACTGTAGAAGGTCTTAAATGTCAGACAAACGAGACAGATATTTACTTGGCAGACTTTAGAGAGCTGATGAATATTTTGGAGAGGAGTTTTGAGAGCAGGAGAGCGATATGACCAAGTTGATATGTGAGAAAAATTATTCTAGCAATAGAATGACAATTTGGAGAGAAGAGAGAGTCAAGTTTGCAAGACCTGTTGAGACTAGCAATAGTAGAGACAAGATAGTAACAAGGGTCCAAACTAGTGTGGTTGTAGTGGAGACAGAGAGAAGGGGCCAAGTAAATCACTGTTGCTGAGGTAGAATTGACAGGTCTCAATGGAGTATAAGGTGAGGAATGTGGAAGAATGAAAATGGATGAAGAATTTGAGAAACAAATCACAAGCCTAATGCAGAGGCAAGATTTAGTAGTAGTAATGAAGCATTTCAATTATCTTTTGTAGTTCTCTCTCTTTCTCTGCCCCAAGCAGAGCAATGAGCAATGTCTTGACTTGTCTTAATTATCATCCCATCCTTCAAAATATGGAGAAATAAATGTGGACAACTACTGTTATACATATGATTCTTACCCTCAAAAAAGTAGCAATTAGCTTTAGGGGCATAGGATTGTGGGGGGGGCATATTCTGATACACACCTTAGATTTGGGGAGAACAAATCTTAGTGTTCAAAGAAAAAATAAGTAGACTCTAATGGTCTGAAATTCTATAGAGGAAGCCATTTCAGGAGTGATAGAAAACTCTTTAGTAGACTTCTGAAGATTCAAAAATAAATAGTTTCAGTGATGAGTCAAGGGGAGCGATGTCTAAAGAGAGACTAATATGGTTGCAAGGGAATGTCACCAACCATCTTAAAAAGACATGTACAAAAGCTCTGATTTTTCCTTGGTCAAGTCACACACACACACACACACACACACACACACACACACACACACACACACTTTTTGGTTTTTATTGGAGAAAGACCTTCCAGATTTAAAAGTCAGAGAATGTTAGACTTCCCATCTTCTTTTTGGTATCCTAAATGGCATCTCTGGATCAACTGGCAGCAGTGTCTGTTCCAGGAGCCAAGGACAAATTGAATGTAGATACACCATGCTTAAGGAGAACTTTTTGAACACAAATGTAATAAAATGATTTCCAGCAACAGGGCCTGTGAGTTACCCATTTACCACGTGTGATTTCTAAGCCACTTACTC
Source organism: Petaurus breviceps papuanus (assembly GCF_028583685.1). NCBI lineage: Eukaryota > Metazoa > Chordata > Mammalia > Diprotodontia > Petauridae > Petaurus > Petaurus breviceps. Next base: position 9,296,105 of record NW_027187374.1, on the reverse strand, counting down.
TTTAAGTACTTGTGGGAGAGTGTATCAGAAACTTTAGAGAACATGTTTTGTATCATCTGTGCTTCCTATGCCAACTTAGTAAATGTCATTTCTAAAAAGTCACTTACGTCTGGCTGACCAAATGATTATCAACTATTGATCTTATGGGGGAAACATACTGATAGGGGCTTTACCCAATGACATTGGCCCCTGAACTCTTAGTGGTATCCCTAGATCTATTGGGGAAGGTGTAGCAGGATGACTTTGGAAACCCAACTCATGACTGGAGGTGGGCATTGAGATATGGATTCCAAAGAACTTACATGGGCTATATCTATACAACTAGGTCTCAATTGATGCAAATAATGAATCACCCTAAAGTAGTCCAAGTATTCAGTTTTGTACCATTGAAAGGTATTATTAGGTAAAATATGGTCATTGGTTCCAGCCCAGTGGAAATATTCAGTGTGATTTTGGATAATGAGATCATTTCAGAGGATTCATTATTTGACCTAATTAAACCTAGTTTTATATTGTACATATGTGTATATAAAAGGCCATGGTTTTTATGAATGGCTCTTCCTTTATATTTTATTACCTATGCATTTCTGAACTATTTGTTCTTCCTACTCTATAGTTACTCTTCACAGAATCTAGGTTGAGAGACGTGTGTGTGTGTGTGTGTGTTATGCACATGTCAGTTTCTCTAATTCTTTGGATTAGATTTGTAAGACTCCAGGCAACTGCATTCTTTCTAGTCATTAAGTACATTTCACTCCTGGACAAAATTTTTATTCCTTTATCTTAAGCCATGTTCTAGAAATCCAAATCCTACTCTTGAATACCATATTCTTAAGCAACTATTCACTCCTCAAATCTACTTTTCTCTCTTCTGGAGAACTTGCCTTTGATTAGCAGCAATGATGCTGATGGAATGACTGGGTGACATAGTGAATAGAGTGCCAGGCCTGGAGTCAGAAAGATTCATATTTGTGAGTTCAAATCTAGCCTCGGACACTTAGTAGCTGTGTGACCCTAGGCAAGTCACTTAATCCTGTTTACCTCAGTTCCTCCTCTGTTAAAAAAATAATGAGCTAGAGAAGGAAATGGCAAACCACTTCAGTATCTTTTCCAAGAAAAATCCAAATGGGGTCACAAAGAGTTGGACACGACTGAACAACAATAATGTCAATACCACCTGTGGGGTCTATGCTTTTCCATTTCTTGTCCAAGACTTCATAATCTTTAGTAGTGACTTTTCAATTCCTCATAACAGTATCATGCCATAGGCTCACAGGATCATAGCTCTAGCACCAAAAGGTAGCTCAGAGACCATCTAGTCCAACTCTTTTATTAAAAAAATTTTATTATTATGAACTTGCCACGCATCAGTACACATGAGCATTTCCTCATACAAAGAAAAGCAGGAAAAGAGCACTTCATATGAAACTGAATTTACACTTTTAGAAAAATTCTCCAAATTTAACATGACAATTTCAATACTGTGCTGCTAATCTGTATCCCCTTCTGAATTTCTTTCTGCTTATGTTTAAATGATTGATTTTTACTCATTTGTTTAAAAAAATATCAGTATCAATAATATTTCTCTTCCTTTCTCCCTCTCTTGGAGCAATTAAATATCAACAGGATCATCTTATTTGTACCTGGAAATGTATTCTTCATTCTCTGTATCTAGTCCATTATCTCTTTGCCAAGAGCTGGGAAGCATGATTTCTACAACCCCCTCATTTTATAGATAATGAAACTGGGGCCCAGGGACTTTAAGTGACTTTCCAAAGGTTACACAGGTAGTAAATACCAGAAATGAGATGTGAATCAAGATCATCTGACCCCAAAGACAATGTTTTCTCCTCTATATCAAGCCTGAATCACTAGAAGTGGTAGTTGTCCAGTTTAACAAATATTGAGTTTCTTTGGCATATCCCGGATGCTTGCTCAGGAAAAGAGCAGCCCTTTCTGTTGTTGACATCTGTTTGACAAATGGCTGCCTCAGTACTGCCAAGCAGGAAATGACCAACTACCCCTCATCATCTGGTTTTCCTCTGGCCCTTCTGGGTTGACTTCTCACCTGACAGCACTTTTGGACCTACATCATCATCATCTGAAGGACAAATAGTTGCTTCCATTTCAGAAGGTACAACTTTCTTCTACATCAAGAACTTACCCCCCACCCCAATTCCCATTATTCAGTGGTTCTACTGCATTCCTTTTCCCTTTGTTCCACCTTATTCTATCCTCCAGCCTCCTTGTATAGGTTAGAATGCCATTCTGTCTTTTTAGATTCTTTTTGTTATTTTTCACATGGAATTCTTTATTCTATTTTGAGAGTAATACTTTGCCCCATCCCCACTCCTGAAAGACTAAACAACAAAGAGGCATTCCTCAAACCTTTTCATCTTTTTTTCAAGGAGGCTGAGAATTATGTTATTTCTATATTTGCTTCAGACAGTCTTCTGTCAATCTCAATAAGACATGCCCAAACCATCTCTACTTATTGCAAAGTTTGGTGTAAGGAAAATCTTCCTAACAATTAGAGTTATTAAAAAGTAAAATGGACTGTCTTAGATTATGAATTACCTCTACCAGTCACTGGAAGTCTTCAACAAAGGCTGTATGGCCATTTGTTGGATATTTTATAGAGAGGATTATATCTTAGAGTTTTACAAGGAATTTTCCAGGAGAACTATTTGCAAGAACAACAGCTGTCAGGGCGGCCAGGTGGTGCAGTGAGTAAGAGTGCTGGCCCCAGAGTTGGGAGGACCTGGGATTGGTTCCGGCCTCAGATACTTAACACCCACACAAAAAAAGCTGGCTGTGTAACCTTGGGCAAGTTACTTAACCCCAATTGCTTTAAAAAAAGAAAAAGAACAACAACAGTAGTCAAGGGCACTCTTTCCAGAGAGACCCTGGATTGTAGACTCCTTAATGGCAGAAATTATATTTTATACTTTTTATTCCCTATGTTACATAGAGGGGAAGGGAACAAGTATTTATTAAGCACCTGTGCCAGGCACTGTACTAAACGCACTAAAAATATTATCTCGTTGGTCTAGCATGATGCTAAGACATTAAAATTTGTTCAATAAATATTAGAAAAAATAAATTGCTCCAGTTGAATTGATCACTGTAAAGCACTCTACTGCTCATTAGTCTAAGTTAAAAAAAAATTAAGTTGACTCCCAAATAAACCATCTATTTCCTTTCTTTATTGTGCATGTGAATACTATAACTGATCTTCGGGGATGAACATGACTATTTGTTTCTCTAAGATTTAAAAAAAATTTAAACACTTGCCCAGGAGACCATCTTACTCTCAAGTGAATCAAGAAACATTGGAGCAGCTAAAGGGAATCCTCAGCTAATTTTCCCAATGAAATGGGTTTCAATGAAGTTAAAAGACTTACCCAAGGTCACATCATTCATAGGTGACAGAGTTAGGACTAGAACTCAGGTCTCATTATGTTTAGCCTGATATTCTCTTTTATGTCACCATCATGCCTGTTGACACACAGACTGAATTTGCTTAGCATCTCTGAAGGACAGTAGCAGAAATGACAATGACTAGAGCTGCTATCTCTGTGACTCAGTATCACCATCCACACCAGCTTCCAGATATCCTGAGGATATCTCCTGTACCCTACATGAGGATAAATTAATGACTATGAATCTTCTGACCTTACTCTCCTGGAGTGATGAATCTACATTATCCCTTCGGGTTCTAGGACTACCCTGAGAGTTTGACAGGTGTCTATAAGGCCATCAGCTGAGCCCCATCTGGCACCCCTGTTTGGTGCCAGTGAGTAGTACCTCAGTTCTATTAAGCCACTTAACATCAATTAGCTTTTACAAAAGGATATTTACTTTGAAGATAACTAAGAACAAAAGCATCAAAAATTTTCCGAACACCACATGGGCATATTCCTCCTTTTCTCACCTTGGTCTCTAGGGAGAGTGGGCTCAAAGCTAACATATCTTCTGCAAAGCATTGGTTTCAACAATTTTACATCCAGATGAGGTATGAATAATAAATGAGTCCTTATCTCAGCTCCTCTTGGCTGGGTTCTGAAGGTCATTCCTTGCTTGTCAGGGCATTGATGCTAGATTGCCTGCAAAACTCTGAGTGAAATCAAATTTCTAGACTCACTCTCTCTCTCTCTCTAGACCTTTCAAAATTCAGATGGTTAGAACTTCCTGATTAATCTATTTCAACAAAAAAGGAAAAGGACAAATGTTAAGGCAGGCAAAGAAATGAGGCCTATTTTCATGGGATTGTATGAATTTGGAAGGGAGCCAAGACCTCTTCCCTTATGCCACTATGTCTCACTGCATTTACTTAGCACAGTGTTCAGTATAGAGTAGGTGCTTAATAAATGTTTATTGACTGACCAGACACTATCAGCAAAGGAGTCAAAGTGATCCACCAAGAATACAGCCATGCAGAATGGCCCAGCCCCTGGTCATTGGTGCCTTTTTGAAGGCAACCTCAGTTCAGTCCATACTAATACAGCCAATAAAAAATGTTCCTTTTAAACATGTGGTTATTAGACTGTAATCAGTTACAGAATGTATACATGTCCTCAAATCTCTCTCGGGCACTTCTATTACTTGTCATCATGACTCTCCCAAAAGCAGGTTCCCCCAGTCTCTTCACAGGGGAAGACAATGTCAGAGGGGTGCTTGTGCCAGATCCCCTTGCAAATGAAAGAATAAAAAAAAATTACTTACTAAGTGTTTACTATATGCCAAGTACTTTGCTAAATACTTAAGATACAAATATGAAAGAGAATATGAATATGAAGTCCCTGATGTCATGGAATTTATAATCTAATACATGTATAAAGGAGTAGTACCTAGGAAAGGGAGAGATGAACTGGGAAGCATTGGTACCCTCTCATATTCTTGGTACACAAAGAGCCTAAGTAGTTTACTAATACAGTGAAATCCCTACTTAGAGGTTTAATAACAGAATAGACACTCGTCTGTCTCTGATTGGGTAATAAACCTACCTATGAGCAAAGGAATGTCTGCAGAAGTCAGCTTTGAGACTACAAAAAGGCTGGATGCCAGATGGTAACTGATTACTATCTATCTTGAGAAATTAGACATTAGTTCTAACTTGATGTACTTTATGGAACTGGGACTTCATGTGATAAGGCTGCACCAGGTTCAACTGTAAAAGACAATGAAATGAAAGTTTCAACAATAGTACAGTACCCCCATGTAACTGGGGTTAGAAGACCTCAATTTGAGGCTAGGTTTTACCCCTTACTAACTATATGACTTTGAGCATGTAATTTCCCTTTCTGTGACTCAATTTCCTCATCTGGAAAATGAAGGGTCAGGACCAGATGACTTTTAAGTTTCATTCTGGCTTTAAATCAATGATCCTAGGATCCTAAGTAAATTAACTTTTCTGAGTCTTTTTCCTCATTCATAAAATAGGATTAGTAACACTATATCTACCTCACAAGGAAGTTGTAAAAGGAGATAAAGTACTTTGCATCCATAAAGTTCCAGGTAAATATGAGCTATTATTATTTGTTATTTTTAGCCTAGAGTGATAAGCATAAAATCAATAATAAACATACCTTTGAAGTATGAGCAGCAGGAGTTGAATTATGCAACTGAGAAAGTGATTGAAGATAACTTTGTCTAGATCTCTCCTTTGTCCCAACATACACTACTACTACAACTACTGTTGTACACTTATTTGTGTATGTCGTATTTTTCCTCCTTTTATCCCCAGCACCTAGCATGGTGTTTTGTATACTATGCACATCCAATATGTGTTTTGAATTAAATTGAATCAAATTGAAATGTACTTCTGCCATCTTCCAAACTAAAATGCACTTTCAGGTACTTTATTTACTCTCTCTTCTTCAAAACTTTAAAAAGTATCTAAGTTAAAGTAATTTAGAAAGTTAGTGGTTAGCCAAATCTTGAGTAATTTCTTATTTTTCTAAAGATTTCTGTTCCTTTTTTTCCTTCCCAATCTTAACAGTTCACAATCTAACTGAGGAAATGAAGTAGAAAGAAGTGTACATTCTAGAGGAAATGACTCAGTGCATTGCGTATTTGTTACAGATTCAGATATGATACTTATAGCAGCTGGTACCAAGTACTCAGTTCCAGTAACAATCTTTAAGAGGATTTTGGGGAGAAAGATCAACTGAGATGAAGTGGGATAAAAACTAAATCATTTTTCTAAAAATTATTATTTATTTGTTTTTTAATAATCAAGGATTTATTTTTCAATCCCACCTCCCATTCACTAAAAAGATAGGAAGAGAGAGAGAGAGAGAGAAAGAAAGAAAGAAAGAAAGAAAGAAAGAAAGAAAGAAAGAAAGAAAGAAAGAAAGAAAGAAAGAAAGAAAGAAAGAAAGAAAGGAGGAAGAAGGGAGGAAGAAATAAGGGAGGGAGGGAGGGAGGGAGGAAGGAAGGAAGGAAGGAAGGAAGGAAGGAAGGAAGGAAGGAAGGAAGGAAGGAAGGAAGGAAGGAAGGAAGGAAGGAAGGGTGATAGAAAGGAGAGAGAAAGAAAAAGAAAAGTCAAAGGGTATGAACTATTTAGTAACTGTGTATAATTCTAAATTGCTCTCCTGAATGGTTGGACACATTCATAACTCCATAAATATTACATCAATGTGCCTGTTTTCCCAATGTCTTCCAATACTTGTCACTTTTTGTTGTTATCTCTGTCAATATAATGGGTTGATTGAATCAAATTGAATATCAGAATTACATTAATTTCTCTGATTATTAGTGACTTTAATGTTTTTTCTGTGGCTATATAGATCCTTGATTTTTTCCTTTGAAAACTATCTGTTAATATCTTTACATCATTTATGAATTTGGGAATGGCTCTTATTCTTAACTTTTTTTAAAGCAATTGGGGTTAAGTAACTTGCTCAAGGTTACAGGGCCAGGTGTTTCTGAGTGGGTGCTAAGTATCTGAGCCCGGATTCGATCCCAGGTCTCCCAACTCTGGGGCCAGAGCTCTTACTCACTGCACCGCCTTGGCCGCTCTATTCTTAACCTTTTAAATCAGTTTCTTATGTGTATTGTAAATTGACCTTTATTAGAAAAACTTGCTTCAAAGATTTTTTCCTAGTTAATTTTCTTCCTTTTTATCTTAAATGTATTCAATCAGTTTGTATAAAAGCTTTTAAATTTTATACAATCAGGATTATCTATTTAATCTTTTACAATCCTCTCTATCCCTTGTTTGGAGGAAATTAGATTTAGACCAGCCTCTTACCCCTTCTACCAAAATAAACTCCAAATGGATACTTGACTTAGATATAAAGTCACAAAATATTAGTTGATCTTATACCTATTGTATGCCACACACTGTGCTAAGTGCTTCAAAATATTATCGATTTGATCCTCATAACAATACTGTGATTAATAGCTATTTGACATTAGACAAATCACTTAAATTATCTGATCCTCAATTTCTTTTTCTAAAAAATAGAAATAGTACTTACACTACCTTAAACTTACACTACATACAATACCTTATAAACTTTAAGCTTATGTTTAAGCAGGTGCCATTATAATCTCCATTTTTACAGCTGAGGAAACTAATATAAACAGAGGAGAAGTGACTTGCCCAGGATCAAACATCTGTTAAGTATCTGAGGTCAGATTTGAACTCAGGTCTTCCTGACTCCAGGCTCTGTCCACTGTGCCAGAGCATTATAAACATATTAGAGAAACGAAAATTTCCTGTCAGATCTATGGATAAGGGAAGAGTTCAAAATCTGATAGTATGGGTATACAAGTAATACTTTTAATATAATCCTTTTGCTCTCATTTTCTTTTGTTGTTTTGGGCAGTTAGGTGGTGCAGTGGATAGAGTGCTAGGCTGGAGTCAGGAAAACTTGTCTTCCTGAGTTCAAATCACACATTAACTAATGGTATGACCCTGGGCAAGTCACTTAACCCTATTTGCTTCAGTTTCCTCATCTAAAAAATCAACTGGAGAAGGAAATGGCAAGCCAGTCTTTGCCAAGAAAACCCCAAATAAGGTCACAAAGAGCCAGACATGACTGAATAACAAATTTTTTTGCTTCCACAAATATTTTATTGGGGTGGGGGAGGGCAGGGAAGGGAGATAGTAGAATTATATCATGGAAGAACTAGATTTCAAGTCAGAAGAAGTGGGTGCTGGTTCTGCCATTTACTAGCATTTGACATTAAACAAGTCACTTAAACTATCTGATCCTCAGTTTCTTTTCCTATAAAATAGAAATAATATAAACTTTAATCTTTAAATTCATAGAATTTTACACTGGGTGAGATCCTAGAGACCATCTATGACCACTTATAATTTTGAATATTAATGACTTAATTCATTTATAAAAAGAAAACTACTTACAGAATGGATAATGCCTATTTGCTGTGTAAAACCTACCTCACTAAATTTGGTGAGATTATAATGAAATAATATGTAAAGTTCTTTATAAACTCAAAAGCACTGTTGAAATGGTGAAGATAATGATGATCTAATATAACTCCTTTGGTATGTATGCATGTGTGTATTGTATATAATGAAATTGTGGTCCAAGAAGGTTATGTAAGATGCTCTCTGGAGTCACATGAGTAATAAGTAACAGACCCAAGGTTTCAAACCAGATCATTTGATTTCAAATCCATTATTGTTTCTACTAAACAACCCTGTCTAGGTCAGCTACTACATGCATTAATATTCAAAATTATAAGTGGTCATAAATGGTCTCTAGGATCTCATCCAGTGCAAAATTCTATGAACTTGAAGCTTAAAGTTTATAAGGTATTGTCTGTTTAAGGTAGTGTAAGTACTATTTCTATTTTATAGAAAAAGAAATTGAGGACCAAATAATTTAAGTGACTTGTCTAATGTCAAATAGCTATTAATCACATATTACAGATGAGGAAGGCCTCATTAAGTCAGCAAAGGTCACAAAATCAGTTGTCAGGATTCAAAATAGTACCCAGGTGCCCACAATCCATTGGTGAGAACTTTGGGAACAGAAGTGAGGACAATTTGAACAGAATTGTAAACATGAATATCACGTTGCCATAAATCATTTGGATTCAAATGGAGATGAGAGAAATGTAAAAACAAGTTAGAAGTGTGATGAGATAGTTCTGTAACTTTCTGAAAAATCTATTAAACCTAATTATTCACTAATTTATTCAACAAATAAGACCTAACATTCATATAATAGCTAGTTTCTTATAGTGCTTTAAGATTGGTAAAGTGCTTGGTAAATATTATCTAATTGTATGTTTAAAGCAACCCCAAATGATAGATATCATTACACACTTTTTATAGATGAAGAAACTGTTAAATAACTTGCCCAAGTACACACTGCTAATGAGTTTTAAGTGTGCTTTGAACTCAGATCTTCCTAACTTCAAGTCTAGCACTCTATCCACTGTGACACATAGCTCCCTAAATCCTTTCAATCTGCAAAACAAGATAGCAAGGTATAGTGAACAAAGTGTTAAACCTGGAGTTAGGAAGACCTGGGTTCAGATCCCATCTCTGATACTAGCTTTGTGACCTTGGAAAGTCCTGTAACTTCTCTGTGCTTCTGGTCATTTTCTAAAATGAAATTATTTTTCAATACTGTAAATTTTCAATACTGTAAAGAGTTCTATGTTAGTAGGAGAAACACAAAGATTAAATAAAACACTAGTCCCTTACCCCTGCAAAGCTTGCAGTCTAATAGGAAATATACCACATTCTCAAATTATTAGAGTACAAAACAATGCATAAGACAGATGAAAACAAAATTTTTTGTGAAAACTGAGGGAAGACAGGTTACTATCAAAGAGTCAAGGAAGTCTTCCTGGAGGAGGTGACATTTGAGTGGGCTATGTTAACAAGGATTTTGAAAGGAGGAAATAGAAAGTTAAAAATACCCATTTGGCAGTATATCAGGTATTTAATAGTTCCAAATCTTAATACTATGTGGTTTTATAATTTTTAAAAGAAAACTTAGTATCACAATATAATGTAAACTAAACAAATTCTAAACTAAACAAAAAGCATTTGTCAAAATTGCCTGTTTTTTTTTTCAATGGTGGAAAATTATCTTTTTGTCATTTTACTCCCTTATTGGAAATGATAAACTTTGTGGGTCTACTGTTTGATATATTTAACTCACAAGATGTCACCTTTCCATTTCTTCCAATGACTCTGGGCATATTTAAAATAATGTCTCTCAGTCAGGTTCTCCACAACAATCATTTTTGAAGAGTTACAAAAAATAATTGAATACAGACCCTCATATTGATTGCATTATTAATTAAATCTCTATGGCTTTTGTTCTGTATATTTATTTTGGGTCAAACAAAAGATACCCTGTTCTTTTTCTAAAGTCCATTGATTAAAAGTACAAATGTTAGGTAACTCTACTGTTCCCACCCACTTTAAACATGACTCCTTTCCTCATCCTCCATCAACTTCTCCTCCATTATCTTAATGGATAAATCAAGGTCCAAAATACATGTGGTATTGTAATGCGAATGTAAATTTTAAAGATCTTCCCTGCCCCTAGGCTAAAGTGCACCTGAAGCCTGGGGTGGGAGGCTTGTTTTTCAGTAGATACTTCTTGATTGGCCAGTGAGTCAATAAGGTTGTTACATTCTCTGAGCCAGGAGAAGGCTATATAAGCCCTGATGTGTAGCTTTGTTTTGGGACTCACTTTGAGAAGTATTCTGTGATTTGATCTGAGTTCTGGGAAGCCGTTGTTGAGAGTCCCCCGGCTTTGAAAAACCCAGAATGTGGAAACCCAGATGTTGACTGGGTATGGATGTAATGGTTGGACAGTTTGGAAATCTGTCTACTTGATGTTTCTGTCTTGATAATTATGCCTGTATACTTTGAGGTTCAGGGTGCTGACCTTTTCTCCTGAACAAGGTAAATGATATATGTCTGCCTGATTAAAGTAAGCTTGTTAACCCATTTTGAGTTGCTTTCCTTTAACAAAGCAGATCCAAGAACCTGTGGTAGCTGCAAACCCTGAGGATACTTGGGGTGCTTGCTGCTACAGGTATGTGTACGTGTGTGTTTGTGTGTTTATATGTCTAGCACACTTAGAGTATCACAGTGATCCTCAGAATAACATATATAAAAGTATTGCTCCTTGTGGTTCTACCAATATTATGTACTACCATAAATTTAACTCCATACCTTAAATTGATCTGCCCTCTCAATTCAAATGTTTTTTTACTAGTTACACAGAGTTGGGTAAGGCCAAAATTGGATGTCCTCCATGAGGAAAACTGAGCAAAGCCTTCATGATAATAGGACAGTCTCCAGAAGCAACAAGCCACTTCTGCCACATTTCCATCTTGCAAAAGGGTAGGCTGTTCCATAGACTACAAGGTAAATGCTCTGTGGATCTCTCTATAATAGTCCAAACTTCAGAAAGGGATAAAAAGGCATTGATGTTTATGTTGCTAAGGTGTTATGTCACTATAATTTTAGTGATGGTGTGAAATGGAAGAAAGACAAGCTGGAAGTGGAGTGAGAAAAGCTTGGTTCTAGCAAAGAGGTATGGTGGAAAGAACATGAATTTGGAGTAGGAGGACCTGAATTCAAATCCTGATTTTGCTACCTGAGATCCTGGGACTCTTGGGTAAATCATTCCATTTTTCTAGGTCTCGATTTTAACTTCTATAAAGTGATAGAGTTGGACTGTATGATTTCTAAGGTCTTTTACAAGGTCCCTCTAAATCCCGTAACAACTTGATAACCATGTACCTTAAGTAAATCACTTAACCACTCAGAGCTTGGGAATCTCTGGGGGATTATACTTCTATGACTGCCTACCTAACAAGGATGTTGGAAGGATTGAATGAGATAATGATTTTACCTTGGCTGATTTCTTTTTCAAAGAATTCTCTCTTAAAAATAAAAGTAATATACATATTTTCTAGCAACATGAAATACCTCTTCTCACATGGAATTATGCTTTCTCCCATAGATCAGATTGACAGAGTGCTCCATATTCCCAAGGGAAATTTTCTAGCTTTATTTTTAATGAGGAAAAAAGAAATCATTTCATAGGGGGAAACTGGTGATGGATGTAACAGTTTTAATTTTATTTCTCACATGAAAATCTGTCTATGTTGTGTGTGGTAGAGAAAACATCATAATTAATGTGTATGTGTTTACTTTTTGCTTTCAAAATATTTTTCAAAATACACAAATTCAAGGAAAATGTTAAATTACTTTAAAATGCTATGAATGTGACTTCTTAAAAAGAACCTAATATCTCAGACATCATGGGAAAACATCTAGACCTTAGTGAATGACCTTAGCATTTATCTATACTTATATACATCCATTCACTCATTGAGCTTGCCCTGGAGAAACTTATATTATTGTTTTATTAAAAAAGTTGGAATTTTAGTCCTTAGCTAAGTACACGCAAAAATGAAGTTAAAAAAGTTATGTAGTTCATAGCTTGGATTTTTAAGTTAGAAGATACTTTTAGAGGTCATCTAGTCCAAGCCCCTCATTTTGCAGATGAGGAAATTGAAGCCCAAAAAGATTAAGGTTGCCCAAGATAACATAAATAGGTAGCAGTAGAACCGGTATTAGAATTCAGATTTACTATTTCTTAGGTTGGTGCACTTTCTATTATCCCATGTTGGCCTCTCCAAGTTACTTCAGTCAGTAAAGACAACTGAACAAATATTTGCATCACTTCTTCATTGAGGTTTTTCTATGTAGACAGAACTTTCACATGGCCGAACAGGGAAAAAAAAATTGGGTTTTTTTTCCCTTTCCTATGGTTAAAATACATGACTGTATGTCTCCTAAATGGATTTCTAATATAGGTAAGAATCAGCAAACCTATTTGAGCTTCAAATTTTCTCACCCAAAAGACCATTCTACCTGGGGAAGGCAGAAATATCTCCAGTCAAAAAAAACCAAAATAATCAGACCTGCACCAAGATAAAAAAACACATTCCTGGGTGACATGGAAAGAAATTTGAAATGAATAGGTTATAAGGCTTTCCTTGGTTTGTACTTTTTCGGTTTGTTTTGATAAGTACTGAGTAATTGCTCTTTGGTCCTTTATTTTCTCTAAAGTAAACTTTCCCTACAGTCAGAAAGAAAAAAAAAGTAAGGTCATTGTTTTCATCCTTGATTTTCATAATTTGCTTTTAATCTTCAAGAGAAAAAAATCTAGCTATTACATGAGACACTTGGACACCTGTACCACATGAAGTAAAATCATAACAAAGCACCTCATTGACCAACAGCAAAAGAATTCCTTCTGCTCCACCCTCCCTTCCCACCCTTTGGCAAAAGACTGAGTAAATAGCTAGGTTTAGTGCCAGTATTTTAAGGTCAACAAACTTCTGCTTTGTCAGTTGAACACAGGAATTAAATCAAGTACCTTTCATGGCAACACCCTCTCTTCTAGCCCCATGAATATCCAAGCTGGAATATTATTAGCAAAAGCTGGGTGCAGCAGATATTCTGACATGGTCACACATCACCTAGAAAATTGGGAGATGTCACCTTACTTGACCTTAGATTACGGAAATTGTGGATTCCTTTGCACTAGAGGGAACAAAGTACACACATGTGGAAGTGCAGAGGCATCATTACTAACTCCTACACTTTTGGATGATTTCACAGGGCTGTAGAGAAGAAAGAACTTCCTAAATCAGTCTATAAATTTGATTTCTTATTCAATGTTTTAAGTCTTTCTCTAGATCCTTTCCCTTCTAGATCTGGTTTCTTTGTGTGAAATGTAAGATCCTTGAAGGGAGAGACTGTTTAATTTTTCCTCTATATCCTCAATACCTAGCATAGTTTAGTAGATATTTAATAAATATTGATTGATTCTCAACATTCAATTTGCACATAGAGGTGAGACTTTCAGGCCATATCCATATTTGTATAATTCCCTACAGTACTGTTATATTCTAGCACAAATTATGGAATTCTTTCATGAAACTTGACATTTCATCTCTCATCTCTCTACCCTTCCAACCTGCACTCCTTTCTCATCTTTTAAAATCTATTTAAGGAACTGGCAATGTGTAGTCTGGAGAAGGTTCCTTGATTCCTGTCTTCAAGCACTTGAAGGGCTCTGGAGGAGAGATTTAACTTATTCTGTTTAGTCTCAGAGGACAGAACCAGGAAAAAGTGGGTAGAACTTGAAAAGATATAAATTGAGGCTTGTTGTCAAAAAAAACTTTCCAATAACTAGAACTGTCTAAAAGTAGATTGAGCTACCTCAAGAAACAGTAGGTTCCATGTCCTGAGAGGTCTTCAAACATTCGAGAACACTTGTCATGCATGTAACAGAAGGGATTCCTTTATCTATGGGATATACTAGAGGGCTACTGAATGCCTTTATGATTTTTAGCTTCTGCATTTCTGTAAATCCTCATCTTCCTTTGAGGTTTAGTTGAGGAACTACCTCCTGTTTCACTCTCTCCGATCTCAAATTACCTGGTATTGACTTACCTACATACAGGTTGTATCTCCTCCAGTAGATTATAAACTCCTTGAAGGTGAGAACTGTTCATGGCTATCTTTGTATCATCTTATACAATCACTTGCATATAGTTGGGCTTCAGTGCATATTTGTTGAAATTAATTGGTGCCATGTGGTGCAGTAGAAAGAAAGAAAGTCAGTTTTGGAGACACCTGTGCTCAAATTCTAGCCACATCATTTATTACTTGTGTGCTCTTAGACAAATAATTGAAGATAAAAATGATTAATATTAACTACCAGAGTCCCCAAAGTCCTGATTGGCCAATGAAAGTTGGCTAGTTACTCCAGCCATGCCTCTGTTAATTCCCTCACCATCTTTTTGCCAAATACTTTGCTACCATACATACACCTTCTATGCCATTTCCCACCCTTCAGTTCTAGAACAATAACTTCAACCATTATGGCCTCTGCTACCAGAAAGGGTATGCTAATTTACTTCCCTGTGACTCCACTTACAATCCCTGTAGCTTTCAAAACAAATAAATAAATTAATAAAAATAAAAACCTTTCTGGGCACCTTCTCCCTTTATGAATTAACCACCACCCCTTCCTTTAAGTTCCTCAGGGGAGCCAAGGGGCAAGGACTATCTTTGCTTTTGCATTTGTATCCCCACTACTTAGCAGAATGCTTGCAACCTAGTAAGCATTTAATAACTTTTTATTCATTCATTTTATCTTCTTTTACCCTTTGTAGTCCCATCACTCCCCTTAGCACTCAGGAACTTTACTTCTTCAAGGGTAAAGGATATCCTTGTGTGGGAGGGATCTCTTGTCACCAAGACAGCAGGTGGAGACCATTCTCCCAGGGTAAAAGTCATCACCTTGAAGCCAGTCCACTGAGGAGTTTCCCTGTAGGCAGCACTCCCTAATACTTCCCAGACAATAGACACAGTCTGTCACTGGATTTCTATTTGAAACCTTTTTTCTTTTGATAGGACCTACTAGAGTTTGTGTTTCATGTGCATAGCCTTCAGTCACCACCTGTGACCCTGAGATCAATGTGATATCAGAATAGGACTTTGTTATAATTCTTTAAAGTCATACTCTGTACCTTTAAAAAAAAAAGTTTTCTTTGCACATATTCTTATATCTCTGATGCATCTCTTTTCTTGTCTCTTTGTTCTTTCCTCATAATTGGTCTATAAGTTCTCTGAAGTCAAGGGACCATGTTTTCTATTACTTTTGTACCTCCACATATCCTATGAGAATAAATGATACTCATTTTTTTTTTGCCTTTTCGAGGGCAATTGGGGTTAAGTAACTTGCCCAAGATTACACAGCTAGTTTTTTTTTGTGTGGGTGTTAAGTGTCTGAGGCCAGAACCAAACTTGGATCCTCCTGACTCTGGGGCTGGCACTTCACTCACTGTGCCACCTAGCTGCTCCTAATACTTGCAGGTGGTAGTCTTATTACCGTGTTTCCCCGATGATAAGACACTGTCTTATTATTTTTTTGGACAGAAAAACACCAGAGGGCTTATTTTCAGGGGAGGGCTTATTTTAATGAACATTGACAGCAATTTTAATAAACAGGTAAATGTGAACAAAAAAGTGTACCTTTATTCAATAAGCAAATCACTGGGGAAGAACAGGATGACGCGCTCACTGCTGCAGTTCTGATTGGATGCAGCTCGGAGCGCGGCGTGTGTTTCACCGGGGGGGCAGGGGAGACGGTGCATACAGAGGGTACCGTAATATAGCGTGTAGCGCAGGGGATCACCTTCACTACAGTAGCAATCTCAATAGGGCTTATTTTCGGGGGAGGGCTCATTTTAGAGGAATCTTGCACAGTAAGTGGAGGGCTTATTTTCGGGATAGGTCTTAATTATCGGGGAAACACGGTAATAAAATCTTCTTCTACTTGGTCCTATTGAAGTAGCCAAGATAGAGCCAAGAATCCATGACAGAAAAGTCTGCTCAAGAAAACAAGCTATGCTAAGTAATGCCATAACTTCATTTAGCCCCCTCCCATTAGAGAGCAGTGAGTCAAGGAAACAGAAACTAAACATTGAAATAGTTGAGCTGATTCAGAATGGGCATTGTGAACCACTACTTCTTTGGAGTTCTGTTCTTCTTCCTAGACTCCCCTACTCCCTCCTATTTTCACAATAATAAAGGGGTCTTTCCAACATTGGCTGCCAAACCTTAATCTTGTCATAGTTTTCTACCAAAGACCCTAAAATTACAAAAAAAGAAACACAGCCCAAACCTTTTTAAAAACGGTTTGTGTTTTCTTTTTTGTTTTAGTTTATTCCAAGATGTTGGGAAAGAAGGCCCAAGTGGTAAGATATCTGCTTTCATTCTTAAATAATTATGGCATTCAATATGACCAAAGGGGACAAGGTCCTGGCCCTCTACCTCCTTTCCGCAATTCACATAGCTAATAGTCAGATGCCTCCAGGAGGGGATCTGAACTAGAAACAAAAAGAAAAGGCAGAGATAGAACTTTTGAGATAACTTTGTGCATTCCTAGTCCTGCCCCAATACAGACCCACACCTCCAGAGACAATGAGCTACTATTAAATCAATAAAGTTAGTTTGACAGAAAGGTGGGGCTCCCATAAGATAGAAGGGTTCCAGAAAAAGAGGGCACTGCTCTTAGAATAGACCACAGTGTTTCTTATAAAATTCCTTTTTCCCAGGTTCTTTCAATCACCACATCTGGGAAAATTTAAGGCCTATCTCTTTCTCTAAATCTTGACTATTCTTCTTCTGGATGTTCTTTGATCAGGAAGATATGGATAATGCTAACTCAGGTCCCCATTTCCACCAAGAAGCCTTCATTCAGTTTGGAAAGGGGAATCCAGATGTGTTTCCATTATTTCAGCAGACTTTCAGAAAGGCATCACTCCAGAATCCGAAAAAGAGTAGGAAAAGAGGTAAGGTTTTATTAAATCCTCATCTTCTGTTCTCTTCTATTCCACAAAGATTTCTTAAGCACCTGCCATTTGCAAGGCATTATCTTGAGGGTCTATGTAGTACCTCTGAAAAGATGTCCAGTTCATTTTTTTCCCAGCCTTCCTGCTAAGCAAGAGATTCAGTTGCCACATGGATTTTATACTTTGATCATCAAGAAACCCCAAACAACTAGATCTTATATCAAACTAGCCATTTTTTTGGTCACTTCATGTTATTGTCATTGTCTGATTATTGCAATGGTCCTAATAGCCAAGTTGAATTGACTACTCCATCAATTCACCTGACTTACCAATAAACAATCCAGTCATGAGTATGCCAGACCAAGTACATGTAATTACTTTGTCATCAGACTCATTCTTTATCACTTCAGTCAGCTACCAATTCACCCCAAATGATAGATGGGGAGGATATTAGTTAGGCAGTTTAGGGTAGCCATATGTGCCACAGGAGTGTAGGGAGGGAGAAGAAGTGGATAATCCTCAAGACGCCACTGCACCACTTCCTCCCTCTATCATGACCATGTTAAGGCAGTTCATGCCTTCTGAGGCAACTCAAAGAGGTGCTTTGACTCTAAGAGACTCTTTGGGGGAAGTGATGGGTACTATATTGTGATCTAGAGCAAGTGATTTTGATGAAGAAAAAAGGGGAGGGAAAGAAAGTAATCAATGGAACTGCATAGGGAACTTTCTAATAAGCTTAGATTTTTTTAAAGGTAGAACAAAAGATGGAATAATAATAATAATACCTTTAAGTAGCACTTTAAGGTTGTCAAAACACTTAAAAATATTATTTTATTTTACCCTTACAATAATCCTAGTTAGTAAGTGTTATTATTATTTCCATTTTAAAGATGAAGATACTGAGGCAGTTAGTGGTTGGTGGCTTGCCCTGAGTGACAAGATTAGCATCTGAGGCAGGATTTGAACTGAGGTCTTCCAGACTCCAAGTACCATGCTCCATTTACTTCATTATCTAGCAAAACAAGGTCAGTGTTTGTTTGGAATTGGTTGAATGGTCAGACTCAAAGAATGTCAACCACATTTGCTAGGTATATTCCCTTGACCCTGTGCTCTTTAACATTTTAACCAATTGATTTTGATAGAGGTATAGGTGATATCAGATTTGAAGATGACCCAAAATTAGGGAAGATAGTTGGTCAGGATCTCTAAAGTGGGTTAGCGGATAGAGAATTGGACTTGGAATCTGGAAAACCAGAGCTCAAATCCAGTCTCAGATCCTTACAAGCTGTGTGATCCTAGGCAAATTATTTAATCACTGTCTTAGTTTTCTTGTCTGTAAAATGGAAATAATAATAATAACACCTACTTGTTGTTATGAGGATCAGTTGAGAGAATATTTGTGAAATTCTATGTAAGTGCTAGTTATTAGTACTATTATTTATAGGTTAGATAGAAAATTCAGCTATCTCTAATAAGATGAAACTTAGTAGGAATAAATATCAAGTCTTACATTTACACTCTCAAAAAACAACTTTATTTTTTATATTTATATATCTTCTTTAGGCTTTCAAATTGTTATATTATCTGATTTGAGTCTCAGAACAAACCCTGCAAGGAATATAATGTAGATATTAACATACCCATTTTGCAAGACTCAAGCTCAGAGAGGATAAGTAATTTGTTGATCCTTATATAGCCAATAAATATCTGAAATGGGACTTCAACCCTCATTTTCCTCACTGAAGGTTCAATGGATTTTTTTTTCATAAAATATCAGCTTTCCAATGATAAGATGGAGGAAGACAGTTAATCTAAAAAGATTTGGAAGTTTTAAGATATTACATGCTCAATATGAGCCAGTCACATGATTTAGCAACAACAACAACAAAAAAAAGATGTAATACAGTCTAAATTAATTACAAGACATATGATGTCCAGGAATAAGAAAATGTTAAGTCTCCTTGTACTTAGTCCTGGCCAGAGCACATTATGGATATTTAGGAAGGATAGTGATAAGATAAAAATGTTCAGATGAGGGCAAACATATGGTGACAGATCTTAATATCATACTAGATGAGGATGTCTTTAAGTAATCTGGAATGTTAAACCTGGGGGATAAAAAGAAAACTTGGGGTGGGGGATGAAAAATGACATGATAGTGGATTTTAAATATTTGGAAGTTGTCACATAGACAAGAGACCAGACTTGTTCTGCTTGGTCACAGAGGGGCAGAACTAGGATCAGTGTGTAAAAATGACAGAGTCAGATTTAGGCTTGAGGTAAGGAAAAATTTCCTAACAATTAGAGCCCTCCATAAGTGTCATGAGTTGTCTCATTCAATAGGGATTTTCCCTTTATTAGAAATATTGGGATTTCAGAAAAACCTAGAAAGATTTACATGAACTGATGCTGAGTGAATTGAGCAGAACCAGGAGAACACTGTCCACAATAACAATAACATTGTGCGATGACCAATTTTGTTAGACTTAGCTCTTCTCAGCAATGCAATGATCAAAAGCAATGGAAACAATTCCAAAAGACTCATGATGGAGAAAGCTATCCACATCCAGAGAAAGAATTATAGTCTGAATGCAGATCAAAGCATATTATTTTCTTTTTTATTGTTTTTTTTCTTTCTCATAGTTTTTCCCTTTTGTTCCAATTCTTCTTTCACAGCATAACTATTGTAGAAATGTTTAATATGATCATATATGTATAGCCTATATCATATTGCATGTCATCTTGGGAAGAAGGGAGTAGGGGGAGGGGGCAAATTTCAGAACTCAAAATCTTATAAAAGCAAATATTGGAAACTAAAAATTAATAGAAATTTTAAACATTTATAATTTTTTAAAATTTAAATAGAACTATTGAAATTAAGATAGGATAACTACTTATAACATTTTGTAGAGAGAATTATTTTTCAAGGAAAGGGCTAGACTAGGTGGTGACTGAATTCTTGTGGAATTCTTATCCTTGGAAATCTTTTATGACTCCTATGTGTTGTGAACATTTAGGTGTGGACTTGATTGAAGATAAAAAGATAGACCAGAGGTTCTCTTGGGATCCCTTCCAATTCTATGATACTCTATAGAACCCTCAATTCATTTCACATGATGCATCCTTGGGCTGGCAAAAGAGGGGCAAGGTTGAATTTGCATTGCACCTGAGTATATAGCCTCCTATTATTTCTGCATCAGTCTGACACTGTACAGCCCTCTGGTAGCCAATAAAACAAATATAGTCACCTCTAATTGTCCACATTCCAAGCTGAGTATGTGCCATTTCATATGAATTAATGGCACAGAGCACCATCTAGTGGTTATAATGGTGGTTTGGAAACCTCATGTATTAGGCTATGGGTTTGTTAGCTCTGTGGTCTCGCAAAGACAATGCTTTTATCTGCTTTTTTCAGCTTCTTGTGGAAATTATTTCCAAAGTAAGTCAGTGTTTACATAGAAGATGACGGAAGTTTCCCCTCTGAAAATTATAGTTAAAGCAATTAAGGTAGCTCATCTACATAGATGGGTGTTTAATGGATTGTTGGAATATTTGCCTTCCTGATTTAATTGTTATTCATTAACTACAACTGGAACTACTTAGTGACTGAATTACAGTGATCTTGCTCAAGAGAGTCCATGGGATGAAAGTATTTTTGCTGACTTCCTACACTCTAGGAAAACTGTTCTATTTATTTCTAAACTCCTCTTCTATTATAAAAGGTTATTTTTAGTATTGATATCCAATAGTGTATTTCAAAAAATGACTTTGCAGGCACCATGAATGTAATATGAGTTTTCCTTATCCTCTCAAGTTGAAACCATTTCAGTAAGCTTCGTATGTTAGGATTGGGTAAAACAACCACATGAGTAAAGAATTCAGCTCAAAACCCTCTCCTGTGTCAGAGAAATTCAACTCCAGGATGAATAGATGAATAGGTTATCCCTATTTCACATCCCAGGACTAGTTCCACTTTTACCATGACCAATTTACTTTACAAAAAGAAAATCTTGACTTCAGAGGGGATTCCAAAGGTTAGCAAGCTTAGAATGAAAAATATGGTTTCACTCACAACATAGAGAGGATATATAATGTGAAGGGTAAGAGGTTTTATAAGGTAGTTATCTTAGGCTGATAGGTGTGGGGGACAAATTCAATCAGAGCTATATCACCAAGAGGTCAATAGGAAAAAGCTGACAGTGATTCTGTTGTTGTATGGTTCTAGGAGTGAGATTTATATTACTCTAAAAATAAAAATGGGAATGGATGGGAACAGGATGGGAAGAAGGGTAGCAACAAAATTGTTTTATAGCATAGATTAAAAACTAACATACTTTATAAGTTCATGTTTTTATAGCAGATTTGCTTAAAGTGGGGTACACATGCCCCTGACATCTGTCTCTTCATGAAGGAGCTAGATGATTCCAAGATTTCCAAGCCTTTTTCTTCACAATGGTTTACTTTTAATTTACATAGGTCTTGTGGTTTATGGCAAGTGATACAGAGGGGCATGAGGTACTGACAGGAGAAAGTGACTGACAATGAAAGTTATTAATCAGGGTAGGGCCTACCAATGAGGGCTTCTCTCCTCACTGGGAATCCCCCAGAACACAAAGGGAAGTGAAAGTTGCCAACAGTTTAGAGATAGAATAAGTCAGATTTGGAAGTCACAACCAGCTTGTTGGGAACTGTTGAACTAGATTTCTAAATTCATTTCTAAATCTAAGATTCTGTGATCTTACATCACTCTTGGTCTGCAAGAAGATATTTAAAAAGCATAACCTCATTATTTGCTTGTGTTCTTTTCCAGCCTGTTTTTGGAAGTACTGTGTTCAGAAGCAGTAATATTTAACCTTCAAAATGAATGGCAAACTTTGGTAACTGAGAGCCTACACATGAAAGTCTACAACATCTGAAGACCTTTCAATATATCAATCATTCTCAAAAGAGAAATTAATTGAACAGCTATTTGGCCATATTTTTTCCATGTGTATAAGAAAACTAAAAGAAATAAAGATATTTTACTTAAAATCATAATGTAATAAATATTTTATACTGCAGAACTACCTTGGGAGGTCCATTCTTTAAAAATGTTGACTGTTTGAGAGCAAGCTTTAATTAGGTGCAAGCTCATGAAAACCCTATTGGAAAACAGGAGAGGAAGCAGGTGCTAATTGTTTTCATACATCTACATTTGAACTGGGAAAGAACTACAGGCTTTCCTGGCCTGTTGTAAGAGTGTAATGCCAAGCAAAGGCAACTCCCCAAGGTTCAAAATACCAGCATAGGTGCTCTCCATTTTATTCAGTGACAAATTAAGAACAGAGAGAATCAACATATAGTATAATTCAAAATACAGCATTTACCAAGTGCAATTCAATAATCTCCAAGTACTACCCCATTCCTGGACATTATAATTCATTTAATCAATCACAAAGTCCCTCTTCTAAATACTACTCCACCCCTAGGCTGTACATTCATTTAGTCAACCACAAATCCCCTCTTCTCAAATGGAGATTAGTTTCCAATCATAAGTAAAGTACATTCATTTGTTCAACCATAGAACACAAAAAGGTCAAAAGTTCCCCACCCTTGGATCACAATTGAATCTACCCCAGAGTTACAACAAGCTTAAGCACAGCATTTAATACCCAAAGAGAGGTCTTTTCTTCATCTTGACCTGAGGCAAGTTCTCAGCAATCTTTGTTCCTGGGGAGACAAAGCTTAGCAAGGCCACAAGATACATTGCCAGTGTCTTCATTAATTCATTCTCTGTCTGCAGAACAGTCCTAGGACCCCTCAAAACATTAGCAAAACCCTCTTCCAGGATTTCTGTAAACATACAACAAGAAAATCCTTCAGGGTTTCTGAACCAATGGCAAAGTTCCAGGACCTCTGCAACAACAGCACTGTCCTTCACCAGTGGACAGAATTCACTCTCTGTCTACAGAACAGTCTCAGTAGCTCTGAACCAACAGCGAGGTTCCAAGACTCTGCAACAACAGGACTGTCTTTCACCAGTGGACAAATATGGCAAAACAACATCAAAACAGACAGACAAAGTACCAGCATAACAGCCATGTCTCCTCAGTCCTTGGCAGCTCTGGGTGGCAGCTCTCAAAAGTCCTGTGCAATTCAAACTGGCCCTCAGCAATCCTCTCACTCTCTGCCTCCAAGATGCTGCTTCCAAAAAGTTCTTCTGCCTCTCTCTTTTCTTGTGTCTCTCTAAATTTACATCACCAGCTCCTCCCAGTTCATCCCTCTCTTTTCAAGTCAACAAGTCCATCCCACAAGTGGGATTCACAAGCTCTGGGTTTTAACACAATCAAACCAAAAACCAAGCCAATACAGGGGGATCTTTAAATTCCATTACTGTTACAAAGAGTCATAATAACCCTGATTTATTTCTTAAGTCATAATTTGTTCAGCAGTTTTATATGGTTCATACTTCATATGGATGGAGCAGAAGTCCTCAGTTTGCCTCCATTCCCTTAAAACAGACCCAATTTTCTTCAATGTATTTCTTTAGACATAAATTTCTTTAGACATAAAAAAATATAGAGAGGAAAAAAATCACTGAAGGAAGTCAGTACAAAGATCAGTTTAATTTATGAATTTTTCCAATCAATTTCATTTTAAGGCACATAAAGAGTACATTGATGCTCTGTGTGTGTACCTAGATTTTGACATTACTTCTCCAACATTTGTGTACTAACTGCTTCTATACTACCTAAAAGTTGTATCATAAAACTTAGGTTAAAGTAATTCCTAAAAAGAGGAGAAGGTCCTAAAAATGTGGAGAAGTTCACATTTTGTTCTCCTTGATACCACCTACAATTGCAAGGTGAACTAGGCACTAGGGTTCTAGAGGTTCATGGCTAAGGAACACATGACCCTTCCCTCCACTAGCAATATTACAAGGAATAAAGAAAGAAAAGTAGTCTCCACTTGATAAGTGTTTTGTTCCTTTGAAACCAAGTTTTTACTTTGGACATTTATATCTGCAATGTATTTTTCACTATAGCCTTTTTGAATTCTATAACATGTATGTAGGATATATAAATGGAAAATAAACATTTTAAAGTCAACCATATAGTTACTTTATATGATGTGACAGAGACACATCCCAGTAGGCAACAATTTATACCTTGGCTAAGACTATCTTATTTATGGCTTTAGAAAAGTTAATTTCCCTCTCTAGGCCTCAGTTTTTGTCATTCCCTCACCACCCTTCCCCACCTTGTAAGATGAGGGGGTCAGAATAGAGAATTCACCAAAGTCCCTTCTAATACTTTATGATTCTGTGTTCTGTCAACTCTCATTACATAAAGAATCTCCCACATCACTAGTCAAAAGCTGTGCCGCCCCTTCTAAAAGTTCTTCCAATACCTAGCAATAATGTAGGTAGCTTTTGATTGCTGGGTATAGTATGGTATCAATGAAAAGTAGAGGACTTCTTTTTAGGCAGCATTTTCTCCAAAGTACTGACAAGTGGTCAAACTGAACTAATTTCTAGTGAGGGAGCAAAGAGATAGGTGAGTGACTCAAATACCTTAAGAAGAGAATACCTAAATAATTCATACACTGAACAATTAACTCTTGAAAAACTGGGAAGTCAGAGAAAAAAAGGGGAGGAGGGTAAGAAGTGCTATTAAAATTCTATATCTAATTTCTTTGTCTTTTATAAATTATCTCCCAAATTTAAGCGAAGATTAAGTCTTAATGCTTTTGTGGAAGGTGAAGCAAGAGAATGTTTAGGAAAGAAATCCATCAAGGTAAAGAGGGAGTTTGTATATACAAGATCTATTTGTTTTCACTACTCCTTTCAGTGCTCAAGCCATTCTTCAACCTTTTAATACCTTCTTCAAGTTGAGGAACAGTGTAACATAGCACAAAGCAGAGCTAGAAGCCATGACTTCTAATTCCTGATATGACAAGAGTGAGCTGCCTGGCCTTGAACAAATCACTTACACTCTGTGGGACTTAGTTTTCCTCCTCTGTAAAATGATGGAGTCAGACCAAGTAATCTCTAAGGTCTCTTGACGTTCTGAAGTTCCATGAATATTTTTTTTTAGTTCTTCCATGGACTATTGTCAAGGGGTTTGGCAAATGTAACCTTCAGCTGTTCCTTTCATTCAAACTGACATTTCAGTTGTGAGGAATCAAGATATGAGCATGACAGCTAAAAAAATGTCTGAGAAAGAAAAACGAACAATAAAAAAGAATCAAGCAACAATTTTTACTGTAACATGTCTTGCTTTGAAAGTGAAACCACTAAAATATGCAATCCTAAACCAAAGATTTTAACAACCTGTTATTAACATTGAATTGGATGGGGGTGTGGATTTCACATCAATAGATATTTTGTCTATAGAGACATGTACAAGTAGAATGCATGCATGCTATTAGGCATTGAGCAGATCATGCTACCATCTTTTTTTTTTTTTTTAAGGATTGGCCTTTGGCAAAACTTAAAACAAAACAGGAGAACATTTTCTTTTTGCACACAACTTGATCCAATTCCATCTCTAAAGAAAACTAGCAGAGATTGTGGTATCACTTCATCCTTTTTGCAACATCAGAATATGCATATTCAATCTCCTGGTCAGCAGGGCAGGTATTTGTGAACTCATCTCTAGTGTAGGCATTGTTCAAATATCTCCATAGGCCAGTCATTTCAGAGGGAAACTCAAAATTCCTGTATTTCTTGGCCACAATCTGAAAACAAAGAGAGAATAATCAGAAAAGGGAAAGGCCCAGTAAGATAAGCAATCCTATTAGGCAGTTCTGAAAGGGATGGCTTTATCTTCTTTCCCAGTTCCTGAGGTTATCAGACCAGAACAAAAAATCTCCACAGAGCTGTATTTAGAAAATGGAAAAGGACAGTTTGGGGGCTCAAAAACAACATTATTCTGTGTAGTCCTGGTGAAACTTATTATTGAGATCAGCATGGGACACATCAATATTAGTGTGGCCTTCTTTTTTTGTTGTGTTTTGTTTTGCATTTTGGAGGGGTGAGGGCAAGGCAATTGGGGTTAAGTGACTTGCCCAAAATCACACAGCTAGTAACCATTAAGTGTCTGAGGCCACATTTGAACTCAGGTTCTCCTGATTCCAGGGCTGGTGCCCTATTTACCACGTCACCTAGCCACCCCTAGTGTGGCCTTCTTAATGATAAAGAATCAGAGGGAATGCTAAAGAGTAAACAGAAGTCATTGAAGTCCAGGGCCAGTGGAAAGTTCCAAAGCGACATCTTATAAAGCTTGGGTTTTGAAGAATTGACTATCCAAGCAAATTAATGAGAACTTATGACTCATACATCATAGAATTGGTGTCAATCAAGAAACTAATAGGTAGGCGTTTGCCTAAAGTGAAAAATCATTTGTGCCACCTAATTCTGTGAAATTTATTGAAAAGTAATTAAATTAAAGGTGGAAGGTGAAAGTATTATAAAGGATATTATACTATTTGAGGAGTAAGAGAAATACTTCACAGAAAGCTATTGTCCACATGATTTATACCTGTTGGGAAGAGCTACTCCTTTCTCCATGTGATGTTTCTAATCAGTTCCTGAGTCCTTTCATATTATAGTAATAGTGAGCCCTTCAGAGCTGTTGTGAGGATTAAATGAAATAAAATATGAAAGGTACTCTGTAGACCTTAAAGTGCTATATAAAGCTGGCTATTCTTCTTGTTGTTGTTTAGATTTTCTTTCAGAAGAACTCCAGGCAGGTGAATAATCTCTTTGAAATTTTGTGAACATTCTGCTTTGACAATCAAAATTTGGTGGGACTTATAGCAACTGAATACTGGTAAATGTTAAGAACATCACCTTATGTGGTTGTAATGCTTGTCTCCCTTTTCCTTATCTATGCACTTCAATAACATTGGACTTGCTATTTAGCAGAAATTTAAAAGCATTCAATAAATATGTTTAATTTTAAATGACAAAAGAAAGATGAAGGGTGTATATGGAGCTATTGCATATTACTAATGATGGCCTGTGTGCATAAAAGACATCATCGTGTGTGTGTGTGTGTGTATGTGTGTATGAGATTGGAAACAAAGGAATCAGAAAAAGTAGGAAGAGGGGAAAAGGTCCCTAAGCAAGAAATAGTTAAATGTACTAATAACTGCTTCAGTTGGTCCTGATGCCATAAATGATCTTAACTTAATTTGGAGTCACCGTTCTTTTTCATTGAAATTTTAAATGTTTTAATGACGAGTTGGGTTAATGAATGAGTTGGCCACACCAATGGTCAAAGGATAGAAGTGGGGTCAACATATCTACTGAACAATTTGAAGGCAAGAATACTGATTCATATTTTGTTCCTTTGCTACCCCAGGGGCTCTTGAATTCTGTACACCATAGACACAGTAACTGTCAATAGAGGTCAGAGCTGTAGTTGGTTCTTTCTTTGAACAAAGCATGAAAGTGTCTGACAACACAGGTTGCAGAATTGAGAGCAATAGCAGCAGTTAAAGAGTCCAGGGAATCCTTTTTTAAAAGCTTGCAGCAATGCTAACTCCATCTCTAACAATACAAACTACATTACTCCTATTTCTGTATTTGTAGGTAGGATAGGCCAAATCCTGAAAAATGTGAAGGA
The DNA here is from genome assembly GCF_028583685.1 of Petaurus breviceps papuanus. Lineage (NCBI taxonomy): Eukaryota > Metazoa > Chordata > Mammalia > Diprotodontia > Petauridae > Petaurus > Petaurus breviceps. The sequence goes on along the minus strand of NW_027187374.1, from coordinate 9,268,101 downwards.
GGAAAATTGATGATCCAGAGTCTTTGGAAAAATCATAAAAATAAATAACACCATAATGAAAGAAGATGAAAAGGAAACTGTCCCTGAATAATTCTAATGATCCCTCTCAGTCCCAGGGAAGAGATAATGAAACATACCTCCCCATTCTTGGCAGAGAAGGGACTACTAGGGAAGAATGCTGCTTACATTATGAGATACAGTTACTATATTGATTGGTTTTGTTTGTTTTTCTTTGTTACAAAGGAGAACTTAATGTAAGTATGTGTAGAGGGGTGTTATATATGGACATAGCTGTAACAAAACAAAAGAAATCAATAAAGCATTCCTCAAAGAAAATAAATTATTTTGAAGTTGCTTCTCAAGAGCTAAAGGGGAACTTTTAAAGACTTGTAAAGATTCTTTCTAAAGCTTACAAAGATGCCTAGAAAGCAAGAGTTGCGCTCCTAAGAAACATCAAAGACAACCCAATTAACTCGACCTTTGCTATATCCTTCCTAGATGTTAGAACATCATCTTTAGCTCTGAGGCCCCTGTTGAGAGAGTATGTCTGTGGACATATGAGGACAAGTGTTGATTTTTACAGGTCTTCCCTTTGCACCATAGGAGTAAATGTGGAAACGCACTAACAGTAAGGGTAAACTGAATGAGAGCAAGCCCAGGTACCTCATGAGGCTGTCTGCCATCTTGATTTCATGATCTGAAATGGAGGTACTAATCACTAGAAATAGGAACAAGTTGGACTGGTTTTAAGTCAATTCATGACTCAGGAGGAAGGAGTTATGCTTGGTCAAAAACAAGAGATTTCTTCAGCACATGTGAGAAGAGAAATCCAAACCTTAATGATATGGAGCTTAGGTAGGAGATTACAATCTGCTAAACTGAGCTCATTCCCATCGAGGAACTTCCTGTTGGAAACAGTGATGTCTTCTGAACTATAGGCATCAATTTCATCAGGCAGAGGGGTATTTAAGTAATTATCTAGTTTCCTCAAAGCCTTTATCAGATTTTTTTCCAAATCTAGAATCAAAAAAGGAGAAAAATTACAAAGAAGCAAAATTAGAAGTAACCTCTGGTTCAAGAGATAAATTCTTTGGGTTTGGGAAGTCAATTTAGTTCATTCCTTTATGTCAGACAGAGGTAGTCAGCAACGTTGCTACCATTTGAAAGGCCTGAGGAGCTCCTGCTCATAAGATGATGAACCTAGCTGGAGGAAGTCTCACAGCTATGCTTACAGGGTTCATCACAAATTTATGTTGGCCAGATCTACATGGCCCCTCACTACAGCAAGGCAATCCTTTTATTCTTCCCAAATTAATTCTATATCTCATTCCCAATAGAAGCTGTTGCAAGCTTTTTCTTCTTTCCTCTACTCTACCACACTTTCTCCTCCCTCTTTTTTCTGCTAAAGACCTTGCCTCTTACTTTGCTCAGAAAATTAAGGGCATTCAATCTAAGCTCCTTTGGTATCTGTTCTCTTCATCTCAAAACAGCTTGACATCATTTCCCATTCTCTTCTTTCTCCCAGTCTCTCACAAAGAGGAAACCCTTCTCTTTTCCAAGCCCAATCTCTTTACATTTAGACTTGATCACATCCACTCTTATCTACCCTAGCAGATTATATTCTTACTTGTTCCTCCTCTCTAGAATCTTCAACCTCTCATCTACTAGTTCCTTCCATACTACATTTAAACATGCTCAAGGTGTCCCTATCCAAAACAAAAACAACAACCTTTAGTAAAATCCATCATCCTCTCAAACTATCATCCTTTATTCCTATTCAATTTCTCAGATCTTTGCCTCTTCACTTCCTCTCCTGTCATACTCACTCCTTAATCTTTTATAGTCTGACTTCCAACCTCATCACTAAAGTGAAACCATCCTCTCCAAAATTACTGAAGACCTCTTAATCACAAAACATGATGGTCATCTTTCTAGATCTCTGCAATATTTAGCACTGTTGTCTATCCCCTTCCTCCTTTCTGGCTCTTTATGACATTAATCTCTTCTAGTTCTTCTCCTACAGGTTTGATCCTACCTTATCAATCTCCTTGGCTGTTTCATCATTCATATAATGCCTCCCAACTGTGGGTATACTTTGAGGCTCCAACCTGGGTCCTCTTCTCTTCTATTTACACTCTCTCATTTGATAACTTTCCCTACCTTGGCTTCCAATTGGCTCTCAGATGAAATAGAAACTTTGCTATTTAGGTTTTAAACAACTAGATAGCTTTCCAGCTTCATCTGGAACAACCTATACTAATGAAATCACAGCTCTGAGTTTAAAAAAAAGTTACTGTATAGTTTCTTGTCTGCATTTGTGATTTCCACACCAGAAGTTCCTTCCACTGATGAAATCTCAACCTAAGTGTTAGAACCAAAAAGAACCTTAGAAATAATCTAGATCAGCCCTCTTGCTTTAGAGATGAAGAGATTGAGTTAAGAGAGAGATAAAGTTATTTGTCTAAGATTACACATAGTTTCTGAGTTTCTGGATTTCTAGACCTATGTTCTTTCCCCTATTCCAAATTACCTAGTAGAGATCCCCCCACAAAGAGCAGAAAACAGAGGAACTGTGAGGAACTCACTCTCATTGGCATCCTTTCTTGTGTTTTTTATAAATGCAGAAAATTTTGCAAATACATCATCTCCTGCAGAGTTTGATTCCATGTGCTGAGTTCCAAGTTTAGGGTATCTGTGGAGGTCAAAATGAAAGATGTCACAGACAAGAGCTATTCTGGGTCATTGCTGTGTGGAAGGCAGAAATCTTTTCCAAGTGAAAAACATAAACAAAGGTGCCGGGGATGGTGGGGTACAAGGGAGAAGGGGTAGGAGTAGAGAAATCAAGAAAGTATGGAAAAAGGGAATGGACAAAGGAAAGAGGGATGGAGAAAAATTAGTTACAATCAGTGTACTCTATGGCCCTCTTACCTTTTAAAGTCCACTGTTGTAACATTAAATATAACAACTTTTAGCCACAGGATCATAAAGTGTTTGCTTTCAAGGACTGTCCCCCTCCCTCCCAGGGAGTCCTCCTAACAGCGTACTAGAAAGGGCTGTTCTAAGTGACACTAGCTCTGAAGTCACCTGGCACTTAGAACTAATAGGATCCCCATCTGTTCCACTCCCACCTAAGTTTTTGGAGTAGGACATTGACATAAATATTATCACCAAAAGTATTTACTAAGTGCCTAACTGTACCCACTGTGATAAATGTCATACAGTGTGCAAATAGACATCAGTTTTACAGTCTCCCTTTTCAACTGTTAAGTAGTAGGAACATCCCCATCAAAACATCAATCAGTCATCCCATCAAATAGCATTTTTAAAGTCCCTAGAATGTGCCAGGCACTATGTTTAGCACTGGTGATAAAAAAGAAAGGCAAAAGACAGTTCCTACTCTTAAGCACATCATAGTCTAATGGGGAAAAACAACATGCAAACAATTATATCAAATGATATACACAGGACAAATTGGGGGCAGTCCCAGAAGAACGGGATGTTAACTTAGCTCCTTTCTCAGCACCCCTTGAAAGATTTTACATTAATTTATTTTTTGAAATATCCTAACCAGACAGTCCATTAATTTCCTGTGGAGTACCTTGGTGGGGCTAATTTTTCTTCTAAGAACTCCTCAATCTTATTCACATCTGTCTTTACTTCTCCATCAAAGGTCATAAAAGGTGGGTTTGTTCCAGGAGCCAGATCCTGCAAATCTGCGGGTTTCCTGAGAGGAGATGAACAATGGAGTTAGTAGGAAGCAGCTGCTTATTGATAACCTATTTCCCTTGCTTAGTGTATCAATCTGTTCCAGTTTTGCCAGAAACAATTCTTGTTATTTCAAAGTTGATTGTCATGTTCTGATCATTTTTAAAGGCAAGGGGAATAAAAGGATTCCTGAAAATGATGGCAATGATTCCCCTGACATAGGCACTGAAGAACAACAGCCTGATTCACAAAGTTGAACTGCTCTACAGTATTTCTAGCTCCATGTTCTAAATGCCTATGACTGGCCCTGAGTTCTAAAGGAGCTCATATGCACTGGAGAGGCTTGCTCAGTACATCATACCCTTCTCTCCTGTACCATATCCTTTGTGCCAAAGTTGGTACTCAAGTTTTCTACCCATGTATATATGCTGAGATAGAGAGATCAGTTTATGTGGTTCCATTATATGGGGGAGGTTGGGGGAGGGGGGCAGGCAGGGGGGTGTGGCAGCAGAGGTGACAGGTGTGGTGGGGTACAAGGGAGAAAGGGTAGGAGTAGGGGAATCAGAAGAGTATGGAAAAAGGGAAAGGACAAAAGAAAGAGGGATGGAGGAAAATTAGTTACAATCATTGCACTCTATGGCCCTCTTACCTTTTCAAGTCCACTGTTGTAACATTAAATATAACACCTTTTAGCCACAGGATCATAAAGAGTCGCTGAGAAAATGGGCAATTTCCAATGCTCTCACCATCATAACCAGCCTACAAAATTGAAATAGCATTTTCAAGGTCTTAAGCTAGGGTGATTTTATATTTCTAAGTTCTAAACTCCACAATGGAAATGAAGTGGTTTAATGTAAGTTGTTGCTCTAAGGTATGCCAATTTTTTTTAAGTGCCTTTCTAAGACATTTTACTCTGGTCCCAAGTTCATCTAGGTAGAGTCTGACATGATCAAATGGAGGTTAGGGAAGTAAAGGGAACATAGCAATAATTCAGCAGACTCTACTTCCAATGTGGACTCCTTTGCTTTACTCAAAATAATTGTATATTGTTTTTATCCTCTTTCAGGCCCATTATCCTCTCTCTCAACACAAATATAAAACTCCCATTACAACTGACAAGAAGGAGATGATTTAAAATAGCAGAGACATGGGTTCAAGTCACACCTCTGACACATCTCATATGACCATAGGCAAATCACATCCACTCCAGACCCAGTTTTCTCTTTTGCAAAGTGAAAGAGAAAAAAAATTCTGTTAATGTGAAATATTGCATGAATTTCCAGATGAAGTCACAGTCTTATTAGTTTTGCTTACCATTAAGAGACCTCTCAAGAAATGGGAATAATCTATAAATGTATGTAATATTAACATAAAACATCAATAAAACTGAGAGACATCCCCCCCTCCACAAAAAAAAGCAGAGGGGTTTGATGTGGGATGCACTGGAAAAAGCAATGGTTCTATGGGTTCAAATCCTGCCTCTGACAAATATTACCTGTGTGACCTTCGGCGAGTCATTCAACACCATGGGTCTCAGTTCACTAAACTATAAAATGTGAAATTGGACTAAATTGCCTCTGAGGTTATATCCAGATATAAATCTATGATCCTATGAATGCTATGATACCATCTAGCTCTAATATTCTGCATGGTTCTCCACTCCCTGCAGAATTATTTCTCATTGATTTTTTTTCCCTAAGAGACAGAACAAGAAATGCACAAGAAAGAGACAGAGGAAAGACAAATGAGAACAAGGAGACATTTTACCTCTACTTCTCAATTATATTGTTAGAACCTAAATTTTTAAATGTTATGGAAAAGTTGTCCCTTCCGATTCTGGAAACCTAGAGAGGAAGGGAGAGGGAAAGAGTATGAGGGTTGCCCAGTAGAAAATGTGTATTTTATAAAAGATCAAAGTGGCAAGTGAAATAATTCCCCCCACCTTCATCTTTCAAATATACTCTCCCTCATAACAATGAATAGGCTCTTCCACTACAAATTTATATTATCTAATCTCATCTGGACCTTCATAATAGCAAGGCAATCCTTCTACTCCTGCTGAATTGATTTCCTGTCCCACTTACCAAGGTGGTTCTCCCAAACCTCATCTCAACTCTAGCCTCCCACAGTACCCAATACTTTTAGTTGAGGAACTTACCTCATATTTCACTAAAAAATTGATGTCACTGGCCAAAAGCTTCATTTTTTCCTCCTTCTCATCTCATATCATTGACCACTATCTGTTCCTTCATTTGAGTCTCAGAAGACTAGATGTCCTTCTCCTTGCCAAAGTCAACTTCTTTATATTCCACTTTGATCCCATCACCTCCCATGTTCTCTAGCACACTGGCCCCACCATCATTCTAATTCTTTTTCTAATCTTCAATATCTCCTTATATCCTGGATTATACTCTGCTGTCTACAAATGTGGTCATGTTTCCATGCTCAAAAAGTGCTACTATCATCTTTTATCTCTCACTTTTCTGCTAAATTCATTGTAAAAGTCTCAGTTATGAAATTGTTTTTTCTTACTGTCTTCTAAACCCACTGGTGGTCTAATTTCTGATATGGTTATTGATATGAAGCTTTTCTTTCAAATTATCAGTGATCTATTAACTGTTAAATCAGGTGATATTTTCTTATTCCTCATTATGCTTGACCTCTCTGCAGCTTTTGGCACTATTGATTGCCTCCTCCTAGATACTCTCAACTTTCTGGGGTTTTGTGGCAATGCTCTTTCTTGATTTTATCTCCCAAGGCCCTGGTTTGGGACCATAGAGCACTGGATCTGGATTCAGGAAGACCTGAGTTCAAATATAGCTTTACATAATTACTAGTTATACTACCTTTGTCTTAACTGCTGCCTACCTCAGTATCCTTAGCTGTAAAACAGGGTTAATAACAGTATTTATTTCCCAGGGTTGTTACATGAATAAAATGAGATTACATTTGTAAAGTCTTTTAAAAACTTAAAGCATCATATAAATGCTAACTATTGTTATCATTATTTCACAAATTCTCATGAGTTCAATTACCATCTCTAGTGTTTCTTCTGGGCTCCACTACTGCATCTCCAATGTCTAGCAGACATTTTGAACTGGTTGTCCCATAGGCATCTCAAATTCAATATGTCCAAAGCAAAACTCACTATTTTCCCCCTAAAGTCATCTTCTCTTTTGAACATTCCTAGTGCTATTGAGGACAATATCATCATATCAGGTTTGTTACTTCAAATTCCTCCTACACTTTTCACTCTCACTTTCTCCACATACCCATTCAGTTGCCAAATCCTCTTTCATATCTTCACAAATTCTCCCTTATATGTCCTCTTCTCTCCAGTCAAACAAGCAGCATTCTAATTCAGACTCTTGTTACTTGGACTTGGACTATTGAGATTGTATTGAAATTGGTTTCCCTGCCTTCTCTCTCTCAAATCCAATCCATCCTCTACACAGCTGCTAAATTAATTATGTTAAATCCTAAGTTTGACCATGTAGAATCAAATAGAAACTCCTCTGTTTGACATTTAAGGCTCTTTACAGACTGGTCTCTTCTGACCTTTCCAGTTTTCTCACAATTCATTCCCCTTCATGAACTCTACCACCCAGCAATACTAGCCTTCTTCTTGCTGTTTTTTTTTAAATCACTGATTTTTTTTGTTCATTAACAAGTAATTATTTTTCTCCTTCCCACCTTCCTTGGACTGAGAAAAAAATAATCCTTGTAACAAATATGCATAGTTTAGCAAAATAAATTCCCATGCTATTCATATCCAAAAATGTTTCTCACTGAATTTTGAATGCATTTCTTTTCTGTCAAGCTTCATCATTGGTCCTGTGGTTGGACATTAAACTAATCAGAATTCAAATCTTTCAAAGCTATTTAACATTTCTTTTATTGTATAAACTGTTCTCCTGGTTCTGCACACTTCATTTTGTATCAATTCATACAAGTCTTCTGAAATTATCCCTTTCATCATTTCTCACAATGTAATAATAATCCATTATATTTGTATATCATATTTTTTTTAATCATTCCCCAATTGATGGGTACTTCTTTAATTTCCTTGCTATTCCTTACTCACAACACTTCATCTCTCCTCTCTATGCCTTTGCTCTGGCTGTTGCATATGCCTGGAATGCTCTCCATCCTCAATTTGACCTCTCAACATCCCCAGCTTTCTTTGATACTCAAGTCAATTACCACCTTCAGCTGGAGGCTTTCCCTATTTTCCACTTGAGTTTTCCCTTTTAAGGTTACCTTCTTTTTACCTGATATATAACTCATATGTATTTATTTATGTATTGTTTCCCTTATTCACATGTAAGCTTTTTGAGAGGAGGGAAAGTTTTTGTCTTTCTCTGCATGCACAAGTATAGTGCTTGGCACAAAGTGAGTGCTTAATAAATGCTTGTTGATGTTGATTGATTTGCCCTTCTGGCAATGGATTGTGTGGGGAGTGAGGTAACACAGAGGAAAGTGTCTGACCCTACAATGAATGGTTCACACCTCCTTTGAGATGGGCAGTTATTATTAAAACTGACAAAGCTGTAGCTAAAATTCTTCTTTCTCTGTCTCAAGTTTCTACTAAATGAATCCATAATAAAGCAAGGATGCTAAAAAGACCAAGATGAGATTTGGACATACTCTTCAGTAAAGGACTCATTTGACTTCAAATGAAATCCCAACAAGAACAAGGAAATCCCAAGCAAGAACAAAGGATATTTAATAAATTAATTCTCTATACCAAGGCAATGCAGGCATGACCTGAACAAAAAAGGTAGCCTAAGTAACTTTCCTTTTGTATGGTGAGGAAAACTAAAATGTGGCAGAGTAGGAAAAGAATTAGACTAGAAGTTAACCAACTTTGCTCAGATATCTGCTTTCTGTGTGGCCATGAGAAAATTGCTTTTTTCATCTGGTTCTCTTATCTATAAAATCAGGTAGTTGAACTACATGATCTCTCAGGTTCTAATTAAGTTCTAATCTTCCTTGGGTTTATGGTGATGTGGCTCTAAGAGAGCACATTCCTTCATTAAGCTCAAATTACTTACAAGGAAGTATAACAAGTAAAGGGGCTATGTCTGAGGTAGCTAAGGCAAGATGGCAGCCATAGAACCTCAATGCAATGACCAAAGACAAAAATGTGGCAAACTGCCTTTCCTAAACCTACTATTTCAGTCTGCAATAAAAGAATTTGAGGTGCTATCTCTATGCACTTTTTAGGGAGAATTTGCTTGAGCCCAGAAGTGGAAAATGGGAAAAGGTACACGAATTATATCCAAAGTTTCATATAATTGGATTTAACTAAAAAAGAAAAGATAATGGATAACTATAAATCTTCTTTTCCCTTTGGGTCCCATGCCATGTGCTACCCCATCTTCCCTTCTTATCACTCTCTGATATACTTCTCTACATCAAAGGCTCCAGAACACTTAAAACAACTGAAAATTTTGAGGTTGCTATGGAGTTAGTGGGAAGGAGAAGATAGTAACAATGAATACCATCTCATCCCCTGAACTATGATATTAACCTCCTAACTGATCTCCTTTTCTATTGACTCTACCCCTCTGCCCTCTATCTTCTACACAATAGCCAAATGACCTTCTGACCATTTCATTGACCTATTCAAAAACTTCAGTGGTTCTTTATTGTCTCTAGGATAAAATATTCATTAACCTAACATTTAAGACCTCCCACAATGTGAGTGTAAATAACTTCCAATTGCCTTTCACATTACCCCCTTTCATACATTCCTATGTTCCAATCATACTGTTCCCAGAGCTTCACATGCTCTCCCTCATCCCCCTGTATTTATACAGACATAAAATGTACTCCCTTTTCATCTCTACCTTTTAGGATCCTTATCTTCCTTCAAGGCTCAACACACTTGCCTTTCCTGATTCTTATCAGTCAATAACATTCTTTCAATCAATCAACATTTACTAAGCAGCTTCTCTGTACCAGGCACTGTGTTCAGAGCAGGGGGTAAAAAAAAAAAAAGGCAAAAGACAATACCTGCCCTCAAAAAAGGCAAAAGTTTACAGAGAAGATAGTGTCAAGGAGGAGAGGGTGATCGACAGTGTCAATAACTGAAGAGGTCAAGTAAAATGAGGATTGAGAAAAGGTCATTGGACTTGGCAACTCTGAGTTCATTACTAACTTTGGAGGGGGCCATTTTGGTAGAATAAGAGTAGTAGCCATGTTGCAAGGGGTTAAGAAGAAAGTAAGAAGAGAAAAAGAGGAGGCATTTACAGAGGTATTTTCAAGGAGTTTAGTGGAAAAGAGCAGAAGAAATACAGGGCAATAGTTAGTTGCTATGGAAGGACAAAGTAAAAGGTCTTTTTGAGAATGGGGAAGACATTGACATGCTTCTAAGTAGTAAGGAATGAGTTGGTAGACAAGGAGAGATTGAAAATAAATGAGAGTGGTGATGATGATGGTTGCAATCTATTGAAGAATATGGGAAAGAATGGGATCACTTGAGCAAGGAGAGAGCAAGGGGAGTAGAGCCATCACCTCATGCAAGATGTGTGAAGGAGATAATGGCAGAAAGCATCTCAGTGACATAGAGAAGGTAAAAGAGTGAGCTCGTGCCCTCAATTTTTTCTGTAAAATGTGAGGCAAGGTTCTCAGCTAAGAAAATAGGAAGAGAGGAAGCTATGAGAGATTTGAAAAGTCACTGTGGAGAATGGGAGAGTGCGTTGATAAGAGAGGTACAGAAGAATTTCCTAACAGGACTGAGGACCCAACTGAGGTTGTGTAACAAGTTTGTAGTGAACCTAGTCAAAACGGTTGCATGATTTTGTCCACCTTCATTCAGCAGCATGTTTGTAGGAACAAAGGCAGCAAATGAGAGTGATCCACAGCAGATTTTGGCAGAGTATAATGAACTAATTGATAAGGAGGCTAGAGATTTAAGAAAGGAAGACAGTGTAGAGTTGAATTGGTTCACCAAGGGCTTAAGATGGAGAAAAGAGGAAAGGGTGACACATGCATGGGAGATGGCCTGAAATAGAAGCGAAGGGTCAAATTTTAGAGGTACAAAGAGTAGGGTTTTGTAAGGAGAGGGAGAGGGGGAGGTACAAAGCCATTTGATTATGCTCAAATAAGAGGATTTCAGAATTCTTGAACATGGAGGCAGTATATTTGTGCGTGATAATAAGATCATGTTTGTGTATGACTATGGTGGAGTGGAGGAGGAGATCACAGAAAGTGAGTAGACTGATAAACTGAGTGGTTAAGGTGTTTGAAGGAGAGTCAATGTGTATATTGAAGTTCCCTAGTATAAGGGCAGGAGTTGGGCAGGAGAAAAGAATTTTGAGTCATGTTCTCCAAGGAAGGAGAGGGAGTTACCTGGAGGTCTATAAACAACAGCTACCAGGATATTGATGGAGTGATAGATATAATAGGGGTAAGGAGAGAATCTGGAAGAGGCAATGGGAAGCAAGGAGCATTCCAACTCCCTCTCCTTAACCAGTGAGCTGAGAGGAATGTGTGAAGGTGCAGTGAACATTGAAAAGAGTGGCCAGGCGGGGCTATGTCACTGGGGTGGGGAGTGGTAATAGCTGGTAGATGGAAGGAGGAAAAGAAAAGTTTTAGAACAAAAAGAAAGTTTTGCCTTTGGAACAGATATTCCACAAGGTACAGAGGAAGATCTAGGTGGTATTTGGTTGAAACTTTGGGGTAAGAGAGTTGAGGAGAATTGAAATCAGGAACTAGGGGTAGGGGATAATGTTTGGGGAGCTCAGAATCACTGAAAGGTGAAGGATATGACAAGGTGTGAGAAGGTTCATCATGGCATGGAGGCCACCCCTCCACTTCCCAAAGGAGGCTGAAGATGAGGCTGGAGGTGAGTGCAGTATGAGAGAGGAGGCACAGGGTCAGCAGATCAAATAGGAAGTCTTGTTTTACTATTCCTCTTCACTCCAAAGAGTAAGAACAGACAGGAAAGGGTACAGCAGGAGATGGAAGACCTGAGGTCAAGGGCAAGGTGACTCCTCTTTGCACCGGAGGCTCTCCACACCCCGGTTGGGAGTTGGACAGGTAGCAGAAGAAAGTTGTCTTGTGCCTGCAAGGATAAAATTCATTGCTCTGGGGAAGATGGAAGATGCCCAGCCTGGCCCCTTGCCTTTTTCCCTCAGGAGACACTCTTCTTCTTCAAAAATCCCTAAAGCATTTTGTCTAGATCTCTCCTTTCCCCCTATCATTTACTATCCTGTATCATACTTTTCTGTGTAGAGGCAACTATGTGGCACAGAATTTAGAGTGCTCAACCTAGGGTTAGAAAGACCTGAGTTCAAATCTATAACTAGTTACTTACTAGCTTTATGACCCTGGACAAGTCATTTAATGTCTGTCTGTCTCAGTTTATTCATCTGTAAAATGGGGCTAATAATAGGGCCCATCTCACTGGGTTATTGTAAGGATAAAATGAGATATTAATTGAAAAGCATTTAGCAAACCTCAAAGCAATACACACAACACATACACACATATGTATATTTAGTATATATACATAATATTTACATTTATGTATATATTATATATACACAAACTATTATAATTACCCGGCACATGAAACCCACTCCCTACTACAATGTAAGCACCTTGAGAATAGGAAAATTGTATTTCTAGAACTTAGAACGATGCTTTAAATAAAGGCTTAATAAATGTTTTCACCCTGGAGGAAGCAAAAGGCACGAGTACAAGTGCTTGTCAGTGAGAATACCCCCAAACAATTCTCCTTTCTTCACCTTAGAGCAAAACAAAATGTATTCTCACTACTGCTACCTCCTCTCTCTCCCAATCTGTACTAAAGAAAAATGAAAACTGGGTTTTATTTTTTTATTTCCATGGTTTACTGTTTTGTTATTCTTAAAACTTGTGCTATATTCTCAGTAACTGGAGCTTTTAACACACTCAAGCAAAGTAAAGGGGGAAGGGGCACAAAAGAATAAGGACATTCAACCACATACCTATTTTAGCTAGTTGGGACTTGCAGCCTTTTAAAGCTCATATTTTATAGTAGTTATGCTAAGTACAGTAAAGCCCAAAATAAGTCTGCAGAGTGGTGCAATCATTTTTTTCCTGACTTGTCTCTTTAACCTTTGGAGTCCTAGTCTAACTCATTTTGAATGCAATGAAATCCCTGCTTAACTATGTGTATTTTTTTCATTGTTGGATTTGTTGATAAAGCTCACCTTCACAAAGAGCTCTGTGTCTGGAAATGGGCATCTTTTAAAAAATGCAGAAAGTAGTTTGCAACCCTGAGTTCCAAAGAATAATTATATTGTGTGAACCTCTTAATTTGCTCCATCTCTTTAATGATCTCAACCTCGGTATCAAGTCAATGTTTTTCCTGGTAATTGTCCTACTGCTCTCCATTTCCTGTATCCTGGCAGCTACTGTTCCCTTTTTATGGAAGCAGAGTTAAATGAATGGGGGACAGGGACATGCCATTGTTAGCAGACTCTGCTAAGGGCCCAGACTTCTAGAGACTCAGCAGCAGAATTACAGATAGGATCTGACATCTGGCTTGTTGGTGGCAGGAGCGTCTGTGTGGCCAGAATGTCCATGATTTATATGATCATCATGAAAGCTGCTTTTGCACATTATCCCCCAGGGTCACTTTAAAATCACAGAGTTCAAACTGCTATGGCTGTTTGACTGAAGGCTGAACAACATTTTAGAAGAATTAACTGGCTGCCACCAGTGCCAATAAACCAGGATTTACATATGCAGTATTGCCTCATCTTAAATTACTCTTAAAAGAAATCTGTCTCAGTCAGTTGTAAATGAGGGGGTTACGGGAACATGGTGGGAGTGACTAGGACGTCTTGCTGCCTAATTTTATTACTTTAATGTGCTTCAGTACTGGGATGTGCCAGCAAAAATAAAGAAGAGGATACATAATCTACATAGCCCATTCATGAGCAATGAGAATTCTCTCTTAATGGTATTCGCAAAATAGACAAGATAATGGGATAAATACATATAAGTGGGGCGTGACTGGCTGACAATATCACAATAAATGAGAAATTTTCTCAAATAAAGTAAGTCAACAAGCATTTATTAAGCGCCGTGCTCACGGCCAGGCACTGGACTGGGAAGAATGAGAAAAGCAAAAGCTGGCGCTGCCCTCAAGAAGCTTGCAGCCTGATGGGGAGGCAAGGTTCGGACACTTTTATTCATCAAGACCAACAACTCTCCAAGCTAATTTTAAGGCTTATCAACCTTGCTCTGAGCCTCGGAAGAAATTGGCGTGTACATTTTTAATGCATTCAGATTAAGCAGGTTGGGAGATGTCTTCCCTGCTTCCTATCAGTTGTTGAAGACAACTTTGCACAACTCAGAATTGTATGTTCTGATTTTAAAACTCAACTTTTTAAAAGCCTGATATTGTAATGCCTTTTACAGCTTGCTCAGGGTTCAGTATTTGAGAACAATGACATTTCTGCTGACTTGCCCCTCAAAAAATACTGGAATGAAATGAACAACACAGCAGCCTGAATTATAAAAAATGGATAATTTAGTATTTGCTCTCTTTTAATCAAAACTTACTTCAAATAATATCTAGATGGTTTGCCTGTTTTGCACTGATTCAATCTACTTGAAACTCAGAAGAAGAAAATTACTCAATTTTAGTATCTTTTGCTGCAGGCAAACAGAATCTCATTCAATTCAGTAAACAATGATTAAGGGCTTAAGATCATGTGCAAAGTAATTGTTCATGATACAAAGCTATGAAATCGTTTCTACTCAAAAAGTTTAAAAGGTAAAAGATAATAGATACCTGTCACAAATGCATGGTTGAGAATTCATAACCAAACAATAAAAAGAGATCATGAAAGATAAAATAGATAATTTCATTACAGTCAAGAAAGTAATAAATAAAAAAATTACATTCAAGAGTTGGCACAACAAATTATTATGTAAGGTCAGAGAGGGAAGGTCTTTAGCGGCAATGAAGATTTTATGGAGGAAGTGACATTTGATTTGGGCTTTAAAAGACTGGCACAAATGCAAAAGGAGTTCAGTCCAGGTCTGGGGCACAATATAAGCAAATATGTATATGTGTGTGTGCATATATGTATATACATATATTCACATGGGCCATTTCCCAATATTTATTTGTATGTGACTTACTTGGAGAAAACAGTAACTCTGATGTGGTTTCATATTATGACAGCAATATTGACACGTGTGCTTCTACTGACTCTAAGCTGACACAAAAAATTTCACTTTCACCAGATAAAACCAGATTGAGCTGGTTTCAGCACCTTTAGTTATTTCTTTCTCATTTGATCATTTGATTTCAAGCCACAAACATATTTTATTGCTTTTGTTGCATTTGGAATTCTGTGATTTAAGCCCATTAAAAAAAATCAGACACATTGAAACATAAAGAAAAATAAAGTGATCAAAAGCTAAAGTAATTAGGGGGTATTAAAAGCCTCATTTCCCAGATTAGTAATATTTAATGAAGAACATAGATGTAATTCTAGCCTAGTACCCCCTCTCTCTGTGGAAAGTAGAATAGGCTCTGGCTCCAACTTCCTGTTTCCCTCCTGGCAAGAATTGAAAGCCTCATTTGGAGAAGGATGGTGGGGATGGAAAGGAAGAGACTAGAGATATCTATTTTCCCTGTCTTAGAACCAAGTAACAACATTCCCATGCTACATATGGAGGATAGGCCCTCACTATATGATCATCTGACAAGTACATTCAAGAGTTGGCACAACAAAGTATTATGTAAGGTCAGAGAGGGAAGGTCTTTAGCGGCAATGAAGATTTTATGGAGGAAGTGACATTTGAGTTGGGCTTTAAAAGACTGACAAAATTCAAAAGGAGTTCAGTCCAGGTCTGGGGTACAATATTAGCAAAGATGTGGAGCTAGGAAAGATCATGCATTTTCCATGACAAGGGGTAGTTCTGTTTGACAAAAGTATCAGGGCTGGAAAGTTGAATGACCTGAGATAATGATCCAAATCTCCCAATCAATGTATTAAAACAGACTGATGAGCATGGTGCTGGAGTACCCCAAAATACAAGTAGTTGAACTGGCTTTCTAGGATGACCCATGGACCTAAGCAGTATGGCAGAGTGGAAAGAGCATTGGAATGAGGCCAGGATTTTACTCCTGGCTCTGCAACTAACATAATGTAATCTTGGCTGAGTCATTTAATGTCTCTGCATCTGATTTTTTCTGACACATTGTGTCAGAGGACACAAGAATCAAATCAATACTACTTACTAAAATAATATAATAAGAAGAGATCAGCAGCAGCTGTGGCCATTTCCAGATTCATCAACACATAGATTGCAAAGGACAAAGTGAGAGGTCAGTGCAGTCTGGACTTTGGGACCCAGTAAGTGGGAGTATGTTGGCTTTTGGCCCTAGGGTGAGAAGTCCCTGAGATGCCAGCACAGCCAGCCAGAGCCACGTGGCAGCTTCAGCTCCTGGCCTGCAGAGTGTAGGGGGACCAACTGACCAGTCTGAGGGGTAATCGCTCTTGCTTTAACCTGCTTGGATCTGGATTGCAGTCTAGGGTGGAGGTCCTGGGGTGTGTGTCCAGCTGGCCAGAGCGTGTGGAGACCTCAGAGAGGGCACCCATCTAATACCTCTGGCAGCTGAGAAAACCCCAGCATTTGGGACAAGAGCTCCCCTGTCTGGTGGCAGAGTCCTACTGTGGCAAAAAGCCCAGGTGTCAAGTGACTGAGGGGTAACGTGACCAGGCAAAGGAAACAAAGCAGATAGAAGATTCCAACATTAGACTCCTATTTTGGGGACAAAAAAGGAGCAAAGCATGGAACAGGAGGAAGACAGTGAAGTCAGAATTCCTGCACCAAAAGCTTCAAAGGAAAATATGAGCTGGTTACAGGCCATAGAGGACCTTAAGAAGCAGATAAGAGAAGTAGAGGAAAATTTGGGAAGAGAAATGAGAATGATGCAAGAAAATTATGAAATGAGAGTCAACAGCCGGATTGAGGAAAATCACACCTTAAAGAACAGACTAACTCAAATGGCAAAAAAAAGGTTCAAAAAGGCAATGAGGAGAAGAATGCCTTAAAAAAGCCAAATTTGCCAGATGGAAAAAGAATCTCAAAAGCTCAATGAGGAGAATCATTGCTTCAGAATTAGATTGGAGCAAATGGAAGCTAATGACTTTATGAGAAATCAATATGCTGTTAAACAGATCCAAACAAATGAAAGAATAGAAGGCAATGTGAAATATCTCATGGGAAAAACCTCTGACCTGGAGAATAGATCCAGGGGAGATAATTTAAAAAATTATCGGACTACCTGAAAGCCATGATCAAAGTAAGAACCTAGAAATCATCCTCCAGGAAGTTCTCAAAGAAAACTGCCTGGATGTTTTAGAATCAGAGGACAAAATAGAGGTTGAAAGAATCCACCGATCACCTACTGAAAAAGATCCCAAAAAGAAAACTCCTAGGAATATAATAGCCAGGTTCCAGAATTCCCAGATTAAGGAGAGAATATTGCAAGCAGCCAGGAGAAACAATTTGAATATTGTGGAAACACAATCAAGATAACCCAGGATCTGGCAGCTTCTACACCGAGGGATCAAAGGGCTTGGAAAAGGATATTCCGGAGGTCAAAGGAGCTGGGATTAAAACCAAGAATCACCCACCCAGCAAAACTGAGTATCATGTTTCAGGTGAAAATATAATTATTCAGTGGAATAGAGGACTTTCAAGTATTCTTGATGAAAAAGACAGTTGAATAGAAAATTTGACATTCATATACAAGAAGCAAGAGAAACATGAGAAGGTAAACAGGGAAAAGAAATCATAAGGAACTTATCAAAGTTGAACTATTTACTTTCCTACATGGAAAAACAATAATTTTAACTGATAAAACATTTCTCAGTATGAAAATAGCTGAAGGGAATAGAAATATATATGTGTCTGTTTATGAGGGTATATAGGCATATGAATACATGTGTGAATGTGTGTATATATGTTTACAGGTATACATAGACAGAGGGCAAGGGAACAATTTAACAGGAAGGGATGATACTTAAAAGGTGAAATTAAGAGGTGAGAGAAGAATATAATGAGAGGTGATGGAGAGAGACAGGATGGGGTAAACTATCTCATATAGAAGAGTCAAGGGAAAATGGTTACAATGGAGTGGAAGAATAGGAAGACAAAGAGAAATGGGTCAACTTTATTCCCATTAAATTTGGCTGGGGGAGGGAATGAAATACACACTAAATAGGGTATCTCACCCTATAGGAGAGTAGGGGCAAAGGGGATGAGAGGGAAGGCAGGCTGGGGGAAAGGGCAGTTGGAAGCACCCACTTTTGAAAAGGGACGAGATAAGAATAGAGAATAGAACAAGTGAGAGGTGGGATAGGAAGGAGGGAAATACAGTCAGTCTTTCATAATATATTTACTATGTTATTATTTTGCATTAGTCACACATGTACAACCTATACTGAACTGCTCATCTTCCCAGTAAAGGTGGGTGACAAGGGAGGAAAGGAATGAATCTGGAATTCAGTTTTAAAATCAAATGTTTACATATATATATATATACTATTATTAATACTATTTTACATGTAATTGGGAAATAAGATATACAGGCACTGGGGCATAGAGATCCACCATGCCCTACTGGAAAAGTCGAAAGGGGTATGGGAGAAAATATGAGAGAGAGCAGATTGGAGGAGGGGATTTCCTGTGGGACTGCTATTTTGGGGTGGTGGGTAGGGAAAAATGGGGAGAAAATTTGAAGCTCAAAATCTGCAGAAACGAATGATGTTAATGAAAAGTTAATAAAGCATTTGAAAAATGAAAAAAATCAGTTAGTCTCTAATGTATCTGTCAAATAATCTTGCATTTTTACGTTGAAATTTAGGGGATGAAATTTTAACTGAATTAACAAGTATCATTTTTTAAAGTCTTTTCAATTAACAAAATTGTGATCATTGCAGAATAAAGGAGAAGTTTTCTCAAAAATTGTAAGAGCTAATCAGGCCTCAGACACTTAGCACAAAAACTAGCCATGTAACCTTGGGCAAGTCCCTTAACCCCAGTTGCCCTCCAAAAAGCAAAAAAAAAAAAAAATTGTAAGACCTAAAAGATATTTTAACTTCATCAAGTAAAAATGCCATTTCCCTTTTTTAGGTGACAAATTAAACTGATTTGCAATAGAATGAGGCCCCCACCCTTCCCTTCCAAGATCCCTCTCTTCACTCTGACCCCAATGTTTGACACTGTTCGCATATTTGGGCTTATGTTCTATAATTATAAAGAGGCTTCCTGATTGTATTTGAAGAACTTGGCACAACATTTAAGTAATGGTGAACTGCCAATCATGGTGGAATGAGCTTTTTTTGAAGAACTTGGCACAACATTTAAGATAGTGATGAATTGCCAATCATGGTGGAATGAGTTTTGTGTCTAAGCTTTTTTGGAGAGTTCCCCAGCTCATAAAGCTAAATATTCTGACTTTTCCTTGTGGAGCCGAGGTAACTCCAACAGTCCTCAGTTCTGTTGTCTGCCATCTCCTTGGTGACAGTAAATTTCAGGAGCTGGAAATGGCAGTAAGCCCTCTCCTATCTGAGCTAAACTTCCATTAGAGGGAGCAATAGATCTAGATGGAGAATGACATTAACACACACAGCGATATAAATGGAAAGAACAACCAAAAACAGTCAAAAGTGAGTGTTATGAAATTGTTAACAAGATTGATCCCAAAGAAAAGATATGAGAAGACACCCTCACCCACTCCCCTGTGAGATGCAAATTCCATGGTTTTGATAAACTGCAGATATTTTCAGATATTTTTCAATGTGTTAATAGGTTTTGCTGGGTTTTTCCCTCTTCCTCTATTTTGTGTTTAAAATATTATTTGATACATGGGATGGCTCTAAGATGGGATAATGGAAAGATACTGGAAGAATCTCTGGTGATATAAAGATTTTTTTAAAAGACAATAAAATACAGAGCAGAAACATAGTTAAGTTCATCTATGCCTTTTTGAACCAAAAGTATAAATAAACCCACTGACAATATTTTCTCCCTCAAAAAGGGCAGTTTTTTAATGTGATATATGTTGAAATTATAATTTTTAGTAATTTAGAAATTATTCTTTCCTCTAGTTACAAAATTTTCTTTTTCACATTCCTTCAAAGTTGGCAAAATCTTGAAAGAGAGAGGAATGTAGAGTATATCATGCCACCTACTGTCTTTAGTTTACCTGTCCAAAAAATAAGGTCCTTCCCAAATCAACTTCTTTTTCCCAGCTCTCTCATTTCTGTCAGTAGCAACAATACTCTTCCACTTTCCTAGCCTAGAAACCTTGAGGTTATCTTTGATCTTTCTTCTCCTTCAATCCCTATATTCAATCTTTCACTAAGTCTTGTTTCACCCTTCAAAATGTGTCTCAGATTTTCCTTTTGCTCTTATCTCCACAGCTACCTCACTAATCAGACTATCATCACCTTAGCTCTAAATTATTTCAATAACCTTCTCACTGTGCTCCCTACCTCTGGTCTCCCCTACTCCACTTCATGATGCAATGCTTCTCAATGACCCTTGCTAAAACACTCTACTTTGATCACGTCACCCTCTCCTCAAAAAGTAGGAAGACCTTAGAAGTCATCCAGTCCAAGGTCCTCATTTTAAATATGAGGGGACTGAGCCCCAGAGAGATTAAATGATTTGCTCAATGTCACACAGGTAAAATGTCTTCATAATTAGTTAAGTAAATTTTTCTGCCTAGATTTCAAAAATGCCTTAATCTAGTCCAAGCCCTATCCCTATTTCCCATTAATTAATCTGCATATGTTGTTGTTGTGTTGTTTTTCAGTCTGACTCTTCTAGACCCTATTTGGGATTTTCTTGGCAAAGACACTGCCATCTCCCTCTACAATTCATTTTAGAGATGAAGAAACTGAAGCAGGCAGGGTTGAGTGACTAACCCAGAGTCATACAGTGTCTGAGGTTAGATTTGAACTCAAGAAGCTAGATGGCATAGTGGATAGAGTACTTGGTCTGAGTCAGGAAGATTCATCTACCTGAGCTCAAATCTGACCTCAGATACTCAGGAGCTATGTGACCCTGGGCAAGTCATTTAACTCTGTTTCAAATTATTCATCTGCAAAATGAGTTGGAGAAGGAAATGGCAAGCCACTTTGCAAGAAAACCCCAAGTAGGGTCAAGAAGAGTCAGACATGACCAAAAGCAACTGAAAAACAACAACAAAATAATGAATCTTTCTGACTCCAAGCCCAGTACTTTGTCTACTGCAACCATCCAACTGCCTATTTACATATACTCTTCCTTAAATTAATTTGACTTCCTCATCCTCCTGCCTACTTTCTCACAGATGGACACACTGGCCATCCTCACTTTCACATCCATACTGTTTTGCCCACAATTCCCCTCCTCACTGCAAATGCTTTCCCTCTCATCTTCTTTCTATGTAAATCATATGTATCCTTAAGAACCTAACTAAAGTCCTTACTCTTCCAGTAAAGTTCTCTCTCTCTCTCTCTCTCTCTCTCTCTCTCTCTCTCTCTCTCTCTCTCTCTCTCTCTCTCTCTCTCTCTCTCTCTCTCTCTCTCTCTCCCCTTCCCTCTCCTGTGTTCTCAGTATACTCAGAGCTAATACTACATTGTTTCCATCTTAATATCTTTAATTGTCTGTATCTGTTAGTTTCTCTGTTTCTCTCTCTCTCTCACACACACACACATATGCATACACATACACACACACCAGCTCCTTAAGAAGCAAGGTAATACAATACGAAGAGTATTGAAGCAAACTTTCAAAAGATCTAGGTTTAAACCTACTTTTAGTACTTACATGTGTTACTATGGCCAAAGTCACTAATTCTATCAGAGTCTAATTCCTCATCTATTCAGCAGAGATATTAATACTTGAACATTCCTATAGGCTTGAGATGAGGAAACTCTCTTATAAACTATAAAGTAGCAAATGGTATCTCCCTGAAGTCAGGGACTGTCACTTCTATACATCTCTTCCATCATTCCTGTCATATGCAGATCTTTACTGATCTGTTTGATCAATGAACTCAAATGGCTATTCTCAAAGCAGCACTATTTCTTTTCCCATGGAGTTATATTAAAACTATTAGCCATGAAGTGAACCAGATTTGCTTTGTTCTGTAGATTCCTAGTGTAAAGGGAGTCTGGCACAGAGTACTTCAGATGTCACTTCCACATAGAAGACTCCAGGGAGAAGATAAAATCTTTCTCTATTGAGAGCAATAGGGAGCCATTTCTGGAATTGTGATGATGTATAAGGGAAGTGCCTTGAAGAAACAGACCATGGAATGTGTGTCAATGTTCTGGCTGGCAAATTACATGTTAAAGGAAAGGTTTCTAGGTGGGCTATAAGACAATCCTAAAGGCCTGTCAGCTTCAGCTACTCTCTTTGCCTCATTCATTTTTGGGAGATCTTGGTAATTCCTTTGCTTATGACATCTGCTGAAGAGAATTGAGTCTCCAACCTTGAAAGTTTCAAAAAGCTAGGAGATCAAGGTGCAGAAATCTGAGAGTTAGAACCTAATGCTGCCATTAGCTCAATACTGATTTCCTGAAGAACATGGAGCAATACTCAAGAGGACCTTCAGGTTCTCTGTCCAGCAGAACATGTGTTAGAGAGAATGCCTTTGGGAATGAACTTAGTAGGACCAATGCCATGTAGGACAACTGACTCCCCTCTTTTTCTCTCCCCCAGAGACTGAAATAGTATAGGGGAAAGTATGCCCTGGAGGTATGTGTTGGAGAAATGTTTGTTTTGGCTCTGACTTTGAAATAAATATGCTTTTCATAAAAGTGAATTAATGATAAGTTCCTTTTTTACTAGGATGATAGTAGTGGGGGACTTAGGCTGAAAGAAGGAAAGAAAAAATTATCCCCATCCCTTTGGAGCTTCTTGGAACTCTGAGGGGTTGATATAGCCTTCATGGTCTACAGGGAGTGAGTCAATGTATACTCATTACACTGGAAACAAATGACTTTACTATTAAAGTGAGTACACTGTACTCACTGTCTCAGAGCTAGTCTGGCTACATCTTACCCCACTCCCTCAGGGTACAGGAATGGTGTGCCCAGGGTTCTTGCTATACTATTTTCATACTTCAAACACTAGTGCTGGCTTTATGTGTAGGCAGCCTACCAGTAAGATTTTAGAGGCAATAAAAGGTCTTCCTTGTCTCGAAGTATTTCTGCCTCTACCCAAAACTGTCTCCTCACGGCCAGTCAATAAAGCTACTTTTCATTCATAGTTGACTTGAAAATCCCACTGTTAGAATTACTAATAGGTTTCTTGAGAGAGGTAGGAGTATTGTCTTCAGAAGAATTAGATTTAAGTGAATAATGTATTCATTGGGAACAGAATTTTAACCCTTTTTCTCTAGTATATCCTAAAAGTTCTGTCTTTTCCTCAGCCTATGGTAACTCCCCCTGTCAACAATTCACTTAGTAGATAAGTCCTAGGACACATACAAGTTACGTGGTTTGCCCAGGGTCACACAGCTAACAAATAAATATCAGAGTCAGAATTTGAATCCATATCATTCTGATTATAAACGCAATAATATATTCACTAGTCCAGACCACCTGTGCATATTAGCACAGATTAATTCAGTAAACTAATCACAAGCAGTGTGTAAATTGCTTGGGATAAGTGATAATCTTTATATGGTTTCATTTTGTAACATGTGCTCCTACTGATGCTAGACTAAGAACATTTCACCTTAACCAAATGAAACCAGACTGAGCTGGTTTCCCTATCTTTGGTTATTTCTCCATCAGTTAAGATTTTGCACTCAGTTGCTATTCTAGGCACAAAATTGGATGCATATCTATTAAAATTAGATTCCCATAGATTTTTGGACCAAACAAATTGGGCTCTGCTTTTCACAAATATTATTATCCCTATAATGGCTCTGATGAGTAAAATTCTCTTATAGTATTTCTACAAAAACAGAGGAAAGAGTTATGCATAATTTTGGTTCATGGCAGGACTTCTAGATAATTTTTCATTCCAAGCTTTGTTGAAATTTGAAATCCCAGAAAAAAACCATAACAAAGATAATTGATTTGCACTTCTAATGGATTTAGAGTAAAACAATTTATGTTCCAACCTTGACTTACCTATATCTGTGTGCTCTTGGTAAAGTCATTTGACATTTTCCATGTCTATAAAATAACTCTGGTAGAGTCAGGCCACAAACACCTTCAACATGTGAAAGGTAACATCAATCTCTTCAAATTTGCTTCACCAGTTAAACTCTTATGCTTATATTGTCATTTTTATTGTCTTCTTAAATGTCAGTTATAGCCTTAAATCAGCTTTAAACTGTTTTCATGCTATTGGTGCCACCTACTGGCATTATTGTAAATGTTCAATTTTTTTTTAAAGGTAATAAATTGTCTCTAGTTTGATTTTGAAAAGGGGCATAATATGCTTATACATACATATATATGATGTGTGTATGTGTATATGTATGTATATGTATCTGTGTGTGGCCAAAGAGATTCTTAAAATATATGTGCAAAGGGGCAAAGAGCAAAATACTTTTGTTTTTAGATCCAAGATAACCCTATTATGAAACATAGTTGAGACTCAAAAAGCTTGTAGAAACCATTTCCTGTAAAGAAATCTTAATTTGAGAGGAAATGAGGGCAGTGTGAATCGCATATTCTTTCAGAATTTTTGTGATTTGGGAAAAAAGTAAGAATTATTCCTCAAAAACTAATACCAGGACTAAAAACTTGACCAATTTAAATTTTATGTGATATATAGCAATAAAAAGTAGGTGTTTTCAATTTTTTTGAAGCATGATTATATGTTTGTAAAGGGAATATATTCCTTTGGGAGAGGAAAGGGGAGACATGCACAACCTCAAACAATCAATAAACATTTGTTAAGTACCTACCATGTGACAGGCACTATACTAGATGCTGGGGCAGAGTTGTTTTTGTTTTGTTTTTTTGTTTTTAGTCTTTGTTTCCCTAGTATTGGGAGTTGATAGAGCTGGATTTGAAGACATAAAGACCAGAATTCAACTCCTGACATATGTCTTCTGACATATGCTCGCTATGTGACCACAGGCTTCCACAGGTAACTCTCTGAAATTATAACCATAAGTTATAGCTGAGTGAAGAGTTGCTGACCCGAATTAGTAAAGGAAATTCCACACCACAGAGTTCTTTATACCAATGAAATCATAGGTCTAGATCAAAATAATAATAATGAATAAAGAATGCCTAATTTCCTATAGGTACAAGGTTGAATTTCATTTTGGTTTGGACCTGTTATTACATTCATACTGAGAGCTTCTTCTATGAAAGTAACAACAATAAATAGCTACCATATAACACTTTGAAATTAACAAAGTATTTTACGTATATTATCTCCTTTGAACTGTGATAAATGTCAACAGCTACAAAAGGTTACATGACTTACCCATGGTTTTACAGTGAGGGAAGAGAGAGAAGGCGAGCTCGCTCTCCATTATATCATAATACTTTTTTAGAAAGTTACCAACAACAGGAGAAATTGTACATAGTAAGAGCAATATTGCTCGATGGAGAACTGTGAATGACTTAGCTATTCTCATCAATACAATGATCCAAGACAATCCCAAAGGACTAATGATGAAATACATTATCTGCCTCCAAAGAACTGATATTGTTTGAATACAGACTGAAGCATGCTATTTCTCACTTTTCTTCTTTCATTCTTTTTCTTTCATTGGAGTCTTCTTATACAAAATGACTACTATTGGGGCGGCTAGGTGGCGCAGTGAGTAAAGCGCTGGCCCTGGAGTCGGGAGGACCCGAGTTCGGTTCCAGCCTGAGACACTTAACACCCACACACACAAAAAAAAAATACTAGCCGTGTAACCTTGGGCAAGTTACTTAACCTCAAAATTGCCCTCCAAAAAAAAAAAAAAAAAGGCAAAATGGCTACTATCAAAATTTTTTGCATGATTGCACATATATAACATATCTGATTGCATGCTGTCACGGGAATGGGGGAGAGGAAGGAGGGATAGAATTTGGAATTCAAAACTTAAAAAAAAAACCATTGGGGAGGCTAGGTGGTGCAGCAAATTGAGCACCAGCCCTGGAATCAGGAGGACCTGAGTTCAGGACCTCAGACACTTAACACTTACTAGCCATGTGACCTTGGGCAACTCAACCCCCATTGCCCTGCCTTCCCCCCTTTAGAAAGAAAAAAAAGTTAAAAAATTTTTTTAACATGTAATTGGGAAAAAATTAAATATTCCATATCATAAAAAGGAAAGTTATCAACAAAAGTCTGCATAACTTGAAAAGTTTCACTTGACAGTATGTAAGATTCATCTCTATTAAAACATCATTTTCCTATTAACAGTAACATCTCTTCCTGCCCATCTCTGTCAACAATTCATTAGCCTCTAACTATTTGCACTGGTAGGAACTTCAAAAGGACATGATTTTAAAATCAAAAAATTAAGTCATCCTTGACGAGATTAAACCCTTGAATATATTTGTGACAGTAACCCTTTTTATAACTATCCTGAAAAGGTTAACCATGAATCAGAGAATATCATGTTGTGCTATCATACATATATTGTCAGAAAAAATATAGCCCCTTCCATTAACATTTGATTCATTCTGTTAAAAAAATAGTGCATAGTTGTAATTATAAGCTAAATTTTGTCAAATACGATAAAATAAACTTGTTTTCATAATTATTGTTTCATTTTTCAAGATAAAAGTCCAAACCATTCTTTTTTCACTATTTCTAAAGATGCTAGTTCCTATTTTTGGTTATTGTTTTGTGATCTTCTTCCCATACCAAGTAAGACTAAAGACCTTCTGTATACAAAATCATGCAAAGTAAAATAAGTATAGAAATAATAGGTCAGAGCCAGATTGTGAAGGTCTTTAAATCCAGAGAAGTTTGTACTTTATCCTTGAACCAAAAAGAAACAACTGAAAAATTTTTAGTAGGTCAGTGCATGGTCAGAATTGTGCTTTAATAACATCATTTTGGCAATGCATGAATGTGGAATTGGAGATGAGAGAAACTGAAAAAGTTGATGAGAGCCTAAACTAAGATGGTGGCCATATGAGTAGAAAGAAAGAGACACATGTGAGATATATTTATAGAGATCAAATATAAAAGATATGGCAATTGACTGGTTATGGAGTGGGTATAGTTGAAGAGAGAGAAAAGTCAAAGATGGTTCTGAAATTTCAAACCTGGGAGACTAGAATAATGATGATGCCCTCAATAGAAATAGGGAAGGTAGGATGAAAGTTAGTTTAGGGGAGAGAAATAATGGGTTCTGTTTTAGACATGTTGAATTTAAGATATGTACGGGACAGACTGGTGGAGTTATCCATCAAGAATTTAGCAATGTGGAACTGGAGCTCAGGAGAGAGACTTACTATGAAAGCATGCAGAAGCTTGTGAATAAACACAGAAAGTTCAATGATAGAGGTAAACCAGGATTGAGTATTGTCAGAATTTAAATCAAGAGAAAGAGGCAAGAAAGTTAAATGATGGCATGTGTAGAGTTTAATTACTTTATAGGGTCAAATTTATACCTAGAGGAAAGTAAGGCCAGAGAGGGTGTAGGAATAGGTCACAGGGATAGGGAACCTGCAGCCTCAAGGCCCTCTAGGTCTGCAAGTGTGGCCCTTTGACAGAATCCAAACTTCACAAAACAAATACCCTTAATAAAAAAATGCGTTCTGTAAAACTTGAACTCATTCAAAAGGCCACACCCAAGGACCTAGAAGGTCACATGTGGCCTTGAGGCTGCAGGTTCCTCACTCCTGGAGTTGGAGAATGGGAAAGGAAAGAGGGATAAAAAGTTATAGTGAGTATAATGAATAGATTTAGAAGGAGTGAAACAGAGAAACATAAAAGAATAGGAGCTTGTGATCATAAAGGAGAATTTTCTGGGGTCAAAATCATAGAGGTGCTATAATTTATCGTTGATGGTGAGATCCAAAGCCTTATTACCCCCTGCAGGCTGCTTAGATAAAGCTACATACCATGAGAGTTTAGGAATGTGGTATGTTATGAGGCCATGATGTTTGTGGATATATTTAAGTCTCCAGATAATAGGGAAATGTTTAAGATGGAAGGAAAGATTTTAATGCAGGTGCTTTTCCTCAAGAAATGAGGGACAGTGACTTGGAAGTTGATAGAACATAATAGGATTTGCTGAAAGTGTAAGGGTCATCTTAAAACCTTTAGCTTGGGTTACTTATATCTAAATATTAAAGATCAGGAATGGAACTAGACAAGTAGAAGAGGCAATGACTTTGACCTTAGGCTTGGCTTTGTCTGGGTGCCTTTTCTTCACTTGCCTGCATGGGAAAATGAGAGAAGCTTAGGACTAGAAAACTGGAAAACCCCAACTTCCAAAGTTTTTATACTTTGATACTGCTATACTTTATATGACTTGTAGTCTGTCCTTCAGAAATTAAAATGAGAAAGTTAAAAGAATGATCACCATGAGCTAGAATCAAATCACCCATGGAAACCCCAAGTCCAGAGACTAGGAAATTTAATCTAATGAAAAATTAATCCTAAAAATATTAGCTATGTTGGAAGACTCCAGGGGTTGAAAAATCTCATGTTGTTCATAAGAGATCTAGCCAAAATTCTAAAGGGATCAATATAAGAAAGGCTTTTTAATGTTTTAAAACAAAGCTACCACTTTTTCTAAAAGAACTCATGAAATCCTCTGATTTTATTTAATTTTTTTATGCTTTATTAACTTCAGATTTACATCATTCATTTCTGCCAGATTTTGAGTTACAAATTTTTTCCCTATTTTTCCCCTACCCACCGCCCCCAAAATAGCAGTCCCACAGGATATCCCCTCCTCCAGTCTGTTCTCTCCCATACCCCTTTCCACTTTTCCAGTGGATCTCTATGCCCCAGTGCCTGTATATCTTCTTTCCCCATGACATGTGAAATAGTATTCATTCCCTTCCTCCCTTGTCACCCACCTTTACTGGGAAGATAAGCAGTTCAGTATAGGTTGTACATGTGAGGCTAATGCAAAACAATAACATAGTAGATATATTGTAAATGACTGACTATATTTCCTTCCCTCCTATCCTACCTCCCACTTGTTCTATTCTCTACTTTAATCCCGTCCCTTTTCAAAAGTGGGTGCTTCCAACTTCCCTCCCCCCCAGCATGCCCTCCTTTCCATCATCCCCCCTCTCATCCCCTTCCCCTCCTACTTTCCTGGAGGGTGAGCCTATTTAGTGTGTATTTCATTCCCTCCTCAAGCCAAATTCAGTGGGAACAAGGTTGACCCATTCCCTTTTGCCTTCCTATTCTTCCCCTCCATTGTAACCATTTTCCCTTGCCTCTTCTATATGAGATAGTTTACTCCATTCTGTCTCTTCCCATGTCCTCTCATTATATTCCTCTCTCACCTCTTAATTTCACCATTTAAGTATCATCCCTTCCTGTTAAATTGGTCCTGTGCTCTCTATGTATACCTGTAAATATATATACACACATTCATATATATATATTCATATGCCCATATACCCTCCCATATAGACATATATATATTTCTATTCCCTTCAACTTCTGAGAAAAGTTTCATAAGTTACAATTATAGTTTTTCCATGTAGGAATGTTAATAGTTCAACTTTGATAAGTTCCTTATGATTTCTTTTCCCTGTTTACCTTCTCATGCTTCTCTTGCTTCTTGTATATGAATGTCAAATTTTCTATTCAACTCTGGTTTTTTCAGCAAGAATGCTTGAAAGTCCTCTATTCCACTGAATGACCATATTTTCCCCTGAAACATGATACTCAGTTTTGCTGGGTAGGTGACTCTTGGTTTTAATCCCAACTCCTTTGACCTCCAGAATATCATATTCCAAGCCCTTCGATCCCTCAGTGTAGAAGCTGCCAAATCCTGGGTTATCCTGATTGTGTTTCTACAATATT
The DNA here is from genome assembly GCF_028583685.1 of Petaurus breviceps papuanus. Taxonomy (NCBI): domain Eukaryota; kingdom Metazoa; phylum Chordata; class Mammalia; order Diprotodontia; family Petauridae; genus Petaurus; species Petaurus breviceps. The sequence goes on along the minus strand of NW_027187374.1, from coordinate 9,238,401 downwards.
CAAATTGTTTCTTCCTGGCTGCTTGTAATATTCTCTGCTTAATCTGGGAATTCCAGAACCTGGCTATAATATTCCTCAGAGTTTTCCTTTTGGGATCTTTTTCAACAGGTGATAGGTGGATTCTTTCAACCTCTATTTTGCCCTCTGGTTCTAAAACATCCAGGCAATTTTGAGAACTTCCTGGAGGATGATTTCTAGGTTCTTACTTTGATCATGGCTTTCAGGTAGTCCAATAATTTTTAAATTATCTCCCCTGGATCTATTTTCCAGGTCAGTGGTTTTTCCCATGAGATATTTCTCATTGCCTTCTATTCTTTCATTTGTTTGGATCTGTTTAACAGCATATTGATTTCTCATAAAGTCATTAGCTTCCATTTGCTCCAATCTAATTCTGAAGCAATGATTCTCCTCAGTGAGCTTTTGAGATTCTTTTTCCATCTGGCAAATTTGGCTTTTTAAGGCATTCTTCTCCTCATTGCATTTTTGAGCCTCTTTTGCCATTTGAGTTAGTCTGTATTTTAAGGTGTGATTTTCCTCAATCCCGCTGTTGACTCTCATTTCATAATTTTCTTGCATCATTCTCATTTCTCTTCCCAATTTTTCCTCCACTTCTCTTATCTGCTTCTTAAGGTCTTCTATGGCCTGTAACCAGCTCATATTTTCCTTTGAAGCTTTTGTTACAGGTATTCTGAATTCATTGTCTTCCTCCTGTTCCATGCTTTGCTCCTTTTTGTCCCCAAAATAGGAGTCTAATGTTGGAATCTTCTGTCTGCTTTGTTTCCTTTGCCCAGCCATGTTGCCCCTCAGTCACGTGACCCCTGGGCTTTTTGCCACAGTAGGACTCTGCCACCAGACAGGGGAGCTTTCGTCCCAAATGCTGGGGTTTTCTCAGCTGCCAGAGGTATTAGATGGCTGCCCTCTCTGAGGTCTCCACACGCTCTGGCAAGCTGGACATACTCCCCAGGACCTCCACCCTATACTGCAATCCAGATCCAAGCAGGTTAAAGCAAGAGCAATTACCCCTCAGACTGGTGCTTGGTCTCCCTACATTCTGCAGGCCAGGAGCTGAAGCTGCCACATGGTGGTGGCTATGGTGCCAGCATCTCAGCGGCTTCTTGCCCTGGGGGGTAAAAGCCATGCACTCCCACTTACTGGGTCCCAAAGTCAAGACTGCACTGACTTCTCACTTTGTCCTTCACATCTATGTGTTGATAAATCTGTAAACGGACACAGCTGCTGCTTGTCTGGAGTCCCTCTAGCTGGCAGCTGGTCAGGCCCACCCTGGGACTAAAGCCTTGGTGTGGGGCTGGGGAGCACTGCACTGGCTGATTCCTGCTGGCCTGCCAGGCTGTCCTCAGTGGGAGGTTAGCTTCTGTGTGTCATTTTGTGGGTTCTGCAGCTCCAAAGTTTGTTTAGAGTCCCCTTTTTACATGGATTGGGGAAGGTGGAAGCTGGGAGCCATGGGGACGTCCTGTTTCTACCAATCCTCTGACTTTTAACTGAGTAGCCATGGCAGTGTTACTCTTCTCATGAGAAAAAGATAGCCAAGTATTTTAGCTGAGGCAGAATCTAGTAATAGAAAGAAGTTTCCCAGATGACCTTTGTCCAGAGTTGGGGTGTGTCTAAAAGCATTTTTGGAGACAATACACAAGAAATCATGTAAACCATGTGACCAGAAGACCGATGTCCAGAAGACCCACTCTGCACATTGTGGTATACCCCCAAGTGATACAGAGTGAACCTCAGAGGAAGGAAGATTATTGAGATGATGAGGTCCTACACTAGAGTAGTGGTGGTATCAGAGTAGAGAAAGGGGTGGATGTAAAAGGTCTTAAAAAAGCGACATTGATATGCCTTGACAACAGTTAGGATTCTGGGTGGGGAAGGGAAGGCAGGGGTGAGAGATCATAATGAGTCTGGGATGACTTCTAGAATACAAGCTTGAGGGACTGGGAGAATGGTGGTGGGCTACCCTATAGAGAGGTGGGGCAGTTAGGTGAAAAGATATTGAGTTTTGTTTTGGACATGTTGAGTTTAAGACGTCTATTGAATATCCAGTTAAAGATATCTGAAAGGTAGTTGAAGACATAAAAAATGGTAAGGACCTTAATATCTCACAGCAAAAAAAATTTCTTGAATTTCAAAGAAACAATTATATAATGAACTGAGTCATCACATCCTGAACTAGAATCATATCGTCCTTCCAAGTCCAAATTCAATAAACTTTCTATTTTTTTTTTTGTTAGGTTTAAGGACACCAATGTGGATTATACTAACCAGAATTCAGGAAAGAAAGGATCAGCACTTTTGTTTCTAATAGATATGCGTTACAAAGGTAGGAATGTGTACCCTTTCTACTTGTCTACTTCACCTAGCCATTATTCCTTCTTGCTCTTAGCCTCTTTTCACATCTCATTCTCTTCATTGTTCCAGTGGTTTTGTTTGTTTAGTGAGAGAGTACTAAGGAGGATTAAGAGGATACAGCCTCTCACATTCAAGGATTAAACAAGCATTCAAAGGAATTTCTTAACTCCAAATTAGACAGCTGTAAAACACCTAGAACTTTGAACCAAGAGAAGGGACAATCTTATCCAGAGGCAATCTGTTGAGTTTTGTTTACTATTTTAAATCAATTCAATAAATATTTATCCAGTGCCTACTTTGTGCCAGGCACTGTGTCTGGGGATATAAATTTTAAAAGATTAAAAAAACAGTCCTTGCCCTCAAGGAACACACAATCTAATGAGGTATGACCACACACAAAAGGGAAGCTAGAAAGAAGGGGAGGTGCGAGTGGGACATGGGGATGGGTGGGAGGAAAAGAAACCAGTGGGTACCCAGCTTGAAGCTATCTTATTCCATGGAACTCAAACCAAACACAGCTGCAGATGGGTAAAGGGGTGAGGCTTGGCTATTCATGGTATCAGTAATAGCTATGCAATGAAATTTTCAGCCTTCTTTTATCAGGAAAAGATTTCCTAGCCACTGTAACCCAATAAATGGGAACAGAGAGCAGCAAATAGTCCTGAATATCTGGCGTCTAGCAGATGGTAGCAGAAGATACTCAGAAAAAGCAATATGAGAGAAAGCAGAGAATGTGATATAACATAACAGAGTTCAATTGTAGTTCTACAGTGTGTGTCCTCCCTATCTGTAATGTGTATGTTTTGCTAATTTATCCACTATGCTGTTTGATTAAATGTCTTCCATTAACTAATGGCTATTCTAGAGTGTGCAATAATTTTGAGTGAGTGAAGACTAACAGAGTACCTCAAAACTTGGGTACTTTTTAGTGGGTGCAGAGAGAACACAAATGATATATGGATCTAAGTAAATTAATAATCAATTTTAGTATTTTCCATGACTTTACTTCTTATTCTAGTATCTGATACTTAAAAGGAAAAGCAGTGTCTATAAACTGAAACCCAGTTTTCATAAGGCTTAGGTAAAAATAGACTTATTTTGCATTGATTAAAGGAAACAAAATATTTAATCAAGGAAATATAAAAATTTATTGTGCAAAAAAATGCCAAAAAATGAGATTTAAAATGATGGAATTTTGAGAAGAGTCAAGATTGTGAATTAAGTAAGCATTTTTGCCAAACTTACTAACACATTCTTTTACAATAATTTTTAAAATCACATCAAATAGAATTCTGAGTAGGAAAACCAGTAAAAACTCACAGTGAGTCATTTTTTCCAGTCCAGGCCAGCTTAGAAAGGTAGAAAGAGAGATCTGTAAATACTGCAGTGGAGGCTGACCAGGAGCACAATGAAGCAGAGTAAAAGCAGCACTGGCTATGGGCTGTGGGGAAACAGCAGTGGAGGCAGCCAAGTGCTCAGGGATGGCAAAGGAAAGGAACACCTGGTCAGAAAAAGATCCCAGGGGACCCTTGTACTGGACAATGGATCTGGTGATATTTGGTAGTACTGTCACCCATTATCCAGTAATAGGTCATAATTCCAGAGAGGAGAAAAGTAGTCACAATCACAAGGGAGAAGGGACCCTAGCTATGTGAGAAACAGAGAATAGGCTAGGAGGTTCTGTTCATACCACTTTGGAAGCCCTGAAAACTTACAAGTACTCACTGAATTGTAAAAGTAGAATGAGCTCATAAAATACTCAGACCAGACATCTCCCTGCCCCCAGAGATGAGCAGAATCCAACTCTAACATAAAGTCCCTAGCCAAGAAATAGGCTAAGGAAATGACCAATGAGATTTTTATGGTCAGACAAAATCTGACCATTAAAAACATATTATGGTGACAGGGGAGCTCAAAACACAAACTCAGAAGACAATAATAACTTGAAAGCAAAATCTCAAAGAATAATGCAGATTGGACATAATCTCAACAAGAATTCTTGAAAGAGCTAAAGTAAAAAAAAAATTAAAGTCAAAAAAGCTAAAAATCAAATAAAAGCAGTAGAGGAAAAATTGGGGAAAGAAATTAGAGCAGTGCAAGAAAATTATGAAAAGAGCTAGGTAAAACAAGCACAAAAAATACTGATTATAACTCCTTAAAATCAGAACTGGACAAATGGTAAAAAAAAAAAAAATTTAGTTAAATTAAGGGGAGGAGGGGGGAAAATATGGAAGAAAATAAATCCTTAAGAATCAGAATAGGCCAAGTGGAAAAAGAGGTACAAAACCTCTCCCTAAGAAAATAACTTCTTATAAGTTAGAATTGGGTGTGGCTAGGTGGTACAGTGAATAAAGCACTGGCCTTGGAGTCAGGAGAACCTGAGTTCAAATCCGGCCTCAGACACTTGACAATTACTAACCGTGTGACCTTGGGCAAATCACTTAACCCCAATTGCCCTGCCTTCCCCCCTCCAAAAAGCAAAAAAAAATAAAAAGTTAGAATTGGTCAAGTGGATGCCAATAATGTTATGACACATCAAGAAACAATAAAACAAAGTGTAAAGACTGAACAGTTTTGAAGAAAATGTAAACTCTCTCATAGAGGAAACAACTCACCTGGAAAATAAATCAAAGGGAGATAATTTGAGAATTATAAGAGGGATTCTGGGAAGATGGTGGAGTGAGGCAGGAAATTATCCGGCTCTCTTAAATTCCCTCTCAAGTAATTGAAAATAATGTCTCAAGGTGAACTTTAGTGTGGCAGAAATAATTAAATGTCAAGATAAAGCAGTTGTCCAGCCTAAGACAACTTTGGAGGATTGTAAGAAATACCTAACTTCCTGGGTTGGTGGTCTGACCAGATTGAAGTTGAGATACTTTTGGGCAGATACCACTGAATCAACATACAACAAGACCTAAGAGCAGTTGTGTCAGTGGCAGCCTGAGCTGCAGGAACTTTTGTCCCACACAGTGTAGGGGGTCAAGCTGCTGATTAGGGTAAGATTGCAAGGCCGTCCACTGGCTAGCACTGGACACAAAGCCCAGGTGCACTGACCAGTCATGGCCCCGGGATGTGGCTGTGGGCAAGGAGGAGTAAGTACATGTTAGTGAGTGGGACTGCAGAAAAGGAGGCCCCTGCTTGCTGTGGTGACTCATAGGAGGCCTTGGTTTCAGTTCCAGGGCAGAGGTGTGGGTTGAAGCTTGCAACACAAGAGGGACCACAGGGAATAAGAGCATTTGTGGTGACAGCATTGCTGAGGGCACTTATGCCTCGTGGGCAGAGAGAAATACCTGAAATTACTCAGAAACCAAAACATAACCCAGAGGAGCAGTGATCAAACCTGGTCTTGGATTATAGAATATTGGAAGAACCAAGAGATCAAAAGCCCACAGATAGAGCTCAGAAAACAACAGTGAGAAAAACAGGAAAATTGAAACATTGTCTCCCACACCTTGATACTAGAGCTCAACTCTAACATAAACTTTAAAAAAAAAATAAACCTAAAAATGAGAAAGCAAAATGGAAAGAACCCCAACCATAGATGGCTATTGTGGTCATAAAGAAAATCTGTGTTCAAACTCAGAAGACAGTGAAGTCAAAGTAACTACTTCTAAAGCTTTAAAGAAAAATGTAAAATAGACATGCTTAAAAAGAAGGTTTTGGAAGAGCTTAAAAAGAGCTTTAAAAATCAAAGAAGAGAGGTTGAGAAAAAATAAGAGTAATTCAAGTAAATTAAGGAAAGAGAAGAAAGTCAATCAATTTAAGAGGGGGGGGGGTCCAAAAACTTATGGAAGAAAATAACTCCTTAAAAATTAGAATTGGGCAAGGGGAAGCTAAAGGCCAATGAGACACCAAGAAATAATAAAACAAAATCCAGAGAATGAAAAAAATAGAAAAGAATGTGAAATATCTCATTACAAAAACAATTGAGGAAAACAGATTGAGGAGAGACAATATAAAAATTGTTAAACTACCTGAAATTTATGGCCAAAAAAAAAATTTAGGCACTATACTTCAAGAAATTATTAAGGAAAATTGCCTTAGAGATTTAGAACTAGAAGGTAAAAGAGAAACTGAAAAAAAATCTACTGATCACTATCTGAAAGAGATCCCAAGATGAAAATTCACAGAAACATCATAGCTAAGTCCCAATGCTCCTAGGTTACAGAGAAAATACTATGAGAGGTTCACAGGCAGCAAAATGGAAAGTTTTGATTACATAAAATTTTTGAACAAATAATAAAAATATTAAAAATCATAATTAGAAAAAAAACTGGGAAACTTGATGGGGCGGGAGGAGTGAGAGATTGTAACAAGTTTCCCTAATAAAGGTCTCATTTTTCAAATATATAGAGAACTGAGCCAAATTTACAAAAATAAGAACTATTCCCCAGTTGACAAATGGTTAAAGGATGTGAATAGGCAGTTTTCAGAAGAAGTTATAAAGGTTATCATTAATCTGGGTAAAAATTATTTTAGCTTAAGCAACTTCTTTTTTCATGTTTCCTTAAAACGCTGAATCAGTTGGGGCGGCCAAGTAGCACAGCGAGTAAGAGCACCAGCTCCAGTGTTGGAATGACCTGGAGATCGAATCCTGGGCTCAGACACTTAGCACCTACCCAGAAACACCTGGCTGTGTAACCTTGAGCAAGTTACTTAATCCCAATTGCTTAGGGGCAGCCAGGTGGCTCAGCGAGTAAGAGCACTGGCTCCAGTGTCATGACCTGGATCAAATCTGGACTCAGATACTCAGCACCACACCCAGAAATAACTGGTCGTGTAACCTTGAGCAAGTTACTTAACCCCGGTTGCTTTAAAAAAAAAAAAAAACTCTGAATCGGTATAAATTCAGTGATCCTTCATGGAGTTTTGTGTTCCAAATTTAAGTGCTTTTAATAATTTTTAAATATTTGATCTCAAAATTTACAGAATTTAAAATTATGTATAAGCACAAATTTTCCTTCTAACATGCATAAGATAGTAGGTTTATTGCTGGAAGTTACTTTATAGATCATCTGGTAAATTTTGTCCAATTCTGTTGAATGCAAAAGGTGTTCACTAGTTGGTTGTTGTCCTTCGTTCTCCAAGAGGATCAAAATGACATCACTATGCTAGAGTCAAGTTACAGTGTGTCCTACTGTGACTGATCAGACCAATATGAGCTCAGAAAGCTCTACCACAGGTCAGGCACAAACAACCCATGTAAATATTTGGGGTGGATTCCCTAAATTTGCACATCCCGCCTTTCCTTTGAGCTGTTTTGATTCTACTTTGTTCATAGAGCACAGCACTTTCTCTGATGTGGGAACACCAGGCCGATCAGTGCTGTGACAGTGTCTCCCATGTCACACAATCAATTCCAGAATTTTTTTTTTGCTTTTTGGAGGGCAATTGGGGTTAAGTAACTTGCCCAAGGATACACAGCTAGTATTTTTGTGTGGGTGTTAAGGGTCTGAGGCTGGAACTGAACTTGGGTCCTCCTGACTCCGGGGCTGACACTCTACTCACTGCGCCACCTAGCTGCCCCAATTCCAGAATTCTTGAGACCTTAAGAGTGTCCCTATAGTGGCAGCCAGGTGGCATAGTGAATGGAGCACTATCCCTGGAGTCAGGAGGACTTGAGTTCAAATCCAACCTCAGACACTTGACACTTAACTAGCTGTGTGACCTTGGGCAAGTCACTTAACCCCAATTACCTTGCCTTTCCCTCTCAAAAAAAAAAGAGTGTCCCTGTGTCACTTCTTCTGACCACCATGTGAACACTTGCCCTGTATAAGTTCTCTATAAAATAATCTTTTTGACAACCATATATTTGGCATTCGAACAATATGACCAGCCCATTGGAGTTGCACTCTCTGAAGCAGAGTTTCAATGCTTGGCAATTTTGTTCAAGAAAGGACCTCGGTGTCTGGTACCTTATCCTTCCAGGTGATCTTCAGAATCTTCCTAAGACAATTTAAATGGAAGTGATTCAGTTTCCTGGCATGGTATACTGTCCAGGTTTCACAGGCACATAACAATGTGGTCAATACAACAGCTCTAAAGACTTCAGTCTGGTACTCGGTCTGATATCTCTTCTCTCCTCTGCTTTCCCTCAGAGTCTCTCAAATGCTGAGCTAGCTCTAGCAATGTGCGTGTGTTGTTATCGATGTATGCATCCCCGGGAAGTACACTCCCAAGTTAAGTGAGATTATCTACAGTATTCAAAACTTCTCCCTTTGCTGTAACCAATGGTTCCATGTATGGATGATGTGTTGCTGGCTGATGGAGCACCTGTTTTTCCTTGGTTTTAATTGTTAGAACAAAATTAGCACAAGTATCTTAGCTTCAGAGGCTGCATTGAGTGCACAGTCATCTTCAAACAGAAAATCATGCACCAACACTCCTTCCACTTTGGTCTTGGCTTACAGCTTTTTCAAGTTGAAGAATTTACCATCAGTGCAGTAGCTGACCTTGAAGCCAGGAAAGCATGAGAGCCATTGTCTATTATTCATAACCTGGACAAGCATTCCATCATGAAATTGATGTACAATGCTGCTGAACTTCTCTTAGCTACCAAATTTTGACATAATTTTCCATAAGCTTTCACAACTGACAGTTTCACAGGCCTTGATCAGATCAACAAACATTGTGTACAAACCTCTGTTCTGCTCCTGGCATTTCTCCTGGAGCTCTTGGGCAGCAAACCCATATCAACCATTTCTTGTCCCTTTCTGAAGCCACACTGGCTCTCAGGTAGATGACCATCTTCCAGGTGGGGGATTAGCCTATTAAGGAGAACTCTAGCAAGAATCTTGCCAGCAATGACTAAGGGAGAGATCCCCCTGCGATGTCACATGACAATCTATTTCCTTTACCCTTATAGAGATGGACAATGGACAATAACCATGAACTTTTCTTTCTAATATGCATAAGATGCTAGGCTGGAAACTACTTTATGGTCATCTGGTAAATTTTGTCCGATTCTGTTCAGGAGAACAGGTCTTTACTATCTGCAACTGCACTGGCACAAGGCACTGTGCTAGGCATCTGTGATACAAATACAAAAATGAAATTCTTCCTTACCTCAAGAACTTTACAGCCTACAGGGAGAAAACAGTAAGTGCATAAGTATATTAAAAATACATTCAAAATAAATAGAAAGTAATTTCAGGGTCCAAGAATATTAACAATGAGAAAAGCCAGAAAAGGCCTCTTGTAGGAAACAACAGTTGAGCTAAGCTTAGAGAGAACTCTACACTGCGCTAAGCACTTTGCAAATATTCATTCATTTGATGTTCACAACCAGTGAGAGGTAGATACTATTATCATCCCCATTTTACAGTGGAGGAAGCCAAGCCAGGCCAAGGTGAAGTGATTTGCAGTGTGTGAATACAGATTTGAACTCAGGTCTTCCTGACCTCAGGTCCAGGGCTCTATGCACTGCACTATCTCATTCAAAGAGAGGCTTGGAAGGAGACATATCCAATCATAGGGAACCATCTTGGGAACTAGACTAAGGGACTAAAACTTTCAGATGTCCCCATTTTTTACAATCTTGTCAATGTCACAGTGGGAAAAAAAAAATCTTGAGTTCTAGAACCAAAAGATCTGAATTCAAGTCACATCCCTAATGCTAACTACCTATGTGACCACACCCAAATCATTTAATGTGTCTGGGTCTCAGTTTCCTCATCTATAAAATGATAGGATAGGATCAGACAACCTCTAAGGCCCCTTTCCTCTTTAAGTCTATTTTCCTATGATTCAGTGCTTTCAGGTTCCTCCCACACAGCTCAACTACACAAGTAGCACTTGACAAACCCAGCATGTTTGCTGTCTCTCACAAGCTCTCTGCTCCATCTGTTCCTAGAAGGAAGAAGATCACCTCAGGCAAAAATGGAGTTATATGGTTCCTACAGCTGTGGCAGTAGCATCCCAATATCCTCACTCTCAGTATCCTGTCATTTTGCTAACTCAACTGGTCTTTGTCCCCACTTCCATCCCTAGAGGAGTATAATTTCTGTCAGTAACCATTTAAATTTTCTACCCACTTCAGACACTTATCTGCTGTGTGTGACACTGAGCAAGTCACTTAACCTCTGTTTGTCTCAATTTCCTCATCTGTAAAATGGGAATAATAGGCTATGGTAAGGATAAAATGAGTTAATATTTGTGAAGTGTTATGTGTCTTTAAAATATATATAAATGCTAAATATCATCATTATTATTTGCAATAATAATACCCTTCGAGTAAATTCCCATCCTGGGAAAATGCTCCAAAAGTCCTGACCTGGTCATGATTCTAATAATGAGTATTGTTTTTCCTATCAAGTGCTCTATTTACTTTTTAAAAATATCCACTTCTGGGGCGGCTAGGTGGCACAGTGAATAGAGTACTGGCCCTGGAGTCAGGAGGACCTGAGTTCAAATCTGGCCTCTGAACTTACTAGGGGTGTGACCTTGGGGGATTTGCCCTCCAAAAAGGAAATAAAATAAAACATTCACTTCATAAATATTATAGAGCAGCTAGGTGCCTAGACTTGGAGTCAAGAGGACTTGGGTTTGAACCATATCTCTAACACTGAGAAGCTGTATGGCCTTAGGAAAGTTATTTATCCCCTCTAAATGTCAGTTTCCTCTCCTTCAAAATTGGTATGATCATACCTAGAGTTCCTAAACATTATAGTCATAGAAATGTCAGCTGATATTATAAATAGGAGCATCAATAAAAAACAAAAACAAAACTGGAGTATAAAAGCTTCCTAATATATTAATTTCTTCAGGCAAGACAGGCAATCAGAAAATTGTATTCATTCATTCAGAGTACAATGCTCTTAAATTTGTTTCTTAAGAATGTCTTCTGCAATATTTCCAGATGAAGCCAAGGACTTAATTTCCCTGCCTCTTTTTTCCCCTATGAATCCCTCTGTAGTCACTCAAGCATTAATGGCCAAGTTGTTAATTATAATACTTCCTTCCCCTTGGAACAAAAGGGCTTTCTGCAATCATATCCCGGATGCATTAATAGCTTCATCTTGTATGTTGGTGTTGTGCAAAGCTTACCTGGTGCTAAAAAGCATGGCATGACTCTTATTTATAATGACTTTTCTAGTCTTTGATCCTTCACTATGAAGGTGATTAAGAGTCAAAAAGCCTCAAAGTTTTGGTTTGAATGGTAGCTAGATTCAAAGACATACAAGTCTGTTTACTCTTGAATCAAAAAAGTTTTCATCTCAACCAAAAATACTTCATTATTCTTCCATACTGTTAGACAGCAAGCTCCTTAAGAATTTGGACTGTATCTTGGGGAGGGGAAAGGAGAGGGTGTTTGTATCTCCAGTACCCAATAGGTGCCTATTATTTACTTGCTGACTGACTTCCATTACACTTTTTCATCTATCACTTCTTTTGTGACTAGATTTTTTTTTCACTAGGCCTGATTTTTTCTTATCTTTGCATAATTTTCACATCCAAAATAGGATTCTTTTTAAGCAATTTCCTAAGAAAAGACATATTTATTTTAATGACGCTGCCATTACTCAAAACATTTCTGGATCACTTCCTTTGGAATGACATTCATTCAATTTAAAAGCTATAAGGACAAGTTGCCTTGGTCTTTTACCATTTTCTTTTACTTGCATCCTCCATATTCTCTACTTGCTCTACTTTTTCTTGGCTTACATAGTTCTGCCAGATCCCTCTCTGCTATGCACCTGAGCCAGCATTCTAAGTGTGGGGTATAAATAGATGGTCACTGCTAATGTAAATGGGGGTTGTAGAACCAAGATGGAAGAATGGCAGGAAAAAAACACAACTGAATCACCACAACTCCCCTGCCAAAAAAAATCATAGAGATCTAGGAAACCCACCAAACTAAGTCCTAATGTGGAGATCCAGAGGGGAAAAAGTCACTGTACATCATTTATCTAGTACAGGTTGGAATGAAGATAGAGAGATCTTAAGAACCCTGGAGATGGGTTCTAGGTACAGATTACAGAGGTACTAGGTACAGTACAGAGTATTTCATGTCAGGACCTGAAAGAAAAGGCTGTATACCAGAACAAGAAGAAGTCCCAGACATACAAAGAGGGATACAACCTTATACAGATTTCAGAAACAATTATCAACTGACAGTCCTGTCACACATTACCCAGTTCCAAGTTACAGAATCCAGGCTTATTGAGGGGTTGCATTCCAAGGTAGTGGTTATGAGAGGCCATGGCTGTGAATAAAGCAAGGAGAAACTTTAGAAGTAAGCCATAGTTACATGGTTTTGACCCAAGAAGCAGAGCAGTTTCTCAGTTTCAGCCCCTAGTCTAATATGAAGCCTAAAGCAGAATACCCAAGAATCCCAGAAGAAAGGGAACCTATAATTCTGTTTTCATTCATTTAGATTTGTTTTATAGCATTTTGATTTCTCATAAAGTCATTAGCTTCCATTTGCTCCAATTTAATTTTGAAGGAATTATTTTCTTCAGTATGCTTGAAATTTCTTTTCATCTGGCCAATTCTACTTTTTAAAGCATTCTTGTCCTCATTGGCTTTTTGGACCTCTTTTGCCATTTTAGTTAATCTATTTTTAATAGTGTTATATTCTTCAGGTCAGAGTATTGACTCGTTTTTCATGGTTTTCTTCCTTCTCATTTCTCTTCCCAATTTTTCCTCCACTTCTCTTACTTGATTTTCAAAATCCTTCTTGAGCTCCTCCATGACCTGCAACCAATTCCTACTTTTCTTGGAGGCTTTTGATGCAGGAGTTTTGACTTTGTTGTCTTCTTCTGGTTCTATGTTTTGATCCTCTTTGTCCCCAAAAAAATATTCTATACTCTGATTGCACTTCCTCTGTTTGCTCATCTTGCCAGTCAATTATTTGCCTTTTAACCTCTTGGCCATGGTAGAACTCTGCTTCCAGAGTGGAAAGTTCTGTCTCCCAAATTTCTGGGGTTTTGCACAGCTGTTGTCTGAGCTTCTTCTAGGCACCTGCCTCAGAACTGTGAGGAGAACTGCCTCTCCACAGTCTCAACAAGCTCTGCCACTCTAGTGCTCCTCACCCCAGGACTGCCACCCAAGACTGTGACCCATATCCAAGCATGGCAAAGCAAGAGAATCTTGCCTCAGCACCAGCAAAGAGATTCCTGCAAATGCCCTCTAGTCAGCCACTTGGCCCCCCTAGAATCTCTAGGCCTGGAGCCAGAAGCAGCAGCCGCAACAGTGACAACCACCTGCTGCCACCCCATGGGCAGGGGCAGGACTGTGCTCTTCTCTCACCCAGTTCCAACAGAGTACTGCACTTACCCTTCACTTTCTCTTTGGTGTTTATGGATTGAGAAATCTGGAAACTGCCACAGCTGCCAGTGAGTGATTCACTCTCTTAAAGTCTGCTCTTCCATGAGCCTGGGCCTTCAGAGCTCACACAGGACTACACTCTGCTCCCAGCTTGGTGCAATAGACCCTTCCTGTCAGTTTACCAGGCTTCCTTCAGCAGGAGATTTGTTTCTCTCTATCACTTTGTGGCTTCTGTAGCACTAAAATTTGTTTAGTCATTTTTTACAGGTATTGGAGGTGGTTGGAGCAGGGGCTCAAGCAAGTTCCTGCTTTTACTCTGCCATCTTGACTCCATCCCCAGAACCTACAATTCTGTCACTCAGAGTTTTCCATCTGGCTTGATGTTGGCTGAGTCTAACCGCAGTCTCTTTGGCACTCCAACTAGGGGCAAACCTACAAGTGTGTCGCTCAAACCCAAACCCAGATCAGGAACCTGCAGAGCTAACAAAAGGAGAACATCAATCAGACTTTTTCCTCTATAGTATCTTTCAGAAAGCTTGGAAACTTGAGGCATAAAACCTGATCTGTCCTAGAGATCCTGGAATAACACAAAATTGAATACCCCAAGAAAGTGACAGTAGGATCCAAAAGGAGATGAACTTGATGCAGACATTTCCTCCAGATATTGCATCAAATTCTTTCTATGGTAAAAATATGATCTAGTTAACCTGAACCAGGGACAGGCAGAGCAGAAAAATGAAACCACAGACCAATATTCCTAATGACTATCCCTGCAAAAATGTTAAATAAAGTATCAGTAAGAAGATCACAGCAACATATAACAAGGATTACACATTACAATTAGACTGAATTTATACAAGTAATACAGAGCAGTTCAATATTAGGAAAACAATAAAATAATTCTTTATTATATTAACATATTAATAACAAAAAGAAAAATCATAATTATATCAATAGATGCAGAAAAAGCTTTTGAAAATATATAATACACCTTCTTGTTTACAAAAAATAGATAGGGGCAGCCAGGTAGCACAGTGAGTCAGAGCACCAGCCCCAGTGTCGGGATAACCTGGGGATCAAATCTGGGCTCAGATACTTAGCACCACACCCAGAAATAACTGGCCATGTAACCTTGAGCAAGTTACTTAACCCCAATTGCTTAAAAAAACCCCAACTAGATAATATAGGAATAAATGGATTTCTTCTTACTATGATAAGAATTCTCTATCCAAAATGAAGTGCCAATATTACATGCAATCGCAATAAGATTTCCAATAAGATAAGGGGCAAAATAAGGATATCCATTATCACCATTACTATTTGATATAGTACTAGAAATACTAACTATAGTAATAATAAATGAAAAAGAAAGGAAACAAAGTTATTGGGGGGGGTTAATAATATTTAAGATAATATGATGGTTTATTTACAGAACCCTACAGATTCAACCTCTCCAAAATTATTGAAACAATTAACAACTTAAGCAAAGTTGCAAGGTATAAAATAGATCCACATTAAAAACCTGGACATTTTCCATCAGGAAGAAGTAGAAAGAGAGATTAGAATTTAAATAACTACAGGAAGTAAAAACTTGGGATTCCACCTGTCAAGACACACAGGAGTTACATAAATACAATTACAAAAGACTCTTTACACAAACAAAAACAGATTTAAATGATTGGAGAGAGAAAAATTTTTCATAGATAGACTGAGCCAATATCACATTCCTTCCTAAATTAATTTGCTTATTCAATGTCATGCTGATCCAACTACCAAAGGATTATTTTATAGAGTTAGAAAAAATTACAGTGAAGTTTATATAAAGCAACAAAATGTCCAGAATCTCCTAAGGAAAAAAGTAGGAAAGAAAAAAACCAAGGAGGATCAGATCTCAAACTATACTTCAAGGCAGTAATCATCAGAACAATTCAAAACTATTTAAGAAATAGAGAGCTTGATCAGTGGAAGAGATTAGATACACAATTTACAGAAGCAAACAAGTATAAGATCCTAGTGTTTGATAAATTCAGTGATCGCAGATGTTGAGGTAAGAACTTGATATTTGACAAAAACTGTCAGGAAAATTGGAAAGCAATCTAGCGCACACTGGATACAAGCCAACATTTCACATTATATAACAAGATAAACTCCAAATGGCTGCATGATTTAGATACATCAAAAACAAATTAGAAGAATAAGCAAGAAATAACCCATCCGATCTATGGATAAGAGAAGAGTTCATGACCAAACCTTGTTGCATAAACAAAATGAATGCAGTTAAAATTAGAAAAGAAACAGGTAAGGGGGAAGAAACATTGCAGCAAATTTCTCTGATAAAGATCTCATTTCTAAGTTGCATAGAGAACTAATTCAAAAGTATAAGAATAAGAGCCATTATCTAACTGATAAGTGGTCAAAGAATATGAACAGGCAATTTTCAGATGAAGAAGTCAAAGTTATCAATATTTATATGGAAAAAATGCTCTAAATCACTAATAATTAGAGAAATGCAAATTAAAACAACTATAATGTCCTGCCTCACATTCATCAGATTAGCAAAACTGACAAAAAATAACAAATGCTGTAGGGGATGTGGGAACACGTGTATATTACTGCATTATTTTTTGGAATTATGAACCAACAGAGCCATTCTGGAAAGGAATTTGGAACTATGACTCCCAAATTATTAAACTGTGAATATCCTTTGACTTGATGATACTATTATTAGGTTGATATTTCAAAGGAACAATAGGAAAAAGAAAAGGACCCAGGGGCACAAAAATATTTATAACAACTCTTACTATGCTGGCAAAGAATTGTAAACTGACAGGATGCCCATCAATTAGAGAATGTCTAAGCAAGTTATTATATATGAATGTGATGGAATACTATTGTTCTATAAAAATTATGAAGAGGACAGTTTCCAAGAAATCTGAGAAGACTTTTATGAACTGATTCAAAGTGAAATAAGCAGAATCAGGAGAGTAATTTATGCAGTGACAACAATATTATAAAAACAAACTATTTTGATAGACAGGAATTCTAATCAACATGATGACAAATCATTATACAGAGGTCTCATTATGAAACACGCTACTTACCCTCTGACAGAGGTGATAAACTCAGTTTGCAGACTGGGACAATTTTTTTTAGATATGACCAATGGGGGAAATTTCTTTTGCTTGACTACACATTTGTAATAAGGTTTTTGGTTTTCCTTTGTTTTCTCAATTTGGGGATGAAGAGAGAAAGGTAGGAAATGAAGTAAAAGGACAAAAGGATGGTGTTTTATTTAAAAAATAGAAGTCTGTAAAAGGAATAAGTTTAATAGCTGCAAATGAAGGGCTATTTACATTTGAAAGTTTTTGAATGCACAATACCATCAGCTGTGTCATTGCCATAACTCTGCTATGTGTGCAGAGCAAATTTCCAGTCTGTTTGGATATTTTTTAACCTGTCCACAAGGCATAATTAATGCAAATTACACAGAGAAACAAATAGTTCTCTAAGAGAGTGTGAATGTGGAAGTTTCAGGCATTAATACCTGAAACACGTGAATATGGACATCATATCTTTTTTTCCTTTCATTTCCTTTCCTTTCCTGTTTTCTTTTGGAGTGTTGAAATGTTGCAAAGATACATGAAGCCAAAGCAATAAAAAACAAAGAGTGTGAATATAATAAATTTCTAAGGAAAAAAAGAAAAGAATTAAGCTATTATATCAGACAGACTTCTCAGAGCACTTATTCAAAAATGGTACCAACTTTTTTCATGTATTTCAATGACTACTTTTATCCACTGTGCTTTTCTTAAAAGAGATGCAGAACATTTAGAAGTGATGATAAGAGGTATCACAGATGTGGATATTATAATGATACTTTACCATATGTTGTCAGTTATTATAAGGTCTAATTCAGCAGTTAACAGAAATTTACTGTCCTATGCTATTAAAAAAATGGTGAAACATGACCATCTCTTCCAACAGTTGTGGAATCCAAAACGAAATCCATTTTGTTTGGTTCTTTCCATTTTGTGATTGTCTTCTATTTTGTGAGTTAGTCCTTGCTTTGCTGTAAATCACATGGTTATGGGAAAATTGAGATGTTGATATAATTCTGGGAAATTGGGATAGTAAATTCCAACCATAAAATGTTGTTTTGTATTTTTGTAATAACCATGGAATGTAATAGGATACTCTTGAAATAGCCACAAGATTTGTAAAACTCTGGCCAATCAGAAAGAATGCCCATGTTACTAAAGATTGTATAAATTGATTGGTTTCTCATTATTGACTGTAAGAAGGTTCTGTCAATTGCCGAGTGGTGTCCTTATACCCATTGACAAGGTGTCAGACCCAATTGATTGGCAGTTGTTAGCCTTGCTAATAAATCGATCTGCTCAGAAATGTGAAGCTTTGTTTCCTCAGTTACCATTGTAACACAAGGTAGAAAGAACCTGTGAATTGAATTTGTAATTAAGCTAAAAGCATAAGATAAAATATACAAAAATTACTATGATAAATGTTTATAGCCTATGGGGAAATGGCTGGGAAAGGATCAATGGCCTAAGTGTGGAAAGACATAAAAATAAGGAAAATATAACACTTATCAATCTTTACCAAAAGGACAAAGATCATATTCCATCTTGGAAAACATGTTCTTAATTTGATTTTATTTTTAGATATTAAAAATTACATTTTTCAATTTCAATGTAGGGAGACAATGATGTAAATTGTTACTTGAGGAGAAAGCAGAACAAAATATCTTTTAAGACCCAGGCTAGAAATGCAAGGGCTACTCACCAGCCTGATCCCACTACAGACTGATGCAGAAACTTTGATCAGCTCTATTTCTGTCCTGGTCTTGTTGGTCTTTCTTTAGGCAACCCTTTCTCACATTCATCCTAGACTGAATGCAGACCCCTGGTGAACATAATCCAATGCAACTCAGAACTCCCAAGAACTATCTCAAGAGATCTGCCAGCCTCAGCATTGCAGTAATTGGGATTATGAAAATGTACCACCACACCCAGCCTTTCAATCTTCTCCAATCAATACAGTCTTGTCTTTTGTACAGTATTAAGAAGTATGATAGGGATACAGTTTTACTTAACTCCTTGGCCATTTGTGGAAATATCACCCTGGGAATCCTCACTAAGGTCAAAGGGTTTCAGAACTAAAAACTAAAATAGCTCTCAATGGAACAAAAATTTATATTAAATTAAAAAAATAAATCAAATGAGTATTTAATTGAGGGACACAGAGGAGGCAGAAGAGAATATATGATTTCAAAGAGAAGAATGATCTTAACCTGATCATCTGCTACCTTCTTTAAGTAGTCTGGGTGAGAAGAAGACCTTTGTAAGCATTGGCTAAAAAAGAGCTTCATGGTCATTCATAAAGGAAATTATGTGGGGGGAAACTTACTAACCACTAAAGGGGAGAAGCTTACTAATCATGACATTTTTCATGAATGATGAATAGGATATTCAGTGACTGAAGGTAGTTGGCTAGCTGAAAACCAGCTGTAGCAGAAATAACACCCAGGAAGGAGTTGCAGATGATGCTTCTTGGGGAATAATGGAGAAATGCTGCATGCAAAGATTTAGGCCTAACAAAGAGCAGTTCAATTAAATCAACAGCTTTTCATAGAGGTTTGAATTTACCTATCATGTTTGCCTTAGTTATATGTGTTTTCTTTGTGTTTGCCCTTCTACAAAGGTTCCCTGGCACACTTGTATGGCATAGATGTGATCCCTATATACCACCTCTTCACATTGAAATTGTAAGTATTTGGGGGAAGATGACAGAAGAAAATCCCAAGCCCTCAAGCTTTTGTCCCCACAAAAGAGATAAAATAGCACCTTAGGGTGAACAATGAACAGATAAAAATAAATAAAAATAAGAGCACAACAAGGGCCTTCCTGGGATAATTTGAGAAAATCAGAAGAAAAATCCCAGGATGAGGTTTGGTCTCAGTGAAGAGTAAACACCTCCATGTTAGGGTTCACTTTAACAAGTGGCAAGCCCTAGGGTTAGTTGGTTTGGGAGGTTGCCTTGGCCCCAGTCACAGGAACTTTTACCCCTAGGATATGAGGGGAGCGGGGTGTCTGAGTCTGGGGAAGATCAAAGGAACCTCTGCTGACAAGGAACGCCAGACCCACCTGTGCTGTGAAGAGCAGCAGGGGCAAGAAGCAACCTGCACATCCCCAGTGAGTGGAGAAGCAGTGGGGAAGAAAGCCCCTGGCTGTGGGCACTTACAGGAGGTTGGAAGTTTGCCTTTGGTTCCATGCTAGAGGGGAGAACTGAAGATCTGGAGCAAGAGGCACCATACCCCCAGACTAGAGGAGATTACAAAAATTAAGCTATTACTACCAAAAAATGCACAGGCAAAGGAGGAAGAATCCAACCACAGAAAGCTATTATGGGAAGAGAGAAGACCGGGATTCATCTTCAGAGGAGGATATTGAAATAAAGAAACCCCCAAGAGTAACATCAAATGATCACCTGCCCAAAAAGGATTCATAGATGATCTTTTAAAAAGTCTTTAAAAATCAAGAGATGGAGGAAAAACTAAAAAAAAATTTCAATAAAAATAACCCCCAAAAAAGCCAATAAGATTATGAAAGTAAAGTCAACCAATTAGAAAGGAGATCCAGAATCTTAAGGAAGAAAATGATACCTTGAAAATTAGAATTGGGCAAGGTGAAGTCTGTGAAATTACAAGAGATCAAGAAATAATTAAACAAAATATGAATAATGAAAAAACAGATAAGAAAATAAAACATCTTATAAGAAAAACAAAAGACTTGGAGAATAGGTCAAGAAGAGAAAGCATAAAAATAATCAGACTAACTGAAAGTTATGATAAAAAGTAATTTTGATACAATAACATAAGCAATAATTAAAGAAAATTATCATCAAGCATTAGAAAAAGGGGGAAAGTAGAAATAGGAAAAATCCATCAATCACCATTAAAAAAGAGATCCTATGAAAAAAACTCACAGGAATATCATAGTCAAATTCCAAAACCCCTAGCTCAAGGCTAAAATATTAAAAGCAACAAGAATAAAACAATTTAAATATGACAGTGACACAATTAGAATCACACAAGACTTAGCAGCAGAGATATTAAAAAACCATAGGCCTTGAAACATGATATATCAAAGAGCAAAAGAACTGAGGGCTTTTGCTGAAAAGGGGCAGTTAGGTGGCTCAGTGAATACATCACCAGCCCTAGAGTTAAAAGGACCCAAGTTCAAATCCAGCCTCAGAAACTTTATACTTCCTAGCTGTGTGACTCTGGGCAAGTCACAACCCCAATTGCCTCACCTCCTCCATCCTGAGGGAAAATTGTATGTATTTGTTGGAGAGTTAACTTGAGTTTATAGAGGTGAATTTTTGTCTGTTAATTTCATTTATATGCTACTTTATTAAATCTTTTTGCTTTGTGTATCTTCTGGTTAACTAGTAAAAGTAACCAATCAGGAGGACTTGAGAGTTATGTTCTCAAGAGGATTTTTACCCACAAACTTCCTAAAACTGAGGATAGTATTCTGGGACTCATGTATGGAGAGGGTCCCTGGGTACTACATATATACTGCCCTTTTAGAGTTACTCCCCAAACTCAACCTCACAAGTTGTGTTGCTTGGGGGATGCCTACTTTAGGATCAATGCACTTTGTGGATCAGCACTCCTAATCTAAAAGTTATGAGACAATCCTGGGGCACTTTGCTTTAGTTGGCCAGAAGACACTCAAGGCAAAGGCATAGCAATAGTCTAAGAGCATAGCAATACAACAGCAGCAATAAATTTCTTCCATGATCCTTGAGTGTACTTTACCACAAATACATGTTAGTGAGAAGTGTGAATACCCAGAGTTGACAAGTAGAGGCACACACTTAGGGAACAGATTTCCATTAGATGGGGCAACTCACTTTCGTGGTTGTAAAGGTACTGGTGTTCAAGCATTACTCCAGCCAGCATTGGTCTCATAGTCTCTGTTTTACGCTGATTCCCTGTAATTATTGCCTCTGGCTTCAGACTCAGATGACATCCTGGTTTAGGATAATGCCATATGCTTTCTGAAAAAAACTGGAACCCCCAGGACCATCAGGATTTTTGGTTCTGGGATCTGCCATGACCTGAGTAAGATCTTAGCTCCAAGATCCCAGCCTTAAAACTCATCTTACCAATTTGCCAAAATGAACTTCACAGATGGATTTTCTGGAGCTCTTGAATTCAATATATTTCATCCTCTGATCAATTCTGTCAAATTCAAATAAAACAGGATGCCTGTGGGCTACATATGGACTGACTTTGAAAACCACAAATTAACATTATCTATATGGTATTGTGTTTTTATTCATTTTGTTAAGCATTTCCCAGTTACATTTTAATCTAGTTCAGGCAGCACTTAGGGGTTTTACAGGTTAAGCAGCCTGTAGACATGAGTTTGACACCTTTACTACACAAGGAAGATCGAGGTTCAAGAAGTAATATCTTTGAATTCTCTTTTCCAGGCACATAAAAGATGGTATTACAAATGGAAAGAAACCTCTTCCTCTACTGTTACATTTCATAAGAGGGACAAGAGGAAAGGTGAACACTGAGCTTGGGAGCTGAATTCTTTCTTCTCATCTGTAAAAGCTGAATGCTTTCTCAACTGATATCTTGGCAGTATTCACTTGCTTTCAAATCTTTACTAAGGATATCCCCACCCAGGGAAACTTCAATTGTCTAAAGATTCACAGCTGAAATGGGTCAATCAATGTCTAAAACTGAACCAGTTTTTACAAGGTGCAAATAGCCCTGAAAGGAGAACAATCTTACAGCTCATAGATTCTGTTCCTGCCCCTTACTTCTAATCATTTCAAGTGGATTGGGAGAATTAAATTAAACTGAGGTCCCTTGATTGATTGCTATATATAAAAATAATATAACATTGCAAATGTACAAATCCCAAATGCTTAAAAACTCTATATACCCAGCAGTATGTCATATCTACTTTCACAAACATATTCATAAATAAATTATTTATATGTTATTAAATGGGTTAAATAATTTGACCTAATTGAAATAGTTTTTCTTTGCTTTAAATTGTCATAAAAGATTTCATTTACCCAGTATAATAGGTTATGATAGCTGAAGTGATATAAAAAATAGTACATGACCAAACCAAATAGTATTTGTTATTTATTCTAATGTAAGAATAATGCTTGTTAAAAACCTTGTGCTATTTCTAATCCTCATTTAATAATATGGTTTGGTACCAGCTGAACTTTTTACTTAGAGATAAAACCTTGTTTCCCTGTTTAAAAGTCCTTCAAAGGATTATTTTAACAAAAGAACTATTTATTCTAGAAAACATTATTGGTTTGGAAAAAGAAGATTATTAACTGGTGTTAGTTTAACATTTATTTATGACATTTAATATTTGATGAAATTTACATACTGTTTTATGTAGTGTTTTAATGAGGTTTGTGTAAACTGCTTTGAAGGTGTGTTTATTTACATTGTCAAGTGACTAAGTTATCCAGTTCTTAGAATTTTCTTTTTTTACTGTTCTAGGCATGGAAACTTAGCTATATAAAATTCCTTCATCTCAAGAGTTAAAATCTTTTCCTTGATTTTTTTAACTTTCTCTCCCTTCAACCTCTATTTGGGTCCTATTTGCAACTTCTGCCAGACTTTGATGCTGTGGATCTAGGAAATGAAAAAAAATATTCCATTTATTTACTATTCATAATTTCTTGAACTATTTTGAATTAAACTATGTCAGTTTTAGCAACAGTTGAAAGTTAATAGTTGACCTTTCTATCATGCTGCTGATATGAATCTAAATTCCTAGTAATTGAAAAATATGCTACATTTTATGAAATGTATATTTTCTGAAATATTGTTTCTGATTGAGAGAACTGATCAAAATGTAAGATAACATTTTATTTCTATAAAAAGCTTATTTCCTATTTTATTCTGTTTTCTTAAGCATTAAATGTTCCATCTAGAAATTTAAATCATTATATACCATATAATCTGATCATTTAACAATATAGTTGACAAGTCTGATCTTGGGTTGAAATCAAGCCAAGAAAACTGAAAGGGGGGTGTTTCCTCATAAGTTGTCTACTATGCTCTGGCAACAAGAGATTTCATGGAATCTCTGGAACTTAGGCTCCATGGAACTCACTTCATTTGGAAAAACAGTTAAGTTAGTTGCCCAGAATAACCAATAGAATTAGTCCCAATCTAATAGTATGTATACAAGGTGTTTGGTGTTCAGATTTTCTAGGAAATGATAGTTGCTAACTGCTGGACCTGGTTCACACAATATGACAGGGTATCTTAGGGTATATCAGGATGTCTCAGGAAACTTCACATGCCTTTATGAAAGTCACAGAGAGAAACATGATTTCCTTGCTCTGGGTGTGCACCTCCAAAGATAGGTCCAGCTAGAGACAGGTGAGGGTGTAACTGGGGAGGGGGGGAGCAGGGAAGAGGACTATTAGGAGTTTAGCAATGTTGGTTCTCCCATCATGTTGCTACTCTGTATGAATTCCCATAAAAAGGGGAAAGTGAGACTTAACTGGAATAGGTGCAATTTTCTTATTCTCCTAGCAGCTGTACATCCAGAATATAAATAAGGAGAAATTCATTCAGTGTATATAGTGAGGTCAAACTCACTTATTCCTCCAGAACATAGTTAGCTGCTTCCCAAATGCAAAAACATAAAACTTTGTCCAGATTCTCTTTAATCCTCATAATATTTTGGCTTCACATCAAGTATAATCATTTCTCTTTAGAAATGGGGAAAAGAAGGATGGCTGGATGTATAGGACCCTATGCAAAGCACTTGTAATACAAAGACAAAACAAACAAAGCAGTTTACATCCTACTTTTTCCCTCACCTCTATCAAGCATCATGGGCAGCTAGGTGGCATAGTGGGTAGTATGCTAGAACTGGAGTCAGGGAGACTCATCTTTCTGACAAATGTGACCGCACACATTTACTAGTTGTGTGACCCTGGGCAAGTCACTTGACCCTCTTTACCTAAGTTTCTTCATCTGTAAAATGACCTGGAGAAGGAAATGGCAAACCATTCCAGTATCTCTGCTAAGAAAACCACAAATGGGGTCATGAAGAGTAGGATGTAACTAAAATGACTGAACCAAAACAACAAAATCAAGTATCATAGATAGACCTGGATGAAGATTTTTAAATATCTAGAAAACAGGAAAGGAGTGAACAGGAAGTATATCGGGAAGTTTTCTTCTGTGCTCTGGCACTTTGATATGTTCTAGGAAAATGGATTTTGGTTTTATAAACCAAATTGAAGAATTATTGATTTAGAGCTATAAGAGACTGTAGAGATCATCTATTCTAATCCTTTTATTTTATAGATGAGAAAGCTGAGACCCAGAGAGCTTAACCAAGTTAATATAGATTTTAAGGACTGATCTGAGATCTGAATTTGCCTCCTCTTCGCTCCAAATCTAGAGTTCTTTCCTCTCTATCTCAATACCTTTTATGATATACTTTTACATTCACTGAAAAGATTTATAAGGAATTTTTCATCACAATTGGCAGTTGGTCTTTAAAGATTATCAGAAAGCAGATACTGAGTTGTTTTTTTCATTAGAAAGGGGAAAAATTAAATTACAAAATGAATATTCCTTCGATAAATCATTACCCATTTTCTTTTCTATCTTACAGTTTATATAACATTACAAAAATGAATGCTTTTTTTTTTCAAACCCTCTGGAGACCAAAAGACAACATCAGAAAATGTGCCACAGCATGCTCTCTCTTGCTACAATGAAAAGCAACAGGGAACCCAGCTACAATTGGTTTATTCATAGAGAGCCTGTGTGGCAATAAGCACACAGACGTGATTGTTTTTAGAATAATTGTGCACTACAAAATGTCAATGATTGTTCAAATGCTTTACCACTCTTAGGCAATTACCAGGGTTGAGAAATTGAAAGCAAAGAGCTCTGTTTTAAAAATACTTTACCTATTCAACACATGCCTGCAAATATCTCCTAGAACATATTAAGGTGAGTTTGGGTTCTTTTTCTCATTCCTAATTTGAAAAGTTCTGCTTTTGGAAGACTTTTACTTGATTACAAATGTGTTTGAGACTCTCCTTCATATGACTTCTTTGCAGCTCCATCTCACATTACTCTCCTTAACAAAAAACATTCTAGACACAACAGTTGTGAGCCTCATTGCTACATCAATTTGCCTATGTCATCTCCCGTCCCCCCACCTTAGGAAGAAATCTCTGTTCATATCTCCTCCTTGGTATCCTTAACCTGTGTCAAGATACAATTGAAACTCTGCTTCTTCTTTGAAGCCTTCCCTAATCCACAGAGAGGTTGGTGCTCTCTCTTCACTTCAAATTAATTTATAATTACTTCTCTAGCTCTATAATACATCCCACCTTCTCCTCTAACAACATATACCAGGGTAGAGATTGTTTTGTTTTTGTCTTCTGCTTCCCCATCACCAGCACAGTGGCTTGAATATAGAAAGTGCTAAATAAATAAATTGTTCAATGAATGTGAATTTAAATTCTGGGGGTTACTATGATGCTGTTCAGTCCTTCAGTTGTGTCTGACTCCTTGTGACCCCATGGACTTCTCTTAAGGAGTTTTCTTGGCAAAGGTACTAGAGTGGTTTGCCATTTCCTTTTCCAGTGTGTCCCTATTTTACAAATGAAGAACTGAGGCAAATAAGGGTTAAGTGACTTGTACAGTGTTACCTAACTAGTAAGTGTCTGAGGCTAGATTTGAACTCAGATTTGCCTAAGTGCTCTATCTACTGCATCACCTAGCTGTTCTGTTATAGTAACTACATGTTTCAAATCAAGCCTGTCATATTCAGCTTTTAACTTGAGATATTTTTAAAAGCCATCTCTGAGAAGATATTCTTCACTAAACTCAAATTTTAAATGTAAAAAGCAAAAAAGTAAATGTAAAAATATGAAGTCACATGTAAATATATATACATATATTTCACATATAAATATATATTTTATACATTCATATGCATATGTTTTGCATATACACAACATATGCATACATACAGATACATTTATACACATATAAAAATGTTTAAAAATATAAAAGTAAAATTTAAAATGTAAAACTATAAAAGCAAAATATTAAAAAAAATAAGTGTGTGTAGCAACATGATGGTAAAAAAGTATTAATCCTCCCATTCGCTCCTATAGACATCATGATCACTTAACACATGTCAAATTAGTGTGGCACAGAAACAGTTATGGTCTGTGGCATACTCAGGGTTAAGCTACCTTTAGTGATTCTATAGAAATTCTTCCATCTAATAGTTATACTAGGCATCTCCATACCACAGAGAAGAAACAACCATCTTAGTATGTATAGATTACTCTACTGGACATGATGATGTCAGGGTTCTAGAAATAATTCTGACCCTGTAGAGTTGTGTGACTTCAGATAAGTTACCTCCTTTTTCTGGGCTTAAAGTGAAAGAATCACTAAGACATGAGGATCATAAGAAGAATAAAAGCAGAGAGAGTGAACTCTACACATGAGAGAACATTAAGGTTATTTCAGACCTTTAATTTGAATTTGAAAAACAGCATGATGTAGTGCAGCCAGGATCCTGAGTTCAAGTACTGCCTTTGACACAACTTGGCCAAGTGATCCAGGGCAAGTCATTTAACTTCTCAGTATGTTGTGCAGCTTTCAAACAGAAGTAGTAGAGAAGATACTAACCTACTTAGAGAGAGGGATTTTCCTCATCTGGAAAGTCCCTATCCCTATGAAATCACAGTCACTATCTCCTAGGCCAATATTAAAACTTTAGCCTAGAGAATTAGATAAAAAAATTATACACAGTGATTTACTGGTTAAATATCAATGAGAGAATGGTGGTGGTAGCTCTAAGTTGGAGATGAATCATGATAATATTAAACACCTTAAGTTACTTTTGCCTCTGTTAAGATCTAGACCAGAGTGTCTTAAACTTTTTGTCACTCACAACCCCTTTTCAACAAAGAGGATGCACGTGCTTTGTGTTCAGAACCAAGGCTTCAGTGAAGTCACATGAAGCAACATGGGCAAACACAGCCAGAAACACCTCGGATTCATTATGCGCTTGATTTTGAATTAATTTTTGGTCTCTGTGCATTCAGAAACCTTTTACTGTTGCCAAATTTTTCATGACCCCCATATGGGGTCATGACCCACAGTTAAGAAGTGCTGAATTATGGACCACACACAGCTTCAGAAATCAAGGACCAAGTACTTAGAAGGGAGGAAGACATTAAATCTGAGAATCTGGAAATGTATATTTGACTGTTTTCTCCACCAGTCATTTAAGCCAGACCAAGTCAACTGGTCTCTCTTAACTTTCCAGCTATTGAAGGAGAATGGTAGAAATAACTAAAAATACCCTCAATTTGTGCTCCATTCATGCATTTCATTTGTAAGTGACCATTTTTTTTCTTGGCCAGGGTCAGGGGGAAGGGGTCTGGTAATTGAGGGTACTTGTAGGCATTAAGTATTAGCATTATTTTGTTATAGAGATTCTACATATATCTATAAAGGCTTAACTCTAAAAATAGATTAGATAGTAGTCAGCCAGGTATATTACAGGTTTTACTGCATGAAAGCAGAACACCAAGATTTCTGGTGAAGCTGATAGTATGAAAGTTTACAGCGTCATAGTTTTAGAACTTAAAGTTTACTGAATCACATCACTCATTTTACAAATGAGGAAACTGAGGTCCAGAGAGAATGACTTATCACTAGTTTTTGCTTTTAATTTCTCAATCCCAATAACTAGAAAGTATCAAAGGCGAATAAAACTGTACAAGAAGACAGCCAGAAGAAAATGGAGGTTAAAACATAAAATAGATAACATGACTCTTCGAAAAATAGAATGGAGCAAATAAAACTCAAACATTTGGTAACAACAAATGTTAGAATGAATTCAAAAGAGTGAAAAAAATAGAAAAGTGTGTAAGGCATCTACTATCAAATCTAATTGACCTGGAAAACAAATAGAGGAGAAATGATTTAAGAATCATTAAGTACTCCCAAAACCATGAACAAACGAAAAACTTGTACATAAGATTTTAAGAAATCATGAAAGAGGAGTGGCTAGGTGGCACAGTGAATAGAGCATCAGCATTGGAGTCAGGAGGACCTGAGTTCAAATCTGGCCTCAGACATTTAACACTTACTAGCCGTATGACCTTGGGCAAGTCACTTAACCCCAACTGTCCTCCAAAAAAAAGGAAATCATGAAAGAAATTAGAACCAGGTAGAAAAAAAATACAAAAAGAAATTACTACATAAAAACTAGATGTTGTTGTCGACATCTGACATAGAATTGGACAAGATTAATGCTGTTTAAGAATTGAACTAAGTTTTAAACCTAAGTTTAAACCTAAGAGACTGAGGTGGTCTAGGGGAGAATATGGACCTGAGATGTTCAGAAACAGATGTATTTGCCATTGTTTTTGAAGTAACTAATCTTTTCTAAAAGCTATTTTACAAAGATATTTTTTAATTTAACATTATTTTAGATTAAATGAAGCACTAAAAACTGGGAGGAATTCAGTCACGAAGGCTCAAGCTAATGACAGCAGAGAAAAGAAGCACCCCCAGCCCCTTAGGGTTACCCTTTTTGGAAACCTGAGAGGCTGATGTAGAAGCTTGGCTCTGGGAAAGTGAGCCAGAGTGTACTTGATACATATACAGTATCTAGGAATATGCCAAAGCACACTCAGGACTTAGATCAATGGAACTATAAAATACTCTTACAGAGAAAAAAAGACTCAAATAACCAGAGTGACATCAACCAATCAAAAATAATTTATTATCTACTATATGCCAGGCACAGGGCAGCTAGGTAGCACAGTGGATAGGGTTCTGGGTCTGAAGTCAGGAACCCCTGAGTTCAAATCTGACCTCACATATTTACCAGCTGTTTGACCCTGAGCAAGTCACTTAAACCTTGTTTGCCTCAGTTTACTCATCTGTAAAATGAGTTGGATAAGGAAATGGCAAATCACTCCGGTATCTTTGCCAGGAAAAGAAAAAAAAAAGGTCACCAACAGTGAGACACAATTGAACAACAACATGTGCCAAACATTGTTCGAGGCACTGGTGATACCGAGCAAAAGCAAAAATAGTCCCTACCCTCAAGGAGTTTATATTCTAATAGAGAGACATTTTTATAAATAAGTTTATGTAAGATGAGGGCAGCTAGGTGGCACAGTGGATCGAGTGCCAGGACTGTCAGGAAAATACATTTTCCTGAGTTCACATCTGGTCTCAGACACTTCCTAGCTGTGTGACCTCAAATGGTATCATGAAGAATCAGATATGACTGAAAAATGACTCAACAATAATACTAACATGTATAAGAAAGATATGAGTGGCTGGCCCAGGGTCACTGAGCTAGTAAATATCTAAGGCCAGCTAAGAACTTACAAGAGATGAGTCTTCCTGGTTCCAGGTCTGGCACTCTATTTACTGTGCCACACCTAGCTGTCCCAAATAGAACCAAGTCATTCCCCAATAGATAAATAGTCAAAGAATATGAATGCAGTAAGCAATTCACAAAAGAAATGCCCACTATTAATAAATCATTAATAATAAGAAAAACAAATTTTTAAATCTGAGGTTTTTACCTCATATCCTGTAAATTGAAAAAAGGACAAAAGGTGAGAATAATTAGAGTTGGAGGGGTTGTAGGAAGATAAGCACACTAATGCATTGTTGGTGGACCTATAAATCAGTAAAAAAAAAAAAACATTTTGGAAAGCAGTTTGGAATTATGCATATAGAATGATTAAAATGTAACTAACCTTTGACCCAGACATTTCACTAAACATTCCCAAAAATGTTATTTATAAGAAGAAAGCCCCTATATACACAAAATTATTTATAGCAGCACTTTTTGTGGTAGAAAAGACCTGCAAGCTAAGTATTTACCTATCAATTGGTGAATGTCTAAATAATATGTGATAAATTAATGCAATGGAATATTATTACTCTTCTAAAATAAATGACAAATATGATGAACACCAAAAAGTGTGGGAAATTTACATAATCTGATGAATAATAATGATGAAAATAATAACTATCATCTCATGAACATTAATAAATATTAGTAAATATTTAATTTAACTAATTAATAAAAATTAACAAGTATTAATAAATGATTAACATAATCTGAAGTAAGAAGATCTAAGAAAACAATAAACACAAAGACTACAACAATATAAATGGAAAGAAAAAACACAACCATTCAAAGACAACTTTTGCCACAAAGAAGAGATATAGAAGATACCTTCTCTCCATTTGCAAAAGTGGAACATCCATAGTGCAGAACATTGTATAAAGTTTTAGATTTTTTTCAATATATTGATCAGTTTTGGTGTTTTTTTCTCTTCTCTCTCTTTAAACATTATTTTTTATGTAGGACGGCTCTCTTAATTGGGAGGAGAGATACAAGGGTTAAGTTAAATAATGCTTATCAATTTGGGAATGGTTAAACAAGTTGTGGTGCATGATTGTGATGGGATACTACTGTGCCAAAAGAAATAATGAACTTGATGATCTTAGAAAAACCCAGAAAGACTTGCACAAAATAATGAAGAGCAAAATGAGCAGATCCAAGAGAACATTGTATAATAGTAACAGTGATATTGTTTTAAGAACATCTTTGATCAAATAAATCATTTTTATTATTATAAATACCCAAATTAATTATAAAGGATATATGAAGACACTATCTGCATCCAGAGAAAGAACTGATAAATAGAAGTATGTATAGAATTATTTTACATATATATACATATTTGTGTCTAATGGTAGCCATCTCTAGGGTGGGGAAAGTGGGAGAAAAGAAGGGGGAAAAAGAGAAAAAAGAAATTTACTTGATAATTTTATCATATATTTTAAAAAGAATAGCAAGTTGTACATAACAGATCTGCAGTTTTGTGTGCAACAAAAACTTAGTATCAATAAAAATATGGTTTTTAAATGTATTAAAATAACACTATAAAGTGGTAATGAGAACCTGTATGTCCAACTGATGAAAGAATGAAGTTGAGAAATGGAATAGATTTAAATGCTGCAGTGGAGGCAGAATCATCAAAAACAGGTTTGCAGAGGATTAACTCAATTTCCTTTTTTGAGAAGGTTACCAGCTTGGTAATTAAGGAAATAGTCTATCTGTATTTTAGCAATGTGTTCATTAGAAAGACTGGAATGGAAGTCATATTATAAAGCATTAAGAACATAAAGGGTAATAAGAAAGTGGAAGCACTAGTTATAAGTAAGTTTTTTCAAGGAATTTAACAGTGAAGGGGATCAAAGGGATGGACCAGTATATCCAGAAACTTTTAGGTTTGGATTGAGGAGATCTGAGTATGTTTATAGGCTGATGGGAAGTAGCCACTAGAGAGGAAAAGACTGAACATGAATAAGAAAGAGTATATTATGGCTGGTGCTAGAGCCTGAAATGGGATTAAGCATATAGATAAGGAAATTAACCTAGGCTAGGGATAATAATGACAGCAATAATAAGAGTAAGACTAGAAACTGACTTTATGACTGCAGCAGTAGTGCTGAATGAGAAACTTCTTTTCCAATAATGATAATCATAATAACAATAATTACTACAGTCACCATAATAATACTTTTATAGCATTTTAATATTTTTAAAGTACTTTACATATATTATCTTACTTCCATCTCAAAACAACCTTTGAAGAAGATGTTTTCATTTCCATTTTACAGATGTGATACCTGAGGCTTAATGACTTGCCCAGAATCACTAAAAAAGGGGTGGGTGATAATGAGAAATTTGTGGTAATTGGGGAAGATAGTTGATATCAAGAAAGATAACGAGTTGAATGGCTTGATTCTTCTCAGAGAAGTAGAAAGCAGTCATCTGTTTTGTGCTTGGCATAGGGAATTTAAAAAAACAATAGTAAAATTATTGAGAAAAATACATGAAAGTGTCATAAAAGTGAATCTCAGATCATTCCCAATGTGAATAATTTCTCATAGCAAGAAGTCCTAAAAGAGTTAATAAGCCATCAGCTTTTTCCAATTTCAATACTAGAGGATCTGTAATTTCAGCCTTTGGGATAGTCCTTCAACTAATACTAACTGCAATACTATTAAAATAGATGGTTTTCAGAGTTGCTGAAGTCAAACACACACACACACACACACACACACACACACACACACACACACACACACACTATCATCACACTATGGCCAGTCTGGTAACAAACCTCCCCACTGGGACTGTTTTTTATAATGCAGTCTCACTTCTGTGATATGATAAGCCATCAGAGTAAGACTTTAGCTAGTGTAACTTTCCTACAAAGATGGAGAATGTTTTTTTTAGTTGCTAGAACCACTAAATTCATAACATATTAAACTGGGGGGGAGGGGAAAGTTGGGACAATTTTTGTCATGTTCTATACTTGGATTATTCCCAAACTAGACTATTTTTTTGTTTGTTTCTCTAGAATTACTTATGCTTCTTCTCTTCTATTTCTTTGTTCACAATATTCCTTGCCTGGAATGCCTTTTCCCTGAAGTTCTGTTCAACTCTTCTTACTCATCCTTCTGAGGTCCAACTCAGAAGTGGCCTCTTCCATGAAGTTGTCCTTGTTTCCCCAAGCTACATATGATTTCTTCATTCCTTTGTTTTCTCATTGCTTTTTATAACAAGTCAGGCTTCATTTTCACATTGTACTGTGTAATGTAGTTATTGTTTCAATCATATCCCCCCATCATATTGTAAGCTCTGTGAGGGTTTATTCATCCTTGCTTCCTCCACAGCTGATCAACTGCTAGCACATAGTAGGCATTCAATTAAATCTTTTGACTGGGCAAATGAATGAATCATTTGTACCCAAATAATTTACTCTTTATAAAAAAAATGTGAACTTCAAGAATGAGTTAAAGATTTGTAAACAGGATGACTAATAAAAAAAGACAGAAAAAACTTTCATATGAAAGAAAAAGCATTTTGAAAGGTATAATCTACTGCTTGACCTCAAAGAAAAAATGTATTGATTATATATTGTGACTGTTGTTGTTTGTTAACTATTTATCACCATCATTTCTGCTTGTCTAAAGATACAGGGCATCTGTGGTACCCTCCATGGACATCCTGGTAATCAAAAACAGCCTAATTCCAAAAAGCATTAAATCTAAAAAAGAAACTTAGAAAAAATGTTAGGACTACTTGTTTTGAATTTGGTATCATTACAAAGAATACATAAGATTTTGAGTTTTATTGTGTTTTAAGGGGCATTACTAGTAAAGGAAGAAGTTGAAAAACCTTAATAGTTTAATGAGAGACAAGCTTTGAGTGACCTTCAATGTCTGCTTTTGTCAGAAACCTACTTTAAACTATGTGTTTAGGGATTTGTTTCCTTCAAAAACAAGAAGTCTTTAAAATTCACTTGTTATTTTCTTGATAAATTATTTGTTTATTAATACCCTTCAGATTGCATTTTTCTATACAAATAAATCAGCTATACTACTTCCCAGTAAAACTTGAGAAACTAATTATTTGTTTTCTTCCTCATCACACTCTTGCCCCAGAAAAAGGGATAATTAAGTGCCTAAGGGGATTTTTTTTACAAAGCAGGATTTTTTTTATCCCCACAAATCCAATAAAGTCATTGGTAGCTGAACAGCTAAAAATCCCCTAAAAGTTTTTGAAAAGGTCTCCTTGCATATTTTAAGTTCCACATGACAAAAATCCACAATAATATTTTAAAGGTCCTAAGTGGGGTAACACAATCAGGTTTTAAGAGACTACAATAAGTCTAGATTTTAAAGGTTTGGAATTTCCTTTAAAAATTATCAGTCAGAAATATTATCTACCATATTTTGTTCTTATTAATGGAAATAGGGGCATTAAACCAGCATTTCTGATATCCAGACAAAAAAAATTGGGGGTGGGGTGGGGAGGGAAGGTGCAGCTAGGTGATGTAATGAATAGAGTATTAGATCTGAAGTCAGGAAGACTAATCTTCCTGAGTTCAAATCTGGCCTCAAATATTTACTAGCTGTGTGACTCTGGACAAGCCACTTAACCCTCTTTGCCTCAATTCCACATCTGTAAAATGAGCTGGAGAAAGAAACAGCAAACCACTCTAGTATCTTTGCCAAGGAAACTCCAAATGGGGTCATGAAGAATCAGACATAACTGAAATGGCTAAATAACAACCCAAAAAAATCAGTTAATTCAACATCCCATAATCCAAGGGAGTATAATAGTCTAGAGTTGGAGGCAGGAATTAAGAGACCTCAATAATGGCTTTAGTTCTGTTCATGATTTGGCCATAGGCAAGTTTTAACCTTTTATTTGCATTCACTCAGTTTTCAAATGGAACTAACACACCTGTTCTTCCTATTCATAGGGGTCTCATAAGAAATAAAACATGTAAAAAAGCATTTTGACAAAGATAGTTCTAAGGTTTTGAATTGAATGCCTAAGATAGTGGTAAGTGTCACATATGGAATAGGAAATTGGGGAGGGGAGAAAGAGGAGAATAGTTTTAAGAGGTTTATTTTGAGTATATGTCAGGATATTTGCATAAAATACATTATAAGTGGAGGAGAAGTATAGGAGTGAAAGGTCAGGGCTAAAGAAATAGAAAACAGTTAACAGTATAAAGGCAATAGTGGAAACTATACAACAGGATCCATTTGTGAAGGGGAAGAATGTAGGAAATGAAAAATAGAAGTAATGATTGAACTTTCTGAAATATTAACAAATGGGGTGGAAAGAGGTAACAAGGAAGAAAAGATAGAGACAGGAAAGTAAAAGGAGCAGAGGGAAATTAGGAAAGGGCAATGTCATGGAAGTCAAAGAAGAGTTTCAAAAGGGGGTAGTAAATAATGTCAAATGCTATAAAGAAGTCATAGAAAATACAGACTCAGAAAAATACAAGTCAAATTTATCATGGTCACTGGTGTCCTCTAAAAAAGCAGTTGAGGGGAGGGGAGGAATGTTGAATGATTTTTTTTAATCAACCAGGAGAAGATTAAGAAAAAGAATAAAGTAGAACCTAAGTCTATCAGCAAAGTGTCAAAGGAGAGCAAACATTGGTTATACCTATTTTTTTTTGGAGGAACTAGAAATCTAGCAGTCAAGATGTTAAAATGAAACAGTTGTTAATCTTTGTAGACTAGTATACATTGGAGGATATAGACAACCAACTACCAATCTTGACGATATATCCTTAGATTCATTTTTAAAACATCCTACACAAGTTAGTGGCTATCTCTCTTTGCAAAGTGATTATTTCCCTTGAGTGAAGAAATGGTGAGTTCCTTTTCTTTCACATCTCCCTTTCCATCAAAGAATTTTGTGATTTACTTTAACTTAATTATATAAATTTTTTAACTTTAAGTATCTGCTTACATTTGAGTTCACTACCTTCTAGAACTGTCAATAATTTCTTAAAGGATTATGACAAATATATAAAGCACATTCTTAGTCTTATTATAACCTTCTCTCCTAGTCATACAGAACTTATTAACATTATTATAACTTATGTGAAGTCATGTTATATGACTGGTTATTGTTTTTTAATACCTCCTACAACTTCAAATTTAAACATAAAACTTATACAGCTATCCTAAACAATGCAATAACTTCTTAGTATGTAAAATGAATTTGAAATTTTAACATACAAGTAAAGGAATTTTTAATTACTATAGAGTAATACTACTTTATTTTTTTCTGTATGTGGTACTTTAATCGCACATGGTGTGATATTTTAAAAGTACTTGTTTTTCATTACAAATATTCTTTACTAGAAATGGCATCTTCATGGAATTTTTGGAGACTGAAAACATAGATCATCTCTTTAATCTCTGAAATTTGAAGTACTGTACTTAACTTTTCACTTCACCTGCTTCCTGATTATCCCTAACCGTGACATTTTTACATTTTGAATCCTATTGGCAGAAACTACTTAGCATTACTTTAACCCCAGCAGCGATTGTTTAGTAGCTAGTTTGCAGGTAAATGGGGTGGGGGTGGGGAGGAGTAAGGAGGTTGAGGAGAAGAGAAAGGAGAGAAGGAAGGGAAATGGGAGGAGGATTTTTTATATATGTATAGTCGACTCGAATAGCCAAGTCATTATTTTCAGGACAAAGGACAGTGGAAAATTTGCACTTTCATAATTACCCCTAATTTAGACTCTTTTCCCTTAGAAACCCAGAAGTTTAGGGTACGGAGGAGGAAGTCCATTCTGTCCAACCTCTCTTCGAATGTGAGAAACCCACACTTACAGAGGGGAAGGGAACTGAAGAGTGAGATATAAGGTGGAGAGAAACCAGAGAAGAGGGACTTACTTTAACGAAGAGGGAAATGTCATGTTCATTACCCGGGGCCAGCGCCGGGGCTGAGGCGCTCTCTCCTGAAGCCTCTCTTGCGCCGTTCAGCCCTTGCCCTAGTTCATTTGTCTCGGCTTCAGCAAGGGCACCTTCAGAGCTAGTCTCCGACAGGTGGTTGCTCAGCTCTGCCTCTAAGTTTCTTTCTGGAGTAGTCTCCTCATTTTCCTCCTCCTGTGGGCTCCCATCAAAGTTTTCTTCCTCACCCAGGGCCACGACTTCTACATTAGGGTTCTCCTTTCCCCAATTTTCTCTTCCCTCTTCCAGGGCTTCTTCCTGGACATCCGTCTTGTCACCTAGGCTGGCACATTCCACCTGCACTGCTTCTATAGGATCCCCTTCTGGGGTAGAATGCTTTACGCCTCCCTGGCCTCCGCTTTCCTCCTCCGCCAGCCCTTCTGCAGCTTCAACTTCCATGTCCTCGGGGTAACGTGAAACTTGACAAGCCTCTTCTTCATGCTCCTCATCTTCCAAACTGCCGGGGTCAGGGCTCTCCTCAAGGCTCTGTTTCTCCTCCACCTCCTCCTGCTGCTCCCTGGCAGTTGTACCTACAAGCTCCATTTGTTGTACGGGACTGTTTTCTTCTCCTCCGTAGCTCTCAGCATTTTCAGAATTTCCATACTCTAGTCCTTCTGCCCTCCCTCTTTCGAGGTCCTCTCCTTCCATCCGGTCTCCAGGCTCTGCTAGCTCTCCCTCGGGTTGTAACAGCTTCACGCCTCGCTGGACCGTTTCCTGGGAAGCTGCTGCCGCTGCTGCTGCGATAGTTACAACTGCAGCTTCACTCCCAAGGCTGTGCTCCGCCCCTGCCTCTGCCTCTGCCTCCGGGTCTCCTGGGTCCTGGGCTCCTTTGGCTGCTACCTGGTTCTCTTCTTGCCTTTGGCGCTCAGTGCCGCTGCTGTCCTCTAGCTCGCATCTCCTTTCCTGGCAGATTGCCTCTACTTCTATATCGTCCAGTACTTCACTGCTCTCTTCCTTTCCCTCCTTTCCCTCTTCTTTTTGGTCCTCCACGTTCCCGGGGAATTCCCCTATTTTGTCCTCGTGTTTTTTCTGTGTATCTTCCTCCCAGTCACTTCGCGTCAGGGTTTTTCTCTCTTCTGCTTCCTTCTGGTCTACTTGGTCAATTGCTGGTCCTGCTTCCTCCCTCACCTCCTTCGGAGTCTCCACTGGGGCAACTGCTCCCGCCCCGTCTCCGGCAGCATCTTCGTCACAGGACAGCTTTTCCTCACTGAACTTCACCTCCGTCTCCTGCTTCTCATCTTTCGCCCCAGTAGCAGGCCCCAGTTCTCCGATTCCCTTTTCCAACAGTGCTAGGGGTTCAGC
The DNA here is from genome assembly GCF_028583685.1 of Petaurus breviceps papuanus. Classification (NCBI taxonomy): domain Eukaryota; kingdom Metazoa; phylum Chordata; class Mammalia; order Diprotodontia; family Petauridae; genus Petaurus; species Petaurus breviceps. The sequence goes on along the minus strand of NW_027187374.1, from coordinate 9,200,006 downwards.
ATTCTCCTTGGGGGCGAAGACTCTTACCGAAGGTTCAGTAGCTTCAGTCATGTCCCAGGAAATTATTGTCCTTAGCTTGAGACCCCCCGTGAAAGAAAAAAGCTGGTGGATATTCTGCAAACAGGATGTCTTCCAAGTCTTTGAGCTCCAGTCCAAGGGATAGACTCCCTTGCTATACTCCTTTTCCTTCCTCTCTAGCCTTGGACTTCTGGGACCTATGGTGACTCTGGTTCAGATGGATTAGTGCTTATTACTAGCTGCATTCATGACGTTCAGAGCTAAATCCTCCCTGTCCCAAGACCTTGATCTCAGTCTCAGAAACTTAATGATTCCTTCGCTGCCTTAGTCTTCACTCAAATTCCCTTAGTCACCAATGGAGTTTGGAAGACTTTCACTACCTGGTGACTTCGAAAGCCCTTAAAATACCTACCTGCCCTTCCGCCCTCTACACAAACTTCATCCCCTTGTCCTTGGGCGGAGCTCAGTCACCTAGGCTAACCTTTGGCACTAGAGCCAACGTCAGGCATTCCCTTCTGGGGCCTCCGGATGGTTTTAAAGAAAGAATTCCACATACAAAAGCCTATTAGGCCAAAAGTGTGTGTTTTTCAAAAGAATGCTGAGGTGATACCCCAACCATTTAAGCTTTTTCTCACAGAATCCAGAATCTTCGAAAGTTAGGAGAAATCTCAGCTACCATCTAATTCTATTTTTGTAGAACTCTAATTGTTAGGACTTTTCCCACCCCTGACATTCATTGCTCCTGTTTCTGCCTCTCTAGTGATGGCTCCAGTGCCACACGCACTGTTCACAGCTTCATTGTGGCCACTGAAAGAAGCAAAGATATTGTAGCTACCATGGTGCAAATCAAATAATCCCCAAATGTTTCGATGGGACTTTCCACCACTAAATAATTTTAAAACCTCCCTAGGAACTAGAGGAGGAACTTAACAAAAATTATAGAAAAATAAAGCTATACTACATTGCTTCTTTACACAAGAGTAGTATCAGATGCAGTTCATAAAAGTCATGATTGTCAGAAATATGTTCACAACATATGTTGTTCACAACACAACACATGTTCACAACATAAATGACCATACATTTGATGGCATCATTGGTCTCCATTAAGTTTTGGCTTTCTGTATCAAGATAGCCAAGAGGTTCAAAGGCCCAGGATACTGGGATAAGAACCAGAATAAGCTCAATTTTGGACAAAAATTACCGAGAAAACTGGAAGACACTATGGAGTAAATTAGGTCTGGCCCAATATCTCATATTATATGCTAAGATAAACCCCAAATGGCCACATAATGTAGATATAAAAAGGTCATGGTTGTAAACATATTAGAGGAATAAGGAAGAAATTACCTTTCAGATCTAAGGATAAGAAAAGCAGTTGGGACCAAACAGGGGATAGAGAGAATCACAGAAAATAAAAGGGAAATTTTGATTATATAAAAATAAAGAGCTTTTCATAAACAAATCCAATATGGCTAAAATTAGAGGATAATCAGTTAATAAGGGAACAATCTTTTTAAAATAATATTTTATTTTTTTCCCAATTGCATGTAAAGATAATATTTAACATTCTTTTTTTTAATTTAGAGTTCCAAATTCTCTCCCTCCTTCCCCCTTCCTTTCCTCCCTGAAATAGTAAGTAGTTTGATATAGGTTACACATGTTCAATAATGCAAAACATATTTCTATATTAGTCATATTGTGAAAGAAGACAAAGACCACCAAAAAACACACACAAAATAAAGTGAAAAATAGTATGTTTCAATCTATATTTAGATTCCATCAATTCTTTCTCTAGATGTGAATAGCATTTTTCATCATGAGTCTTTTGGAATCATCTTGGATCGTAGTTGCATTGCTGAGAATAGTTGTCATTCACAGTTGGTCATCATACAATATTGTTGTTACTGTATACAACTGCTCTCCTGGTTCTGCTCATTTCACTGTGCATCAGTTCATGTAAGTCTTTGCAGGTTTTTCTGAAATCATCCTGCTTATAAATTTTTATAGCACAATAGCATTCCATTACAATTTTATACCACATGTGGCATTTAAAAAGGTTTGAGTGACACAATTTCTGGGTAATTTAATCATGTTATTAGTAATGTCAGCACTTCAATACAAAGGATAGTCATTTGGTGTCTCTTAGACTACAGACAGTCATGGGTGTGGCCCTCAAAATTTATATGCCCATTGGAAGAGGGGGTATTCCTGAGTGTGGAAATCAACTCTGATTGGTAAACAATTATGGAAAAATGAATATTACAGGAAGGGGCTGGACCTGAATTTTTATTATGTCATTAACCTCTTACATTAATTCCCTCTCTTAGGCAATCTATTCAAAGAATTTATCCCCATACAAACCTGAGCAGAGTACAATAACTTTCCCCGCTGGGTGGGGTCTGAACAAGAAAGTTAGTCCAATCTCATTTTCAGTAATGTCCTTCAAGAGACTGAATTTTTAAAATCGGGACTTTAGGAAAAGGAGACAACTCTGGATCTCCTCAAATCATTGGTTCTTAATAATCATTTATCTCACACAACTTGTTCAGACATTCCCCAACTGATGGACATACCCTCAATTCTTTGCCACCACAAAAAGAGCTACTATAAATATTTTTGTACAAATAAGTCATTTTTCCTCTTTAAAAAAAATCACTTTGGGATACAGACCTAGTAGTGGTATTGCTGGACCAAAGTGTATGCATAGTTTTATAGAGGAAAAAAAATGTTTATGCAGCAGATTTCTCTCCTTTAGATATCATTTCCAAGACATCTAAGTAAATAATTAAAATTTACAAAGAATAAGAGCCCTGTCCTAATTCAAAATGGTCAGTTCTCAGGGGAAGAAATCTAAGCTATCTGTAGTCACATGAAAAAAAAAATGCTCCAAGTCAATAATCACCAGAAAAATACAAATTAAAGCAATTCTTAGGTTCCTTCTCACATCCATCAGATGGGCAAAGTTGACACACGAAAAAATAACAAATTTTGGAGAGACTTCAGGAAAATAGGCACATTGATTATTAATATAGTTGTGACTTGGTTCAATCATTTTAGAAAGGAATTTGAAAATGTGCCCCCCCCCCAAGTTAATATACTTTACATATCATTTGAAACAAATTAAACCACTATTAGGCCTATACTCACAAAGAGATCAAGTGGAAGGGGGGAAGTCTTTTTTTATACGTAAGTATTTATAGTATCTCTTTTTACAGTGGCAAAGGATTGCCCATCTATTTGGGAATGGCTGAACAAATTACAGCATGTGAGGAATATTATGTAGAATATAAAATAATAGAATATTATAAAAATTATTTAAAAGACAGTTTCAGGGAAATTTAGGGAGATTTCTATGAATTGATACATATTGAAGTAAACAGAACCAGGAGAACAATTTATACCATAACATCAACATTTTAAAAATGAACAGTTTTGAAAGACTTAAAACTCTGATCAATGTACTGATTAGCCATGATTCTAAAATACTTATATAGAATGCTACTCACCTCCTGATAGAGAAATAATGGACAAATGAAACATGAGACACACATTTTTGGACGTGCCCTACTTGGGAATTAATTTTATTTGACTATGCTTATTTATTATATGGATTTTGTTTTTCCTTTCTTGCTTTTTTTTTGTTAGATGTCATAAAAATTTTGATAACTGAGACATGAAATTCAATTTTAAAAAGATACCTAATAAGTTATAGGCTTAGTGCATGCACCCTCTCCCAGGGCCTAAGTTGATGAGAGGACTCATTCTTGTATCACCTACACATCATTCTGTTTCCTGACTCACCTGTCAAAACCTAGTCCTTTCTAGAAGTATCATCTGGTCAATAGGGAAGGGCTGTTTTATGTTGTTAGGAGACCAGGAAGCCACTTCAAAGTGGCCAGAGGCTACCAAGAAACTGTCAAGGGAAGGATAGCTTAAGGCTTGGGGTACCCTCTTTCTAATTTCACTATTACTCCCAGGCTCACAATGTAGGCATCATCTTTGATTCTTCACTCTCTTTCTCACTCTCCATTTCCATTCTGTGTTGAATTCTTATTTATTCTACTGTTGAAACATCCATGTATGCTCCCTTCTCTCCTCTGACATTGCCATTGTCCTGGTGCAAATCATTATCACTTCACACCTGGACTATTGCAATAGTCTGAAGTAGTGTTTCTGCCTCAAATCTCTCCATACTCCTGTCTATCTTCTACTTAATTATCAAATTGATCTTTTTAGACATAAATCTATCTATATCACCACCGTATCCAACAACTGTTGATGGTTCTCTGTTGCCTCTAGGATCAAATACCAAATCCTCTGTTTGGCTTTTAAAGTCCTTCATAATCTGGACCCTTCCTATCTTTCTAGTCTTTTTTTATACTTTAAAACACCTTGAAAACAATACTACATCTCTTGATTTTATGTACCTTATCTGTCTGTCCCCATGATGAGAATCCTTTCCCTACTTGTGTTTATCTCCTGGTTTCCCTGGATTCCATCAGTTCTCAAATAAAATGCAGCATTCTAGAGGAAGCCTTTCCCAGTTCCCTTTAGCACTAGAATCTTCTCTCTAAGATCATCTCCACCTTATACCATATGTATCTTATTTGCACATAGTTGCTCATCTCTCCCTCTAGACTGTGATCTTCTTGAGAACAAGGACTGTTTTTGCCTTTCTACAAATCCCCAGAGCTTAGCACAGTGCTTGGTATGTAGTAGTTGTCTAATAAATGCTTCTTGACTCGACTTCATTTCTTTGCTCTCTTTGGGGTATAGGTATATATAGGTATATGGGGTATAGTAGTGACATAGCTGGATTAAATGTTATACAGTTTAGGGAATTTTTTCAACATATTTCCAAATTGCTTTCCAGATTGGCTGGACCAATATATAGTGTAATTTCCAGGAATTAGAAAGTAATGATCTTTGTCTTCATCATAGCTTCATCTGGAATAGTGTTTTCAATTTTGGGTACTACTATATCAGAAGAACATTGATAATCTATATAGTGTCCAAAGAAGGAAAACCAAGATGGTGAAGGGCCTTGAGTTCAGGTAATATGAAAATCAGTTGAAGGAATTGGAGTTTTTAGTATGGAAAAGGGAAGACTCAAGGAAGTGTGGGAAAGGTTAGAGAGGGACATGATAGCTCTCTTCAAGCATTTGAAGTAAAGGAGCCATTAGATTTGTTTATTTTGGCCTCAAAGGGCAGAACCAGGATCAATGGGTGGTAAATACAAAGAGGTCAATTGAGTTTTGATGTCAGGAAAAACTCACTAACAACTAGAGCTGTCCAAAAATGCTATAGGATGCCTTGAGAAACGGTGGGTTCCTTTGCTCAAAAGACTATAAAACTGTGCATACCTTTTGACCCAGCAGTACTACTACTAGGTCTATGTCCCAAAGACAGCAAACAAAAGGCAGGGTATGGGGGAACCAATTTGTACAAAGCTCTTTTTGTGATGACTTAAGAATTTGAAATTGAAATGATGCCCATCAAATGGAAATAGTTAAACAAGCTGTGTAATATGATTGTGATGAAATATTATTGTGCTATTAGAAATGACAAGCAAGATGATTTCAGAACAAATTGGAAAGACTTTCATGAATTGATGCAAAGTGAAGTGAGCAGAACCAGGAGAACTTTGTACACTGCAACAAGCAAAATTATTCAATGAAGAATTGTAAATGACTTAGCTATTCTTGGAAATACAATGGTCCAAGACAAACCCAAAGGACTAATGCTATCCACAGAATAGAAGTAAAGGAAGCAGGATAGCAAAGGAAACATGCAATCTGTCTCCAGAGAATGAATTGATACTGTCTAAATACAAACTAAGGATGCTATTTTTCACTTTCTTTCTTCCTTCCTTCCTTTCTTTCATTCATTCTTTTTTTAGTATTCTTATACAACATATATGGGAATATTTTACATGATTACAAATGTGTAAACTATATTGGATGGCTTACCATCTTATGGAGGGGGCAGGAAAGAGAGAGAGGGAGGGAGAGAAGGGAGATAGGAAAGGAGAGAGAGAATTTGGAACTCAAAACCTTAATAAAACTGTTTTTAAAATTTGTTTTAACATGTAGTTGGGGAAAAATAAAATATTACTAAAAAAAAGTAATGGTGGTTTCCTTCTCCTTGTAGGTCTTCAAGTAGAGGTTGGAAGGAATACTGATTGGACTTGTTGGTTATGTTATACTGAGGATTCTTCTCATATATGGGTTGGACTAGATATTCATTGAAATTCATTTTTCCTATCAAATTCTATGAGGCTACGGGGGTGGGAGAAAGAAACCCTGACAACTTCAGCCAAATATTCTGGACCAGGCCTAACCTAGGTCAGTCCAACAATTTAAGATCAAGGTTTAAAATTCAATGGGACGTTTATGGACCATAAATAGAATTTAAGAAAAAAATACTTTCCTAATTGAGAAATCAAAAGAATCAACTTCAAAGTTAAAAAGAATACAAAATGATTTTATCTTCTACCCCAGTCACCAGATCAAGAACTCAGGAAAAATTTCCCCCCAGGATATGGTATCTCAGTGTATCCTCAGACAAAAATTCTTATTTGGTTGTATCCTTTTGAGCTTTAAATAGTCAAGTACTTTGGGGGAACTAATTCACTCCTTGTCAAAAAAAATGTTGAAAAACTGGAAAGCAGTTTAATAGAAACTAAGTATAGACCAACATTTCATACCATATACCAAGATAAAGTCAAAATGGGCACGTGATTCAGACATAAAGGGAAATATCATTAGCAAATTATGGGAGCTTGGAAATTTTATCTGTCTGATCTATGGGTAAGGGAAGAATATATGAACAAAAAGAGAGAGGATGACAGGAAGTATAATGGTTATTGGATTAGAAGTATAATGGATAATTTTGATTGCCTGTAAAAAGTATTTGCACAAACAAAAACAAAGCCAAATTAGAAGGAAAGCAAGGTTCTTTCCCTGTCCCCAGCTGTCTCCACCATTGCTTACACCTACCTAGGGTCATACACCTGTTAGTCACCTTGTGTCAGTGAATTCAGAAAACAGTAGCAACTGAATAACAAAAAAAAACTATAGCCTTGAAACAGATTTCCAGCAACAAGTGATTTGATGGGTTTCATGAAGTTTATGAGCATGACAGGAACTAAAATGCAAAATGAAATTTGGAATCTACTTACCACCAAAGGCAGAAACTGGAAAATGTCCTGTACTTTACTGGCTTTCTGGTTCAACTTGCACAGAACAAAATTTTATCACAAAAGCTGGTTATCATCAAGGTGTAGCAGAACATGGCCTCATTGTCTTTGCACTAGATACCAGTCTACATTGCTGTAATATTAAAGAAAAAGATGGCATCTGGGACTTAGGTACTGCTACTTGTTTTTACATGAATGCCACTGAAGAACCTTTACCAACTGTAATAGATGTAATAGATGAGCTGTCCTAGCTGATAAATGCCGATTTTCCAGCTGACTCAGAGAAGATATCTAATTTGGACCATTCTATGGGAGGCCATGGTGCTCTAAAGAATCCCAGAAAATACCAGTCTGTGTCAGCCTTCTCTCCAGTCTACAATCCAGTGCTCTGTCCTTGCGGACAGCATTTAATAGAATGTTCTTGAATTTCAAGTCTCTGTGAATAATCTCCTTCCCATGCCCTGTCCCAGATCAGACATCATCTCTGCAGAATAAAAACCAGGCACTCACCCAAAGGACCCAGTTTCTGAATATATCTCAGTAAGTTTCCATTTTGGGCATATCTGAGGCCAAAATACAGTTTCTCCTCTTCCTGAAAAATGAAGTAAAGTTTGACAAAGAATGACAAAGCATATTTTACCTTCCTTCTCTTTAATCATATTGGTTTTTCTCCAGAATTTTTAGTCATATGATCCCTAGAAGTTGCCAGCATTCCATGGTGGCAAACTATCCTTCTCCCAAGACTTTGCCAAAAGCAAGCTAGGTAGCACAATGGATAGAGTGCCAGACCGAAAGTCAGGAAGACTCATCTTCATGAGTTCAAATCTGGCCTCAGACACTTACTAGCTGCGTCACATAACCCTGTTTGCCTCAGTTTCCTCATCTGTTGAGCAGGAGAAGGAAATGGCACCAGAAATTCAAATATGATTTTGGGACAATTTCTTAACCTTGTGTTCACTTTCAAAAATATTCCTTTCTCCCCTGAAATTCCTCCTTTCAATCAGCAACAATGAGAAAGATACCTCCTGTGCCCCTAAGGTCTTTATAGGATTTCTTAAACTTTAATAATGCTTTCTAGGGTCCTTCAGGTATTATCTTTTATCCCTCCATGGGGTTAATAGGCATAGGGATTGTCAGGTTTGGCAAATCTCAGAACATTTTTCATTTTTTCCTAGATACCTGCCCCAGAAAGAGCAAAACTCTCTATTATTTACGCCAAAGCAACAAAATACTTATTTCAGTACTCCTCAAAAGGGAATTAACAACCACCAATCTTAGCTCTTTTTCTTCTATTATTGGATAATTCTCCTTCTCTAAGGCAGGGATGGGGAACCTTCAGTCTTCAGGCCACATGTGGCCCTCTAGGTCTTCAGGTGAGGCCTTTTGATTGAATCCAAACTTCACAGAACAAATCCCCTTAATAAAGGATTTGTTCAGAAAACTTGGACTCAGTCAAAAGGCCACACTTGAGGACTGGGGCACTGGAGGCCACAGATCCCTGTCCCTGCTCTAAGGGAAAAGCTTCAAAATAAGTTAATAGTTCTTCGTTGAGAATTTCTAGTGTAACTTCTTCCCTTTCTCCTTTGTCCCATTCTTCTACCCTCCAAACTCCTAACACAGGTTAGGATTACCCTCTGCCTTATCAGATGCCTTTGCTTTTTTATTTTCTCCTCAAACAGTTATTCCATTCTTCTCCTGGATAACTTGTAAAGCAAACAGGGATTAGTCTAGCCCTTTCACCTTATTCTGTTAGAGGGAGACCAAACATTACCTTGTGAATGTGTACTGGCTGAAAGGTAAACCTAGTACGCTCTCTGCTTGTCACTGCAAACATCTTGACTTTTATCCTGACTAGAGAAGCAAGATCCTCAGGCCTTTCTCATTTGTACTGTGAGCCCTGATGCTAATTCATAATAAACTTTCTATTAGGCTTACTTGGTCATTGGCTGATGATTCAATGTCTTGACACTTGACGTCTTAATATTTTTATGGTGGCAGAATTCCCACCTTTTCTTGAGATATGAGTCTATCTTATTTAGCTGCTTTTATTTTGTAACGTAGATTTATAACATTCCCTGAAATTTCTAGAAAATTTCCCTGAATGTCCTTTGTTTAAGGGACTCAAGAAAAATTCAAATACCAGTAAGACTTCAAACTAATTCAATCTAAATGCCTACCTCCTCCTTCCTCTTTGCTTCTTCTACCTTATACTTCAGATACTACCCTTCCTCACCTCCCCCATCTCCCACCTTGCACTTCCCTGTTTACAAAGCTTCTTAGAACTTCAGAGTCAACTCCCCAAGAATGAAATTCCAGTTCCATGTCTGATGGAAAGAAACAAATCTGAACTTAAGGGATATCAGAAGGGAAAGTAAGGGAATATTTATTAAGTACCTACTATGTACTAGGCACTCTGCTTTACAAATATCTCATAAGAAGCAAGTCAATCTAGCCTAGATGAGGAAATTGAATACCAAAAAAGTAAAGTGATTTACCCAAGGTCACACATCTCATTAGTGGCAGAGCTAGGAGTAAAAAGGGCAAGAGCATCCAGTGCTGTTTCCATGATAGCAGGCTCTCAAAGGGAGAACACAATTACACCAAAAGCTACCAATCCAAAATAATGTTACCCTGGATCAGATTTTTAGAGTATATGTTTAAGGGACTCCATTATGGTTTAATTTAAGGGTTACAGTGTATGGTTTAGGGAACCCAAGCATTACTTTCAAGTCTCAACTAAAGGTCATCTTCTACAAAAAGTCTTTCCCAGACCTCCTTAATCTTCCCTTGAGATTAGGTAGGTGGCTCAATGGATAGAGCAACTGGCCTGGAGTCAGGAAGACCTGAGTTCAAATCACTTTCCCCTATTTTCCTCAGTTTTCTCATCTGTGAAATGAACTGGGGAAGGAAATGGCAAACCACTCCAGAATCTTTGCCAAGAAAACCCCAAATGGGGTTACAAAGAATCAGACACAACTGGACAAAAACAACAAACCAACATTATCCCCAGAATATCATATGTTCATAGATAGATATCTTGTTTGTAAAGAGTTTTTTCCCTAATTCTTGTTCTCCATTTCCCCTCCATTAAACTGCAGAATCCTTAAGAGCAGGGACTGGTTATTGTTGTCTTTTGCTTTAATTTGGGTTGGCTTTTGCCTTTCTTTGTGCTAAGTACAGTGCCTGGAACATAATAGGCACTTAATAAATTCTAATTGGCTGGCTGACTTTATTTTGTCTCCTAAACTTTTAAGGCAGTTCCTTCAGGGCTTTCTCTACCTACTTAAATTCTTTGGGAAAATGTAATAATTTCATTATTAGTTAAAATGGTTTAAATATTAGTAACAATTAGTATAATCCTACTTTAACACATCAAAATAACTGTGATTTCACTGGTATTGGTCTTCCCTCCATCAAAGAAGTTCACAAATTTCTCCATTCTTTAATAAGTCAATTTCATGACCAAGTCAGTTAAGGCATCATGTGTAGTGTATAATCCCAGGACCTGGGTTTAAATTCTGGGTTTAAATTTTTTTTAATTACCTGCATGAATTTGAGAAAATAACTCAACCTTACTGGGCTTTAGTTTCCTCATTTGTAAAATGAGGGGCTTGGCCTAGATGATCTCTAAGATTCCTTCCAGTTTTAAACCTATGGATCTGTGAGCTGAAATGAATCACAAAATAGCCAGTCCTATGGTGATGAGCCTCTCTGAGCTTACTGAGACCCAACTTATACAAAGTCTTTGGTCAGGTCTGTACTTTAAGCCTTTCCAACTTTATAATCTCTAGCAGGTCAAAAAGACTTTAAGATCCCAGGGCCACCATACCATATTGAAGAACTGAAGTAGGACCTTACTGAAGGAATAATAATACTAATAATACTCTTTTATTGGAATAGCACCTTTACCTAAATTTTCTTGATTCCAAGTAGACTGCTCTTACCATTAAACCTCCTAATTCCAAACCAATTTGCTTTAATAGTTTGTTTTCCTGAAGAATCAAACTTACCACTCCTCAAGAATACATTTGACCATATAGCATTCCATAAAAAGCTTCTCTGACAGTAATCTTTTGGTTGTATGATAGATAGATAGATAAAGCACCCAGAAATGCTTCCTTTTGAATGAGAGGGGGAAAAAAGATAATTCCAGGTCCCTTGAATTGTTCAACAACTTTATGTGGATTCACCATAATGACAGAAATGGTTATTACCTTACCCAGAGATATGTAATAAGTATTTGGTAACATTGATCCTTGGCTGTTTGTTTCTTACCATGGCTGAGGCCTACAGTTTGAATCCATTTGAAAACACTGAAGAGTTAACTTTTAGCCCTCACAGAAACATTATGACTGGGTAAAATTTTCCATTTCTTCTGAACCTGTTGGGAAACACTTTTCAAGTAAACTCATTAAAAAATTTCCGCAGTTGATTTCATTTTCTCAAGTGAATTTTTGGGTCCCAAATATAATGAAGTACAACGATAGACAGAAATAGGCATTGGCTGCCTTGGTGGGCGCTTTAAATTTTTCTAGCAAACCAAGGCCAACTCAGTTCACATAAAGAAACAATAAAAGTAAACACCAAATAGTAATGTCAAGGTCACTCACTGTGAAGTCACTTAGAGATTAATACATTGTTTGGTAGCACTAGATTAGCTATCTAAATATTACAGATGATTAAATAGAGGTCACAGAGTGGGAGTGGGGAGTAAGAAGGAAGGAACAACACCCAACAATTAAATGTTATTCATTACTGTAGGGCTATCCTGCTTTAGGTCAATGGGGTATGACAATGGTAAATTTACAAACAGCAATTTTTAATGTTGGTAAATTACAAATATATATATATACATAGACATATATTTTTAAAATACATATATGTATACATATACACATACCTTTTCAGGGTTGCTCATCCACTTTTGATGTCTACCAGGTACACAACTCTCATCTGTGGCTCTAAGATGTTGTAGCATGAGCATCAGTCACACCCCAGTAAAATCATTTTGGCCAACAGGATAATCCAGGTTAAGGGAAACTGACAGGCCTCAAATCCATTTATAAGTTATGGAGATTTCTATGCCAAGTATGTAATGACTTCATCCAGCAGAATGGGTGGATGAGAATAATTTCTTCAAATGACCATGAAGGCAGCTGAAACAGGTGCTGTGGAGTACTGAGAGCCTGGTCAGACATCAAAGATACCAACATCATCCACTGCACCCTGGGTCATCACCAGTTGTCCTGATTTTTGTCTTGCCACTGGACTTTTATGATTCTGGAAGAAAGAGTGAGGCTGACAACTTTGTGCAATTCTGCCTCACTTAACTCCAATTTTACACATGAGTCAAGACATAAACCCTTGATTTCATTGGTCTTCGAAAACATGGTGGTATGGTGGTATGATATAATATATAATGACAAATATATGATAAATACACACATACATTTATTATTATGTTAATTTTATGTGAATATTTATATAGAAGTATGACATAATGGTAAATATATATTTATAACTACATAAATATAACACATAAATTATAAATATGTTTATAAATAAAATCATAAAAGTTAACCATGTAAATACAGATATTTATACTTATATGATTAACAAAACCTTAATAGCCACTAAAATCTTTGAAAAAAGCTCTTATGGAAATTCCCCCACGGTTTCTATTCCATTCAAGAGAGTCTATGTGACCATGGAACTGCAGATTTAGTGTGTGTAGAGGATAATAAGGTGGGCGCAGACATCCTGGAGGAAGAGATCACCAAGTTCCAAGATTATGTGTAGAGCACTGACATTGCTACTTTCAACAAGATCTGAAAGATTCCTGAATGTGTGTGAATCTGTAACCAAAATAAAGACTTAGATTTGAGGGGGGAAAAATAACAAACCTCTACTACTACATGGATGTAGGCTCTGGTCTCAAATAGACAGGGTTCAATCCTGAGGGAACCTGACCACTAAAAAAAAAGTGGCTTTTCTCCTACTTTCTAACCCTATCCTATAGTATATGGGCTCTTTATCTGGGATCTTTGATCTTTATATGTACCTATATACAGATAGATACATATATACATGCATATTCGTGCACATATATGTGCATGTACACACATACGAATGTGTGTATCATATTTTTAATCCAATATATTTTATTTTGTGAATTTTTCAATGACTTCTTTGTGATAGAAGCCTAGTAATAGAATTTCTGGGTCATTTCTCAACACCTTGCAATCTAACTTTAGCCTCCACCACCCCACTGAAGCTGCTCTTACCAAATACCTTCTTAATTGCTAAATCCAATGGACTTTTGTTAGTTTACTTTCTACTTGACCTCTGTAACATTTGTTCCTGTTGATCATCCCTCACTCATAGTTATTCTCTCCTCCATTGGCTGCTATGACACTGCTGTGTCTTGGTGATTCTCTTCCCTGTTTGACCCCTCCCCAGTCTCTTTTACGATATCATCAATCCATCTCCAACCCAATTAATGTGATCTTCCTTTGTTCTGTCCTGGACCCTCCTCTTTTTGCCCCACACTCTCATAGAGATCTTATCATCTCCCATGAGTTCAGTTATAATCTTAATTCAGAAAACTCTCAAATATTTGGGGTTGTACATTCAGCTCTAATCTCTTTCCTAAGTTCCAGTTCCATATCACCAATTTTCTAGTAGGTATCTCCACCCTGATGTCCCACTGGCACCGCAAATTGAACATGTTCAAAACAGAACTCATTAAATTTTCCCCAAAAACTCTTCTAAACTTATTTCAATTGAATACACTACTTTCTTTCCAATCAACTAGTTTGCAGCCATGGAGATATATCCAGCTATCTTTATTCTCTTGCATGGCTTATATCCAACCAGGTGCCATATTTTTTGTTGACTCTGTGTTTACAACATTTCTTGAATTTATCCTTTCCTCTACACTTACATGGTCATCATCCTAGTTCATGCCCTCCTCAGCTCTTACATGGAATATTGAAATGATTTCCTGGATTGCAGTCTCTCCCTCTCTCATACACCCTTTATATGGTGTAATTGGACCAATATCTGCTAGATTTTCTTCCCCCTAACCCTCATGCAACATAATTAACTAGTTTTTCCCTGAAAGGTAACAAAGTAGTCCTTAAGACTTGATTGGCAAGTCAGAATGAGGATGAGGAGAGGGAGTCCTAAGTCTCAAGATGTTCTTCCCTTGACCAGCTTCCTTATAGTCTCTGGCCATTTTAAAATGTATTCCTAGTCTCCTAAGCATATAAAAAGGCCTCCCCAGTCCAGTCAGGGTCCATCAGACTTGGCAAATATCTCAAGACTTCGAGAATCACCACACCCTGATGACCAGATGCATTTCCATATGGAGACAAGATTGGGTTAATGGACACATTTCGCCAAGCCAAGTGCTGGAGTACACTTTGAATTTCCCTTTTAAAGAAAGTATATCTCCTTTTAATAAGTACTGCATGACCTTCAAGTGCCTCATTTTATCCCCTCAAACATGAACTCACAGGGGGCTGGCCTGAGTTAGGCCTACCTGCCACATGTAGGTAATAAAATGATCTTCCTCAAACACAGCTTTGACCATATTATCCTCCTATCAATCAATCAATCAATATTAATATTAATTAATATTAATGTGCCATGCACAAATTCTACTAGGAAAAACCACATGTGCATAGATAAATAGGTACAAAATACAAATACATACATATACATATTTGGCATGGTAATTTCTGAGAGAGGGGAGACACCAACAGCTCAGAGGATCAGGAAATAATTCATGTAGAAAGATATGAACTGAGATGTGAGAGAAGATAACAGAGGTGAAGGTAAGTAGGAAGTGCATTCTAGGCAAGGAGGGACAAACTATGGAGAGATTCATTTGGAAGGTGGAATGTTATATATGAGGAGTAGCAAAAAAGCTAGTTTAGCTATAGAGTGGGCAAAGGGGGTGATGTATAACAAACTTTCAAAGGTAGACTGGAACCAAAAATGTCAATCGCTTTAAATTCCAAACAGAAGAATTCATGCTTGATCTAATAGGTGATAGAGATCCAGTCACTGGATCTCTTTGAGCAAAGAGTTGATATGGTCAGACCTATGCTTTTAAGAATAACCTATTTGGCATCTATGTTGAAGAATGAAATGCAGAGGAAAGACAATAGAAGCTAAGAGATCAATTAGGAAGCTACTGCAATAGTTTGCTTGAAAGGTAATGAGAGCCTGAGCTAAGGTGGTAGTCCTTTGAATGAAGAAAAAAGAATAGAAAGGAAAGATGTTAGGGAGGTAGATTCAACAGGACTTAGCAAATGATTAATGGGGGAGAGGGCAGGTTTTATAGGGAGGTGGGAGAGAAAGAAAGGAATCAAGGATGACTTCAAGGTTGTCAACCTAAGTGACTGAAATGGGGAAATTAAGAGGAAGGGGGAGTTTTTGGAGGCAGATAATAAGCTATTTGAGTATATTTGAGATGGCAGCTGGTGACTAGTCAGCAGGCTCCCTGTTGCCTCTACAGTAAAATTTTAACTCAACTTGGTATTTAAAGCCTTCGCAATTGAGCTTCAGCTGCTTTTTTAAGACATTTCATATTTCTCTTTATACATATAGTGTTCCAGCCAAAGTAGCCTCTTTGATTTCCCCAAAATCGGTATTATAGTTCCCACTTCCTTGTTTTTATACAGGTTGTCCCCCATGGCTGGAATTCACTTCTTTCTCATCTTGTAAAGTCCTTTGTTTCTTCAAGGTTCAGCTTAGGTGCTACAGAAAGATTTTCCTGTATTTCTGCCACTATTCAAATAATATTTTACTTATTCATCTATTTTTGTGTTTTTCCACCAATAGAATGTCTGTTCCTGCAGGGAAAGGACTTCCTTATTTTTTTTATTTTACATCCCCAGCATTTCATGCAGCACCTAGCACACAGTAAGTGCTTAATAAATCTTGTTTGTTTATTTTTTTGGAGGGGGGAAGGCAGGGCAATTGGGGTTAAGTGATTTGTCCAAGGTCACACGGCTAGTTAAGTGTTAAGTATCTGAGGCTGGATTTAAACTCAGGTCCTCCCAACTCCAGGGCTGGTGCTCTATTTACTGTGCCACCTAGCCACCCCAGTGCTATAAATCTTAATAAATTGACAGAGTAACTACAATATGCTCTATTAGGTGCTGAGGATACAAAGTGAAAAACAAATGGCAATTTAATAATCGTTGACCCCAGAAAATCAACTGGTTTGCTTTTATTTGTCCATATAGTCAGTTCTGGAAAGTTCTCTGGGGACATGGGTAGACTCTTTCCCAATGCATAAATGGATCTCAAGCAATATATTCCTAGTTTTAGTGGAAGTTTTGTGAGTTTGAGATGTTAGGAGTTTCTACATCCTTCAGTGAGAGTCAATTGGTATCAAGAAGGCTTTCTTGTATTGGACAGGATGATGTCTGAGAAAAGGAAGCTAAGCCCTGGCATGATTAGCCAGATCTCTTAGGAATGTGTGATTTTTCCTGTCTGGCAGTCCCTGACCTCATCACTTGTTGTGGACCAGTCAGAGGCAATATTCTGACTTGCAGCATAAACCCCAGTATAGGAGGGCAGAGTCCCTAGCAGTAAGAGCATCCACCAAACTTCTGCTAAGCACAGGTAGGCAGTCTGGCTCCCTGAAACCCTTTGCATAAGGGAACAGATTCAATCTTGTCTTAGACCAGCAGCTTTAGGACCCCAAAGTGACAGTGTGATAGCACTCAGGCCTATGGATACTCTCTGTCCCATCAAAGGGCTAAAGGGCTCAGGCCCAAGAAGTAGCAGTTATTTCACCTCAACAAAGAAGATAAACAATTAATCCTAGCAGAATAGGCAGCTGGGAGAGACAGGCTCCATCAGCAGTGTCTGAGAGAGAGCAGGCACACACACACAGGCCCTAATGGCAGTGAACAGCAGAGTGAAACTCCAGTGGCAGGAGAATGGGCATTTGTATGTTTGGTGGCCATAGGCAAGCCCACTGCAGCCCATTGCCTATTGTAGTATAAAACTGATTGACCCCCTCCACAATGCTGCCAGTGTAACGCCCAGTAAGGTTGTTAACTCCTCCCCAGAGAGGACTAAAAGGATCAAGGACTAACATTGTTGGGAGGGAGCTTGCTTTATGGCAACAAGGGGTAGGCAAACATCTCTACCTAGTCTCCACAAGGAGAAAAAGAAAAACCTTTCACAGGCCCCTCATGGGTCTGAGATTTTGTCTTTTTTCCCATTCCCTATGTATGAATCCCAACAGAGGTCTCAAAGAGGGGTTAGTTCTAGCTAGTGGGCCACTGAATTCTCACTGGGTAGTGGATGATACAGGGCCTTTATCCTTGACCTTGATGAGAATCCCAGGGAAAGAGGAAGGACATCTATGCCAATGTGTGCCTCCTAAAACATCAACTCAGTCCCTACTTTTATATGATTCTCAAGATAGAATCTATTCCTGCTTCTCTTCCCCATGAGTCCCTGTACCGAGTTCAAAAAATCTTCAGAAAACTGATAAATTCTGGGATAGTCTGTGTCAGTCATTTTTGGAGTCTGATATCTCTATGACAATGCTGACTGGGCAATGGTAGCCTGGGAACTCAAGGGTTACACCTGTATCACTGATTCAATTATATTCATTTCATTTAAAAAATCTTGTTGGGTAAGAACAACTGTATTTGATATCCATTAGTGCTGTAAATCATGGTATAAGCCTAGCTTTGAACAAGGAAGTTGAACTTTCCCAGCATTAAATAGGTTCAGGTTTCAGTAGAAGCTCAGAATGCATCAAGTTGAAGGATTTTTTTGACTGGGTGCATTTTCTCATGCCTAGTTACATTCATCTTGCTTCTTTGTTTTCAGAATACTGTGGATTTCTTTCAGGAAGTGTGAAGGCATAACTATTACACCATGGTGCTTCAATACTCCAAAAGACTCATTTTTGAGTGAGGAAACTCCCTCCACCAATATGGATCACAACCCTCCCCTGCCCCATACCGTTGTGGATGGTTTCATGTGACAAAAATAATAATAATAATCACCTGGTGGGCCTGCCTTTTGATAATTAACCCCTCAAATCTCTGTTCTTAAGAGAATATATATAAAGTTCATTTTAGGGCTGGTGCTCAAAAACTTTCCACTCATTGGAACCTGCCAGACAGAGCTTGGGTTTCAATAACTCAGGATCACATGGACACCATGAAGAAGTAACAGAAGAGGTCTTTAGTGGCAATAGTGACATCATAAGCTAGGCATCTTACAAATTCAAGTAACTAACCAGAATGCACAAAATTGACTGAAATAAGATAATATTCTGTGTGCCAAGCAAAAAGTGATTGAGTTATGAGGTCACACAACTGTACTTCTCTATAAATAGGGCAAATTACATTATGCTTCATTTTGGACTGAGGTTTGCCCCACCCAATGTGGGACAGGCTTCTGAATGCAATAGGTTCCTTTCCATGTAACAGATCTCCTTTTTATTCTCAGGTAATTTCATTTCTGGTGCAGCTCCCACCCACTGGAGATACCTCCTGTTTCTAGCCAGCTATTATCATTCATTTAGATCTTTGATCATAGTGAAGCAAAAAGGTTTAATTAGTTTTTGGGACAAAATATAGTAACATCACAAAGTATTATATAACATAAACCCTACTGTGAATATTTCTCAATGACTATAATTTGTCATTCCTCTCCATTGTCTCCCATCATCGACCAGTCATTCCTGGGCAGTGGGAAAATAAGCCAGGGGTTTTATGGTGACAATCCCCCCAGGACTGAAGATGGACAAGATGTGAACAGATGAATAAGATATCATTCAAGAAGAGTAGTTATGCTGTATTGACTTAAAAACTATCAAGGGAAGAAATTAGGGCCAAAAGAATGATACCTGGGAGAAGAGGGAGGTGGGGGGAAACATAGATGGATAGTGATCAGTGAAAGGATTTCAGGAAATTTAGGGAAGGGTTGGGTTAATTAAGGAAGACAACAAGTTGTGTTTTGGATATATTGAGTCTGAGGTGTGCACTGGATACACAAGCAGAGGTGTCTAACTAAAAATTGGTGATGTCAGACTGAGTCAGTCAATAAGCTGTTATTGTTTTTTATTATGTGTTTGAAGTCTAACTCTCTTTAGCTGAAGGTCCCACTGAAGAAGAGGTTTTGAATGCCATTAGGATTCTCTTTGTGCTGATTCTACTCCAGTTGATATTTACAAGGCAGAAGGTCCACTGCTCACATGGAAGCTGACTGAAATTTCCTGGGTTACATGGCAAGAGGAGGTTATCCCCCAGGAGTTCAAGGATGCCTCCACTGTCCATCTCTATAAAGGAAAAGGAAGAAGGTTGACCTGTGACAATTGGGGGTAGGAGAGCCTTCTCTTAGTCATTTTTGGCCAGATTCATACCAAGCTCCTCCTTAATAGACTGATCCTTCACCAGCAAAATAGTCATCTATTCAAGAACCAGTGTGACTTCAAAAATGGCTGAAGAACAGTCAATATGATTTGTTGCTGGACAACCCAAGAAGAAATGCCAGGAGCAGAACAGAGGCCTTTTATGGTGTCAGTCATGAGGGTTTGTGGAAGATCATGGCAAAATTTGGCTCCTGGGAGAAGTTCACAAATATTGTGTGCCAGTTCTACAACAGCATGTTTATACAGGTTCTGGATAATGGACAACACTTTCACACTTTCCTAGTCACCAATGGAGTGAAACAAGGCTGTGTGCTTGCTCTCATGCTTTTTTTTTAACATAATGTTTTCAGCAATGTTGTCAATGAAGATAAAAATGGAATCAAGGTTAGATATGATACTGATGGAAAACTATTTAACTTGAAAAAGCTACAAGCCAAGACTAAAGTGGAGGGAGTATTGGTGCATGATTTTTTGTTTGTAGATGATTGTGCATTCAATGCAGCTTCTGAGGCTGAGATGCAACAGAGTATGGATTGCTTCTCTATCACTTGTGCTAATTTTTTCCTGACAATTAACACTACGAAAACACAGATTTTCCACCAGTCAGTACCACACTGTCCATACATGGAACCATTGGTTACAGCAAATGGGAAAATGTTGAATACTATGGATAAGTTCACTTACTTTGACAGTATACTTCCCAGGGATATACACAGAGATGATGAGGTTGATGCACACATTGCCAGAGCTAGCTAGTTTAGGAAACTCTAAAGGAAAGTATGGGAGAGAAGAGGTATTATATTGCCTACCAAACTGAATGTCTACAAAACCATTGTGCTGACTTCATTGTTGTACGCCTGTGAGACTTGGACAGCCTACCAGTGTCACACTAGAAAACCAAAATGGACTATTTGTGCCCAAACTGTGGTAGAGCCTTCCTAGCTTGTACTGGTCTGATCAGCCATGGCTGGACACACTGTACCTTGACCCTGACACAGTGATGTCATTTTGATCTTCTTCCAGCACAAAGGACAACAAACACAACCACTAAATGTTTACTATGCTTCAGACACTGTGTTAAGAGCCAAGGTTACAAATAAAAGCAAAAACACAGTCCCTGCTTTCAAAATGTGTATATTCTAATGGAGGAGGCATCATGAAAATAACTATGTACATTATAAATGGAAGAAAATCTCAGAGGGAACATACTGGGGATGTGTTGGAAGGGAGAGGGACCAAGAAAGAATTTTTGAAGAAGATGGGATTTGTACTGAGTCTTGAAGAAGGTCAGAGAATCTAGGAGGTAAGGGTGAGGAGGAATAGCATTCCAGTCATGGTAGATAGCCGGGAAAGAATCAAGAAATAAAGTCCCATATGCAAGGAACAGGTCACTGTTGCTGTATTGTATAGTACATGGAGGGGAATAAAGTGTAGGAAGGCTAAATAAAAGGGCAAAAGGCAGCAGGTTGTGTAGGGCTTTAAATGACAAACAAAAGATTTTATTAGAGTAGGAGGGTGGCATGATCGGTGCTACACTTTAGGAAAATCATTTTGGCAGTTGAGTAGAGATGGAATGTAGTGAGGAGAAATTTGAGGTAGGGAAACCACCCAGCAGACTATTGCAATAGTATTGGTATGATGAGCTAGAACTTAGGAGAGAAATTAAAGTTGAATATAAAAAGATTTGGAAGTTTTCTGAATAGAAACCAAAATTGAACCCATAATTGCTGATGAGATCACCAAAGATTGCAAAGAAGGACAGTCTTTAAGATGGCACATGGATTATCCAGACTCGTCAGAAAGTTAAGAGGAGAAAGAGAAGAGAATAATATCAGAAAAGTATCAGAAACGAGAAAATCCCTAACAGCAGGGGGCGGTGAACAATTTCAAAGGCTATAGAGGATTCTTAGTTTTGCCCAGCAGAGGTCACTGTGGCTAATGCAGGCCCAACCTTCTTTTGAAGTTTCTACACTCTCTCTCCTCCTGCTTCTGGAAGTTAGAGGGAGGAAAAATCCCAAAGTACCCTGGCACGAATTAACCAGTTTGCTTTGGAGAAAATGAGATTAGTGCTAAGAGTTTTAGTCGAGGGTAAAGGTCCCAATAGGCAAAATGTTGAAATAGCAAAGAAATCCTTAATGCTGCTGCTGCTCAATAAACAATAAAGCAAAAGGGAGAAACAGAGTCACTATTGTTTCAGTGATTTTTTTTTCCCAAAAAAACCCTGAATTCAAAATTCAATATTTCTCTTCTAGATCCTCTTAATAAACCAAGCACAAGAAAAAAGCTCCAGCCAACAAGGGGCTTGTAAAGCCCTTGAAAACTGTCATCCACATAACTCTGCTCTCTCTCTCTCTCTCTCTCTCTCTCTCTCTCTCTCTCTCTCTCTCTTCCTGTCCTTCTCCAGATATCTTTTTAAAACTTCCACTGAATCACCAACTCCTCTGTCCACTACCAGTCCCACAATTAGAGTCATATCTTTTTATCTTCGAAGAAATACAATTTCCAGGATCTTTAGCAACTTATGCCTCTTTGGAGGCAATCAATCCAGCCTTGCCATGAGTGCTGTTACATTTTAAAAGGCTATCAGATTCAGCAGTTAAGAGATAATTAGAGGGAGCAGTTTTAGGAGAAGGATTGTGTTAGAAGGATATTAGCAGCATAGAAAGAATGACTATTAGTATGTTAGAGTAACAATGAACACTGGGAGACTGATTTGGAAATCAGTAGATGACAGAAACAAGGATGGGAAGATGATGGTATAAATAGATAGGGTTATTGAGAGATGGAGATAGAGAACTGCTCTAGAAGCAAAAGTGCTTCCTGAGTAAGGAATAGACAATCCCCTTTTCTTGGCCCTACAAATCAGAACAAGTGGGAAATGAAATATCTCCCAATGAAGAAGTTTGCAATGTGCTGTTCTCAGGAGGTGCCCCCACTTTATTTAATGAGGTGATTTGGTAAAGTTTGGGGTCCTGAAGTGGTTTGGCCACTCCCTCTTCTCTTTGATTTCCACTCGCTAGTTGTGTAGTGGTAGTAGATAATGCTTCGTAAGTATGACAGCAGGGCAAAATTTTCTCTCTCCTTCACTATCTTCCATTTCTTTTCCTTTGGCATTGACCTGGGTTGGAGATTAAGAGAGAATACAAATCTGGTTTATGTAATGGGAAGGAGAAGGAAAAGGTGAAAATACACAGGCACAACTAGGGAAAGATAGAAAGTTCTTATTCATCTTTGCCAGGCTATCTGTAATCAATAATAGATACTAACAGTGCATTTGTTAATTCTGAAACTAGGGTGCATACTATACCTAAAATTATCATGATGACTCAAGAGTTAATACTGGGGAAAGCAAAATGAAAAATTCAGTGTACATTAAAAATTGAATCGCTGATTATTTGTTAGGTAAGATTGTAAATGGAATCTGTTATCTGTAAAATACATTTAACAGTGGAACAAATATTGACTCTGGAGTTAGAAGGCTTGGGTTCAAATCCCACCACTTCTCTGATTACCTCTGTGATCTTTGGCAAGCTATTTAATCTTCCTGGGCTTTAATATCCTCATATATAGGAAGAGAAGGTTAAACTAGATGGCTTCTGGGGTCGTTCCATTCTTGCATCTATAAGCTTCAAATGGGAGGGGGGAGTTTATTCTTATCACTGTAAGTATAATTTCAAGACAAAGTTTCAAGAAGCATGGACAAAAATTTCATAGCATGTCATGAACATTTGCCTTTTGTTAATGTGTATGCAGTAAAAGGTGCCCTGCCACACACATGTAGTATTCTGGTGTTGTTATGGGGCCCAAAGGGAGGCAGAATAGATATCTCTAGCCTCTTTTCCCCCTACTCTTCTCCAAGGGAGACTTTATGTTGATGACAAAACTGAAATCAGAGAAAGAATACCTAGGAGAATATCCAGATAATACAGATTGAAGGAGCTCTCCCACTGGGAATGAGGTCACTTCATTTTGTTCATATAAAACAGGCTTTTATATTCCTGTGAACATGTGCAGGTTGTTGTCCATGGCTGAAAAGATAAAAATTTGAAAGTCCTGCTGTAAAATGTGGACAATCACATAGGAATTAATGTAGTGTTTTGGGGATATGTTTGATTTTGTCTGTTTTACTTTGCCTCCACTTTACATAAAGGTCATAGCTATAGAAGATCAGAGCTAATTTACTATTCTTTTAAATTTTAGCCCCAAACTTTTAAAATTATAATCCATCTTGTATTCTATTCTATTCACTGACCCACTCTAATTTTCCTCATAACCTTTCTTAATGACTAATCTTTCTTTATCAAAACAACATACCCACTGGCATTCTCCCCTATGAAACTTATACAGACACCAAAGACTTTCCCCATCCCTTTTCTATGAAAAATAAAAAGCTCAACCCTCCCTTTACACTTTCTTTAAGCCAATAATCTTGCTTTTAGTAAGCTTTGTTTGTCACTTGTTCTACAGGAAAGCTGCTGAATAAATCAACCACTTGATACTTTGGTATTGATAAGCTCTTGAGAAATCAAGGGACTTGTTCTCTTATACCAAGACTTTACCTGTATACTATCCTTGGTTGTATCATATAACTGGAGTTAGATCACATATCAGAGGTAAGTAAACCCTTCCTTTGTAGCCAATTACACTATAAAGAGATTTTTTTGGGCAGATGATCAACAATAAAAGATTTTAGCAGCATGGAAACAGTGGAAATAATATTGGGTTTATAGTCAACGTATCTGGATTCAAATCTTATCCTGCTACTTTCTGTGGAATCAGGTAAGTCCCTTCACTTCTCTCTCTTGCCCTTAATTCCCTACTTTCTAAAATGAGGGGTAGGACCAGATAATCGATAAGGTCCCTTTCAGATCTAAATCCTATGTTCCTAAGCTTTTAATGAACAACATAAGCTTTTGATTACAGGGGTAGATTCGGCGGCACTTAGCTCTCAAGAATGGGGACAGCTCTTGATCTTTGTAGCCTGTGGAATGTGCGAGATTTGCTGGTGTGGTTTTTTGGGCTGTCCTCAGAAGGAATCTAACCCTTTTATGTGTACTTCTTTTGACTGGTTTTAAGTCTCATTACATCTGAAGATAATATGAGGCAGAGAAGGATTATAGGCATTCTTCAAGATGTAAATGTGAATAGAGAGCTTGGGGGAAAACAGGTAGGTCAGGTCAGCCTGCCTTACAGAAACAAAGCCATTTTTCAAATAGAGGAAGAAGCAATGGTGTTTCCTAATGGCACTCAGGAAATTTTAGGCTACTGAAATACCATAGGGCAATATTTTAGAACTGTAAGTACTTCGTACTTAAGGAAGTATGTACCTTTGGTACTTTATGGAACAGTAGCCGTTTCTTCCAAAAAGTTTGTTGATTTCAGAGTGGAACAGCAAAGAAGTATTGTAATAAGGGAATAAACATTTATAAAGTACCTATTATGTGACAGACACTGTGCTAAGCACTTTACAAATATTATTTCATTTGAGTATAGCACAATAGCAGAAAGAACACTAAATAAAGAACCAAGGGACCTGAGTTCCTATCCTGTTCCTGACCTTAGACAAAAAGGAGGATATTATATATGTATAAGATGCCTTTTAGGTCTAAGTATATCTGAATTCTTTATTCAGTACATTTTTATACATCTTTTCCTACTCTTTTGTGCTTCCTTTATGGAGGTATCGACTCTTTTCTCATGATTCTCTTGTATCACTTCTTTTCCCATTTTTTTTTCTAACTCTCTTATTTGATTTTAAAAATCCTTTTTGAGTCCTCCAGGAATTCTTTTTGGGCCTGACACCAATTCACATTTTTCTTTGAGGCTTTGCATATAGGTATCTTGACATTGTTGTTCTCTTCTGAGTATATATTTTGATCTTCCCTGTCACCATAATAACTGTCTATGGTCAGGTTCTTTTGTTTATTTATTTGCTTGCTTTTTTTCCAGCTTATTTCATTACTTTTAAAGTTGAGTTCTGCTCCTGGAATAGAGAGGCCACTGTCTCAAGCTTCTTGTGCCAGGGGCTACAGACCCTGACTGCTTGATTGGTGTTATATAGGCACTACAAAGGGCCTGACTACTCTTCACCTGGTGCTGCCCTGAGGCCTATGGGGATGGGGGTGGGGGGTGAGGTGGGGACCTGGCTGCTGACTGCTACTGCTGCACTGGGACTATACTCCCCTTTTGCCAAGGTAGATCAGTAACTGTTCCATGTTTAATCTTAAGAGAATTGCCATTATGAACACTGAACATGTGATAATCTGTTAAGATGGCTTGGTAGGCTAATCATTTTTTAACCCACTTGTAACTGGATTAAAGACTGAATTCCATTTTAAATGGGGGACAGTTGTCAATGAAGGTAAAAGGATAGACCTGCACAATTTGGCAGTAGGTAGGGACCAAAATTAAAATAGGCCAAACTTCTTCTAGGACACAGCTAGATTTTTAGCATCTCACTTTCCAGGTAAAGGTATAATTAATGATTAAACTATTTTGCAAATAAACCATATTTTTAAAAGGGAGATTTCAATTAATTATACTTATTACTTAAGATTTTTATTTATCATGAAATTACATTAATGTCAAAAATTACTTTGCTATATGCTACAAGTTTTAACATATTTTTCAGGTTTTCTTACTATTTACATTTAGTTAATGGGAAGTATTATACTTCTTGTCAGAAATTTATCATACTCTGGAATTGTGTCTGAAATTGAGTCCTTTCAAAATCTAGAAACTAACCTTAGTAGCCACCTCATTTTCTGAGATTACTTTCTTGAAAAACCATTGTTCCCCACTGAGGTTTTTCAACAATTTGTACACTTTAATTTGTTTTCATTGGTGTCTAATTTGCTTAAGTCAGGATATTTTTATTCGAAATGGTGACAAAAGATTGTATTTCTTCAGAATGGCTATTACTTCTTGGCAAACAAGTCACAATATTTTTTCTCATGTGTAAGTAAACAAGTATCTATTTGTGCACTCTGCTTTAAACACTCTATGTTCTGATGTGTTTTTCTTTTTTATCACCCATTTTACAAAGTCACCCCAGAAACCTTAATGTTAGAACCAAAAAATCTCCACAGCAACTGCTCACATACAAAGAAACATTGAACTGAGTATCTGACCTTGAAGAGAGCACCAGACACTCATTAACTTGGAGGGCAGTAGCACAATGAAGGATGGGAAGAAGCCCTCGAGTTGCTGTTAGCGGGTGTTAGCTGACTTGGCACGCAGCTGTACTCATTTTATTCCTGTTCAATGCCAGTGATGACCAAAAAACACAGAGAAAAGATTTGATTCTCACTCCTCTCACAATAAAGACAGACTGACAGTGGTTGTTTGCTTCAGGTCACATGATAAAAGGAGAGCGTGGGTGGTGGCACCCACTTGGTAATTTACATGATGGCACAATGGTGACTAGTGGAAGGCGGGTCAAGCAGGACATGGACAAAGCACTCGTTACATCTTCAGTTTCTTTTACATCCTCTACATTTTTGATGGAGCCCCTGAAATTCTTTGGCCGGCCAGCCTGTCAGCTATATGCTGTGCAGGTCTGTACTAGCAGATGGGCAGAGAGAGAAAAGTCTCTCCAGAAGACCAAACATCCACCCCAGGCATAAAGGATACTGGCAACCCGAGTAGAGGAAGAGTAGTAGATTTTTTCCATTCTACTATGAAGGTAGGTAGCTGAGGTTATTTTCTTTCTCCTCCATCTGCCCAGACAAAGAATTTTTCCCCCTGGACCTTTTAACTCTCAGCATCCAGTCCACCTTAAATCTTTCACAGTCTCTGTTCCCTGAAAGTTAAGGCTTAACAAAGTCACACACAGGTTTACACAAAGTACCAGCATCACAGTCATGCTTCCTCAGTCTTTGGCAGCTCCAGCTGGCCCTCAGAAATCCTCAGCAGCTCTAGCGGGCCCTCAGACTCAGCAGAAGTTTCAGCTGGTTCCCAGAATCAAAATCATTTCATCCAGGTTCTCCAAATCAAAATCATCCTCTCCAGCCTGGAGGGGCCTTTCCTCCTCAGCCTCCCAGGCGGCAGCAGCTTCTGCCTCCACGAAGCTTGCTCCAAGATTTGTCTTTCCCAGCCAGGGTCTTTCCTTATATACAGTATTACTCCTCCCTATTCAGCCCCTTCCTGTTATGTCAGCAAAACAGGATCACACCTTCTGTTTCTTTAACAGAGGCTTGATTAATTACTAAGTGCTAAGTATCTGATGCCTTTGCCAATACAAAGGGATCAAATTACATTACTATTATACCCCAGTGTTGAGATTTTTGCATTATTTAGCCTGAGTAACTCAGGGTTCTCTATAGCCCACAAAGTGAGTCATTGATCATCAACAATTACCTTTGCAAAGGCAATTTTTGCTTGCTTTTTTCTTTGCAACATGACTGATATGGAAATAGTTTGCATGATTTTGTATATATAATTGATATTCTTTGCCTTCTCAGTTGGGGGGGGGGGTGAAAGAGAAAGAGAAAGAATTTGGAATTCAAACCTTTTTTAAAAAATGAATGTTTAAAATAGCTAATAATTTTTTAAAACCTACAATGAAACAAGGTCAGTCATACCAAAGACCAAAGGAAATGAAAAACAATGCTAAGAACTGACAAACTATTTTAAAAGCCTAATTAATCCTCATAAAGATGTAGAGCCTAAAGGTATTGCTATTGATTCCTCAGCAGTGGGGTGAAGGATTCTTGAAGCTGGAAGAACAACAAGAAAATTAGTTTGTTTTTTAAAAACAATTTAACCATTGTTAAGAATAAAATTGTTTTGGGGTGGCCAGGTGGCTCAGCAAGTAAGAGCACCGGCCTCAGTGTCTAGATAACCTGGGGATCAAATCCGGGCTCAGATACTTAGCACCACACCCAGAAATAACTGGCCGTGTAACCTTGAGCAAGTTACTTAACCCCAATCACTTTAAAAAAAAAAAGAAGAAAAAAAATTGTTTGGTATGAGCAATACAATAAAAAGGCTGGAGTATTGAATAAGGGGAAAAGGTAATTTTTGCCAGTGAAACTTGTTTTTTCAATCAAGGTTATGCCATTGACAGATGAAGTCTACCTGAGCATTTAAGAACTAAAAAATTTCATCATCCTGAAAAACATCTATCCAAAATATGTTTTCAATTTTTTTCACTTCTAATAGACCTGGAAGTCTTCTTACCTTGGGGGAACAATGAACTATGATAAATATATTGACATGCTGAGAAGCAAAATTGTTCCAGGATGATAGGAATTTCTAAATGGAATGCTATAATACAGCCTTGTACCACATTACATCAGAAAAAGATTAAGAAGTTTACTCAAGAGATACAGATAAACAAGCTTCATTGGCCTGACTTATGGCCCCTTGAAAACCTATAAACTAGACTTCAAAAAGGGACTGTTCATCAAGAGTACACTTAATTCTCTGTGATAAAGAGTATTTTTGTGACAAAATTCTAAAGAATGTGTCAAAATCTTGTGAATTCAATGTCAAATCCTATAAAATAAATGATTACAGCAAAAGAGTAGATATTGCATGTTAAAAGTTCCTTCAAAACGTAAAGCATTGTAACTTAGTTTATTATATAAGTTAATAAATTTAATTTGTTCCCATTAAATTAAAAAAAAGAGGGAGAACTGTGAATATAGGTCAGCATCTCCTTAAAACCAAAACTCGGTGTCATCTACTGACATATTTACTTTAATCAATCAATCAATTTTTATTAAGCACTTTTATAAGTATTTTATATGCCAGGTACTGGCTAAGAGCTGGGGATACAAAAAGCGGCAAAAGATAGTCCTTGACCTCAAGAAACTTACAGTCTAATGGGGGAAGACAACATGAAAATAAATATATACAAAGCAAGCTCTATTTAGGACAAATAGGAAATCATGAACAGAAGGAAGGCACTTTTACTAAGTAAAATAGAAAAAGACAACATGACAAATTAAGTGGTAAGGAAAGATCTCCCTGCCAATAGGAAGCAGATTCTTCCCTAGGTAACCAGTGGGGGAAGGTATATATGCAGAGAATATATGTGACTAGGGAACATGCATAGAAGAAGCCTATGTGGAGTACACATGTGCCTAAGGCACCTTCACAGGTAAACACGTGACCACCACATATGTATGTCACATGTCTGTATAGAGCTGCTAGTATCCTTTGATGTTGTCATCACATTGCTCTCTGCTACTTTCTACTGTGTCTTCCCCTTCCCGGTCATCTCCAGTCGTCTAATAGTTCCTGAGCTGCTCTCTGCTACCATCTACTGGAGTGTAGAGGTTGCACCCTGGAGACCTCCTGTTAAATTGCTGACAGTCAGGCTTTGACCCCCCAATTGTATCTAAGTACTCCAACTAACAAATGTCACAGGTGCTGTCTAGAGCAAATCTTTTTTTATTAAGGGGATTTGTTATATGAAGTTTGGATTCAATCAAAGGGCCACACTTGAGGACCTAGAGAGCTACATGTAGCCTGAAAGTTACAGGTTCCCTACCCCTGGTCTAAAGTCTAGGTTAATGTACTTTCTCCTCTCAACCCCATGCCAATCTGAGATTAGCACGAAAATGAGTTTAGTATGAAAATGAACCTTCCTAGGGGCAGAAAGGAGAAGCTAGGTAAAACAGAGAGGGCTTTTGGTCTTTATTCCTATCCTTATTAAGTACACCTAACAGTAACAAAATCCCTGACATGTATTTCATTCTAGTCTACACAAACTTTACTGGTCTCACTAAATCTGCCTTAATCCACCCTCCTTGTAAGGCTGAAGTAACAGACATGTTTTTGACTTGAGGCAAAAGGTATTGGTTCTTCATCTGCAAAATCCACCATTTGCTCCTAATTCTCCCCTCTTTGACTGAATAAAAAAAAATCTAATCCCTCTTCTATGTGACAGCATTTCAAGATAACCATCCCCTAAGTCTTTTCTTCTCCAAGCTAAATATTTCTTTCTGTCAGTTAATCTTTGTATAGCATGATCTACATTCCAAGATTTCCAGATAAAATAAATTAGTTTGAATGGGAAAAACATTACTTCAGTGGATCTAAACTCACCTCAATGTGCATCCTTCCACCAATGGTGCAGAATGAGACTGATCCATGCCTTCTCCTAGAGTGCAGCTCTTTCTCATGAATTCCCAAAATTGTCCACTGAGAATCTGCCCAACCTGCTAAAGATTTTGGCCTGCCATTACTACCAGTGGCACTAACCATCTTTTATCCCTCACTCTCACTACATGATGGGCCCAACTGCTTTTTCAGTCATACATTTTCTTGAGGAAATCACTTGCTTTTCTTAGATGTAAACCATCAATGGTAGTATCTTCCTATCTTTTTATGACCACCTTTCACAGTGAACTGTGTGGCTGAAAATGTAGTTTGGTAAAGTAAATAGGCTGTGAAAACCTACCTGTTTCCATTTCACATTTTCAAGGATATCACTTACCATTCTCATAAAGATTTTATAGACTTCTGGCAAATATAAAAACATGAAAGGTTCTAGTTGGGCCCATGCAACATTTGTACATTGGGAGCCTGCAGGACGTTGGGTCTGTCATTATGCCAGGGTAAGAAAGGATTCTTCCTTTTTCCACCTCTTGACTGGAATCACTTCTTGTCTTTTCAAGCACCACCAGTGGGAAGCTGCCTGCTCTTCTGCCAAACTTGGCACCTTGTTATCATCAACTTTTCTAACTTAGTAACTAATGAGAGAGAATCAACCAAGAGGTACTTTGAAGCAAAAGCTGATCAAATGACATCTGTGCTTGCTTAGTGTTCCATGAGGTCACCAGGAACAATCTGAGAATAACTGTGTACACTGCAATGGTGGGTGGGTGGGAGGAAATAGTAAAGAAGTCAAGGACTTAAATGAAATTTTAGAAAAGTTAGAATGATAAAATTGTTGATTAGTAAATGACAAAACTGAGAGCTTGGCTGATATACATTAGTACTTACAATAATGTAAAAGACACAAGAAGTAAGAAATATACATTTTAAATAATTAAATTTCCTAAAAAGAAATTAACCCACAAGAAAAAAAATGCCAGGGCCAAATGAATTTGCAAGTAAATTCTCTTTTTTGGGGGGAAGCAATTGAGGATAAGTGACTTGCCCAGGCTCACACAGCTAGGTAAGTGTCTGAGGACACTTTTTGAACTCAGAGTGGGTATTCTGTTCACTGTGCCACCTAGTTGTCCTTGCAAATAAATACTTGCAAATTATATTTAACATTTAAAGAGCAATTGATTCTAATATTACATAACTGTTTACAAAGATAAGAAAAAGAAGTCCTACCAGAATCTTTCCACAATATAAATGTAGTCTCAATGCCTGATCCAAAGAGAGATTAAGTAGAGAAAGAAAACTGTAGATTAATATCTCTGATGGATAGGGATAGAGTCTGAGACTTCAGTGGTATAGGAAACTCCTAGGGAAAGAAACTATCTACCAATGAAAGTTGGCACCTTCTCTGTAATTTGCACTTGTAGAGAGCTATCAAGAACAAAAAAGGAAGAGTGATTTGGCCAGGGTCACACAATCCATATGTGTTGGAGGCATATCTCTACTACAATATGTTACTTCTCATTCCTAATGGATATTAACACAATCATATGAAAAGTAATTAGTACATCATTTTGAAAAGACTATACACTATAGCTGGATTGGATTTATACCAGTAATGTAAGATTGGTTAAATATTATAATAGTATAAACATAAAAGATCATATTAATACAAAACCAATATTAATTACATGATTATATCAATACATGTCAAAAAAGATTTTGAAAAAGTTAAACATCCATTTCCACTAGAAACACTGAAAAGTGCAGCAATACATGTACCTTTCCTTAAGGTGGTAAATAATATCCATCTAAAACCAGGGATAAAGGAGTAAAAAGAAAAAGAAAGGGTATTATTCCATAAAATACTGAAAATGTTAGTTATAGCAATAAAACCAGAAAAATAAAGTGTGGAAATGAGTCTAGAAAGAAGATAGAAGAAACAGTTATCACTTCTTGCAAAATTCTCTAAATTTTTAACTAAAAATTAATTGAAACAATAATTTCAATAAAGTGGCAAGACATAAAATAAACATTTGTAAATCATCAGCTTTTCTGTACATTACCAATAAAACCCATTGGGAAGAGAATGAAACTCCTTTCAAAATAACTGCAGAATATAAAAAAATATTTTTGTCATCTGCTTACTAAAACACACAGACAGGCACTACAAAAATACAACTACAAACCACCCTTATATAAATATAGACCTAGCTGAACAACTGAAGAAATATTAATTACTCAGCACTTGGCCATGCAAACACAATAAAAATAACAATACTGGGGTGGCTAGGTGGCACAGTGCACCGGCCCTAGAGTCAGGAGAACCTGAGTTTAAATCCAGCCTCAGACATTAACAAAGAAACTAGCCATGTGAC
Organism: Petaurus breviceps papuanus; assembly: GCF_028583685.1. NCBI lineage: Eukaryota > Metazoa > Chordata > Mammalia > Diprotodontia > Petauridae > Petaurus > Petaurus breviceps. The sequence continues at coordinate 9,166,930 of NW_027187374.1, read as the reverse complement.
CTTGGGCAAGTCACTTAACCCCAATTGCCCTCCAAAAAGCAAAAAAAAAATACTGCTTAAATTGATTTACTCAGTATAAATTCTAACTTCTAAAGAAAAATTACATCATACAGATAGAAAAAAATAATAAAATTCATTTGGAGGGACAAAAGGTCAGGAACATCAAAAGAAAAAATGAAGAAAAATGGGAAGGAAGAGGACCTGACAGCATTAGATCTCAAACTATACCACAAACAATAATAGTAGATTAGTGAAATAGATTAAATACACAAAAACCAGAAACAAAGGAACATTGTAATAGTGTTTGATAAGCCCAAAGACTTGAACCTCTGGTATAATGATACATTATTTGTCTATAACTACTTGGAAAACTTGAAAGAAGTTAAGGTAAAAACTAGATTTAGATCATCACTTTACATTATATGCCACAATAAACTTCAAGTGGATACATGACTTAGGTATAAAAGGCCACATCAAAAACAAGTTAGAAAAATAGGGAAAGAGAGGTGGTGTAGTGAATAAAATACTGGACCTGGAAATAGAAAGACCTGATTTCAAATTCAGAATATGATATTTACTAGTTGCATGATCCTGGGAAAATTATTTAACTTATGTCTGCCTCAGTTTCCTTATCTGCAAAAATGGGGAAAATATTATGTAATGGTAATGTAATTTTGAATTTGAAGATCCCTTTGTACTGGAAAAATTAGCAGGTACTTAACACTTAGTAACTGATCAAGCCTCTGATTGGGGGAACAGAAGGTAAGAATTCCTGTTTCCTGTTAACTGACATAACAGGAAGGGGTTGGCAGAAGGAAGTGAAGTAGGTAATACTGTGTATATAAGAAAAGCCCCAGGGAGGCACAGTCAGAATTTCTTTGAGACCGAGATATGGTGGCAGAACAGCTACAGAAGAATGGAGAACTGAGTCCTGAAAACTTGTCTTGGTGGAGTTTCTTCTGAACAGAATCCCAGGAGCCCAGAGCCAGGAGGCCAGGAGCCCAGGAGCCAGGAACTCAGGTGACTGAAGCATGACCAGGATGCTGAGACTTTGTCTGTGGCTTGGTTGAGCCTTGAATTCCATGGAGCAGAAATGGTGAAGGAGCTGACTTGGACCAAACCCTGTGAATGCCAGTGTGGAGCAGGACCTTCCCAGAGAGCTGATCAAGGAACTTGGAGCTGTCTGCCATTGAACCTAGTTAGAATCAGGGACCATGGAAGGGGATTCAGGGAATCTGAGAACAGGCCCCAAGTCAAGATGAAGAAAAGACCTCTTCTTGGGTACTGAGTAATTATGGAATTATAGTTTACTAGTGACCTAAGGGGTGGAGGATTTTGTATATGATACTTAGTAAGACCTTGCTGAATAAGTGACTGATTTGTACTTTGAGTACTTTGACTATTGTTACTGATAAGTGACTGAGTTAATCAAGACTTTGCCCCAAGAGTGGAAGACTTTGACTGTGTACTTTGATACTACTGATAAGTGACTGATTGAATTAACTTAAGAGTGACTATTTTGTGACTGATTGAATTAACTTAAGAGTGATTATTTTACTTTGAGACTATGTTGTGAATATTGTGATTTTCTGTGATAAGTTTTAATATGGTGAATGCTGTATTTTGAATTATGCTGCACCTTGATTTCCATGGATGTTTTGCCTTTGTTATGGAATAAATAGAGTGATCACTATACTGAGTAATCAGAATCTTTAAAAGCTGTTCACAGTAGCAGTTCTTCTGGAAAGCTTCTGTGCATGGCATTACATATTAGCAACTGCCTTGGGGCAGTTAAGTGGCACAATGGATGGAATATCAGACCTGGAGTTATGAAGACTTATCTTCCTAAATTAAAATCTAGCCTCAGAAACTTACCAGCTATGTGACCCTGGACAAGTCACTTCCCCCTGTTTGTCTTAGTTCCTCATCTGTAAAATGAGCTGGAGAGAGAAATGGCAAACCACTACAGTATCCTTTTCAAGAAAACCCCAAATGGAGTCACAAAGAGTAGGACATGGGGGTGGGGTCAAGATGGCAGAGTAGAAGCACAAACTTGGCATGGGCTCCTGCTCCAATCATTTCCATTACATGTAAAAAAATGACTCTAAACAAACTTTAGAGCTACAGAATCCACAAAGTGACACAGAGAAACAAATCTCCTGCTGAAGGAAGCCCAGCAGGCAGATAGGAAGATAGGAAGGCTCATCGCACTGAGCTGGGAGCTAAGCACAGTCTGGCATGAGCCATGGGATTCCAGGCCCTGGGCAGCCCTAACCAGCAGCTGCCAGAGCAGACTTCAGGAGAGTGAATCAACGGTAGCCATGGTGGTTTCCAGACTTCTTAACCCATAAACACTAAAGAGAAGGTTAGTGTAAAGCTCTGTTGTAATAGGGCAGAATGGAAGAGCCCAGTGTGGTCCCTGTCCCCGGGGCAAGAAGCAGCCAGAGGCCCTGGGGCCATGGCTGCTTCCAGAGCCCCTGGTCTGCAGATTGTAGGGGGACCAAGAGACCATTCGTAACCTGCATGGATCTGGATCGCGGTCTTGGGTGGTACTACTGGGGTGTATGACCAGTGAGCCAGAGTTTGTGGGAGCTGTAGAGAGGGTACCCTCCTAATAGCTCTGGCAGCTACAAAAACCCTAGGGATTTGGGACATAGCTCTCTCCATTCTGTAAGCAGAGGTCTACCATAGCAAAGAGCTCAAAAGTCAAGTAATTGGATGGCAATATGAGCAAACAAAGGAAGCACAAACACACCATAGAATCCTTTTTTGGGGACAAAAAGGATCAAGACATGGAGCAAGAGGAAGACAACAAAGTAAAAACTCCTGCATCAAAAGCCTCCATATGAACTGATTACAGGCCATGGAGGAACTCAAGAAGGATTTTGAAAATCAAGTAAGAGAAGTGGAAGAAAAATTGGAAAGATAAATGATGAAAAATGAAAAATTGGGAAGAGAAAATCATGAAAAGTGAGTCAATAGCCTGCTAAAGGAGACCCAAGAACACACTAAAGAAAATAACACCTTAAAAAATAGACTAACTCAACTGGCAAAAGAGTCCCAAAAAGCCAATGAGGAGAAGAATGCTTTAAAAAGCAGAATTTGCCAGATGGAAAAGGAATTTCAAAAACTCATTGAAGAGAATAACACCCTCAAAATTAGATTGGAGCAACTAGAAGCTAATGCCTTTATGAGAAACCAAGTTACTATAAAACAGATCCAAACAAATGAGAAATAGAAGGCAACTATTGACCTGGAAAATAGATCCAGGAGAGGTAATTTAAAAATTATTGGACTACCTGAAAGCCATGATCAAAAAAAGAGCCTAGACACCATCTTTCAAGAAATTATCAAGCAAAATTGCCCTGATATTCTAGAACCAAAATAGAAATTGAAAGAATTCACCGATTGCCTCCTCAAAAAGATCCCCAAAAGAAAATGCCTAGGAATATTATAGCCAAATTCCAAAGTTGCCAGGTCAAGGAGAAAATACTGCAAGCAGTCAGGAAGAAAAAAATTTAGTATTGTGGAAGCACAATCAGCATAACACAAGATTCAATGAGCTTAATGATACATTAAGGGATAAAAGAGCTTGGAATATGATATACCATAGGTCAAAGGAGCTAAGACTAAAACCACGAATCACCTACCCACCAAAACTGAGTATAATGCTACAGGGGAAAATAAGATCTTCCAATGAAATAGAGGATTTTCAAGCATTCTTGATGAAAAAAACAGAGCTGAATGGAAAATTTGACTTTCAAATACAAGAAGCAAGAGAAGCATGAGAAGGTAAACAGGAAAAAGAAATTATAAGGAACTTATTAAAGTTGAACTATTTATATTCCTTCATGGAAAAATGATAATTTTAATAGTATGAGGATAGTTGAAGGGACTATATATGTATATCTATGTGTGTATGTATAGGAGGGTGTATGTATACATAAATATGTACGTGAGTGTGGACATATGTATGTTCATGTACACATAGAGGGCACAGAATGAGTTGAATAGGAAGGGATGATACCTAAAAAAATAAAATTAAGAGGAGAGAAAGGAATTTATTGGGAGAAAGAGAAAGGGAGAGATAGATTAGGGTAAACTATCTCATATAAAAGAGGCAAGAGAAAACTGTTAGAATGGAGGGGAAGAGCAGGAAGGTGAAAGGGAATGGGACAACCTGATTCTCATTGAATTTGGCTTAAGGAGGGAATAACATACACACTCAATTGGGTATCTTACCCTGCAGGAAAATAGGGGGTTGGGGGACAAAAGGGGGGATGATAGAAGGGAGGGCAGACTGGGGGAGAGGGTAGTTAGAAGCAAACATTTTTGAAAAGGGATAGGGTCAAAGGAGAAAATAGAATAAGTGGGGGGGAGGGATGGGATAGGAAGGAGGGAAATATAGGTAGTCTTTCACAATATAACTACTATGGAAATGATTTGAGTAACTACACATGTACAACCTATATTGAATTGCTTATCTCCCCAGTGGGGGTGGGTGAGGAGGGAAGAAATCTGGAACTCAAAGTTTTAAAAGCAAATGTTTAAAATTTTGGTTTTTTACATGCAACTGGGAAATAAAATAAATGGGTATTGGGGTATAGAAATCCATTTTGCCCTACTAGAAAGTTAGGGAGGTGATGGGGAGGATATAAGAGAGAACAGATTGGGGGAAGAGGTATTCAGTAGGCTTGCTATTTTGGGGTGGGGGTAAGGGAAAGACGGGGAGAAAAAAATTATAACTCAAAATCTTGTGGAAATGAATGTTGAAAACTAAAAATCAATTAATTAATTATATTTTTTTAAGAGTAGGACATGACTCAACAACAACAACAATCTACCAGGGCTATGAGAATAGAATGATACTATTTGTAAAGTATTTTGCAAACATCAAATGATTGTTGTTGCTGTTTGCTTGGGGTCAGAGAATTCTTGATCAAAAAATCATAGAGGGGATCACAAAAGATAAAATGGACAATTTTGATTACACTGAAAACTTCTTCACAAGCCAAATCAATGTAGGTTATTTTAGAAGAGAAAGAGTTATCTGGGGGGAAGTATTGGAAGCAAGTCTATTAAAGGTCACAAATAAAGCATAAATAGGGAATTGATTCAAATATGTGTGAAAAAGTTATTTATTACTCAGACCATCCATCCATTTTTAATTGAATATGGAATATAATGTAAGATGTTGGTATAAACCTAATTTTTGACAGATGGATTTCTAGTTTTCCCACCAAATCTTTTTAAATTGGAGCTCTGTCCCAGGTAGTTTATCTTTTGGGATTTAATGAACACTAGACTGAGTTAAATTATTTCTGCCTCTTCTGTCTCTAATTTTTTTTTAAGGAGAATCAAAAGGTTTAGATTATTAATGCCTTATTAACTCCTTTTTTATGTATTTTGTAATTATAGTAACTGAAAGTCCAGGAAGCACAGTCCATGCCAGAGTCTAAGGTCATGGAGCCTGGTCCACAAACATAGGCCCAAAGAGTGACTGGGATCTGGTTCAGTCCCAGACTAACCCCACAACCAAGACACCAGGTTCTAGAGGTGAAGGAATCCATTGGCTAGGCTGCATTAAGAAATGAACTTGGATGCAAATGCTTTGTAATTACTGCTTTTAGTTTGAGTCCTTTCTCCCAAGGGACTGAGGTGGTGTAGGAAGAGTGTGCCCCCAGTTCAAGGAAATACATTTTGTAATTCTGATTTTGCTTATTTTCTCAGTAAATATATTTTTGTAAAAATTAATTGATGTTAATTAATTTAGTGATACTAGGATGGCAATCAGTGGTATAAAGGAGATAGATACTAGCTATAACTAGCAATTAATACTGGGAAGATCACAACAGAATAGGGGCTCAAGCTTATGAATTTAGAGGAGAATATCAAAACCACCCCTCAAGGATGCCCCCAGAACTCTGAGGAGGAGGTGTAGCCTAAAGCCTCCAGGGGACTTGACTCATCAGTGTAAGTGGGTTCAGATAAGGATTTCTACAACTCACGTACACTACACTTGCATGCAATAAATTCTTGAGTGTTATTTTCTAGTCTATTCTACCATTCATTTTCTTTCTATTTTTAAAAATAAACTTTTTTATATCACCCTCATTTTTCATTTTATTCCTCCTCCCACTCCATATAAGAAAGTCATCCTTAAAGTAAAGGTGGAAGGAAAAATGTTCATAAAAACTAACCAACATAACAAAAAAGTCTGATATTATACGCAGTGTTTCACACCCATGTTCCTCCACCTCTGCAAAAATGCGAGGTGAAGCATCTTCTCATATTTCTTATTTGGAATCAAGTTCAGTCATTATTATTTTGAAAAATTTAGTTTATATTATTTTGCTATTGTTCTTTCCACTTACATTGTTGTAGTTACTGTGCAGAGGGCAGCTAGATGGCTCAGTGGATAAAGGGCTGGGCCTGGAGTCGGGAAGACCTGAGTTCAAATCCAGCCTCAGACATTTACCAGTTGTATGGCCTTGGGCAAGTCACTTAATGCTGTTTGCTTCAGTTTCCTCATCTGTAAAAATGACGTGAAGAAAGAAGTGGCAAACCATTCTAGTATCTTTGCCAGGAAAACCTCAAATGGAGTCATAAAGTGTCAAACACAACTGAAACAACTGAACAACAATAAAAGTCACTGTATATGTTGTTTTACATTCATATGTCTTCCCATTCTTCTCTATGTTCATCATGCCCATAATCAATCAATCAATCAATAAACATTTATTAAATGGCTACTATGTGTCAGGTACTATGCTAAGCTCTGGGGAACCAAAAAGACACAAGCTCCTTAAGGAGCTTACAATCTGATGGGAGAGATAATATGCAAACAAATTACAAAGCAAGTTGTATTACAGAAAGTAGAAAACAGTGAACAAAGGGAAGGCACTGGAATTTTAAGAGGGGTTGGGGAAGGTTTCCTCTAGAAAGGTGGGATTTTAATTGGAAGTTAAAGGAAGCCAGAGATGTCAGTGGTCAGAGGAGAGGGAGAAGATCTAAGAGCATGTTTAGGGGAGTAAGTTGTAAGAAGACTGGAAAGGTAGGAGGGGGCTAGGTTATGAAGGGCTTTGAATGTCAAACAGAGTACTTTACATTTGCTCTTAGAGGCAATAAGAAGTCAGTGGAGTTGATTGAGTAAAGGGGTGAGATGATCAGATCTGCATTTTAGGAAAATTACTTTAGTGGTTGAGTGGATCAGAGACTGACCCACTAGCAGGGCATTGCAGTAATCAAGGCTGCAGTGATGAGAGCCTGCTCCAGAGTAGTGGTGATGTCAGAGGAGATCACAGATTACAACCCCTCTTTATCTTTAACAAGAGGTCTTTATGAATTGCTGTAGCCAATAAGAATTTGTTAACTAATGGTGACTTTTTAGTGATGAGCTACCTGGCACTTAACTTGACTAGCTCATGGGCCACAGACATACAGTCAATTATCATGCTAGAAGTCTTTCCAGTTTGGTCCAATATACTAGTGCTTGTGCTCTACAGTTTTAGTATTAGAGAGAACAGGGTTACCTTCCTGACAAGATGAAGTGGGACTTTAGTAGAGAAATTTAAATTGAGTGGTTATTTATTTCACCATCTCAGGACCAGACTTTCTGTACCTTTCAAAGTCTTAAGTGGCTAATAAACTAATTTGTACTAATGGGAGAGGGTCAGCAGACCTTCCTCTACTACCAAGTAATGAAAGTGTGCTTAAAAAGTGACCTTGTGAAGATAAATATCCCACTTTTTTCCGCTAGCAACTAGAAAAGTGGGGATTTCAGTTTTATTAGGAGGTACAAGTAGTACCATGCTATGAAGATATTTTGAAGCAGTTGGATCTCGTGATGCCCCTTAAATTACATTATTTGAATAATGTAAGCCCTACTTACCTCTCCTTGTCTCTTTCCAGAGTTTTTAAAATATGTGTATAGGTGTTCAGTTCACCAAACTGACCCTCTACCTTCCTTTAGAGAATGTTAAGAGTTGGAAGAGTCCTCAGCAAGAGTGCTGTGAGTCTCACATGCAATAATGGATGTAAAACACTTTGCAAATCTTAAAATGCTGTATAAAGACCAACTGATATTAGCCTACAGTTACCAGGCCACTAGTTTGGTGATGACTTCATTCTCTTAGCCTTCTACTACACTCCAGTTGAGCTCAAACAATATTTATAAAGCAATACAGGATGTTCTGGTAAATGTTTAACAACCTACTCTTATCTATGCATACACTTTTAAGTTTAATCTGCAATCTCAACACTTTATTAAGCTAGATCATCAACAAAATAATAAATCAAGCCTTGATGTGTAGCAATTGCAGATTTCTGAGGTATAAACACTCACTTGAAAATTTAACTGGTTCCCAAACTTGTTAGAGCTGGCTCCAGCACACCTGTGGTCTTTGAAGATCAATGCATTCATTTTGGAGATGATAAACTGTGGCCCCACGAACACAAAGCTACTTAATGGCAGAATGTGAGAAGTTCAAAAGGAATCGGGATTCTTCTGGTCTAGTACTATTTTCACTACACTAAGCTGCTTCTCCCCTAGCCACTCTTTCTTCTTCCTTGTGTCAGGGATATAGGGTATTACTTCATGTTGGAGGCAAAAGCCATGCAACTGTAAAAGACACATTTGTAACTATTCTATCATTTAGTGACTGTTCTTCATTACCTACTGACCCAATGTGCATTGCCCCACCCTCAACATACCACAAAAGATCTACCCAGACCTTCCTCTACACTCTGTGGAATGTTTGCTTCATAGGAAACAAACCTGCTTTCAAGTTAGAATTTTTTTTTCTCACTCTTTCCAGCTTCTTGCACTCATTGAGACCTGGCTCCCTCCTGATCAATTCAGATTTCCAGGCCCTCCTTTCCACCAATGGTTGTACTTTCATTCAGACCTCCAACTTCCTATTTGAGATAGTTGAGTCAAAATACTCTTTGCTTCCAATTTCCATATCCAGACTCTTTCTCTACTACCATCACTCAGTCACATGCCCTCCTTTGAGTTTCATTCAATTCGTATTTATCTCCCAATCAAGATTCTAGTTGTTGTAGTATATAGACATCCAAGATATTCTCCTACCTTCCTCATTGAATTCAGTCACAGTCTTTTTCCCCTCATCAATTTTTTTGCTCATACTAGGGAACTTCAGAATACATATCAATATATTCCTTAAAATATCCTTACATCATTTCTACAACCTACTTCTCCACCCCACCTCAGCTAAACACAGAGATGGTCATACCTTTGATCTTGTCATCAATCACAAATATACACTACTTTCATGTTCATGAACTCTTAAATTCCTTTACCTAATCATTCCTCTATCTGCTGTCATTCAACCTCTCCCTCTGCTTTGCAACCCATTAACTTGCTTCTTCTTTCTCACTGTGATATGTGGTACCTTTACTCTTCAATTCTTTCCCAGGCATCACTGTCTCCTCCCTTGATATCTTGACCCTTTGGCAAACCAATGCAACTCTCTACTATTCTCTTCCCTTGTGCTCCTTGCCCTTTGATCTTACTGCCAATCTTGTCCTGCCAAAACTCAACTTATGATTACTCCCACAATCTGTTACCTTCACTACTTTTCATATGTTGCTGAGCAAGATGGAGAATATTATAAAATCATTCTAACTGGGTCCACTACAAATTAAAGTTACATGATATCAACTGAGCCATCATGGTGGCAAGACAATTCTTTCATACTACTTTAATAATTTCATTGGGCTAATTACCAAATGGTCTTTTTCAGCCTTCATATCCTTTAAACCTCCTTTGGTTCTTCCTCTCTCCCACACTCTCAGCTGAGTAGCTTCCGAATTTCACTGGAAAAAAAAATTGAGGCCCTTTGCCTAGATCTCCTTCTATTCCTCTCCTCTACTATTGCTTCCTTTACCACTGTCTCACATGAAGAGCTATACACCTCTGTGACAAGGCATATCCATTCACATACACAAGTGATTCCATCCCATTCTTTCTTCTAAAAAAGATTGCCCCCTCTATCATCAAGAAAAAGCACTTATTTTGCACCAGGCATTTTGTATATTTATAGTGACTCTAATGACAGAAAGTAGCAAATTCCTTTACCACTGTCTCACATAAAGAGCTATACACTTCTGTGACACACTTGGGAATCATGATACCTGTCTTTATATGTTTGAAGGGATTAAATTGTTCTGCTTACAGTATTTTCTCCTTGATCTGATAATTCTGGAATTTGGTTACAATATTCCTTGGAGTTTTCAATTTGGGATCTCTTTTAGGAGGTAATTAATGAATTCTTTCAATGATTATTTTACCCTCTGGTTCTAGGACCTAAGGGCAATTTCCCTTGATGATTTCTTCAAAATACTGTCCAGTCTCTTTTTTTTTCATTGTGGCTCTTGGGTAGACCAATAATTCTTAAGCTATCTCTCCTGGATCTATTTTCCAGGTCATTTGTTTTTCCAATGAGATATTTTATGTTTCCTTCTATTTTTTCATTCTTTTGATTTTGTTTGACTGATTCTTGATGTCTCATAGAGTCATTAGCTTCCACTTGTCCAATTCTAATTTTTAACAAATTGTTTTCTTCAGTTAGCTTTTGTACTTCCTTTTCCATTTGGCCAATTTTACTTTTTAAGGAGTTGTTTTCTTCAGTGTACTTTTTTTCCATTTTGTCAATTGTATTTTAAAATTTTTCTTCTACCTCTCTTATTTGACTTCTAAAATCCTTCTTGAGCCCTTTCAAGGTTTTTCAGACTTGAGACTAGTTCATATTCCCCTTCAAGGTTTTAGTTGTGGGTATATTGACCATGTTGTCCTTTCCTGGATTTGTGTTTTGATCTTTCCTGTCATCAAGATATTTCTCTGTGGTCATTGTTTTTATTTGATTCTTCTTACTCTTGTTATTTGCCTTTTTTTTTTTTTTTGGCTTTTCATCTCTGCTTCTGGGACCCAGGGGGGTACTTTCCCAGACTTCTTGTGCTGGGAATTAGGGGCCTGGTTACTGGTCTTCTTTGCTGGGTCCTCAGATGCTGGGAGCTGGATGTTGTAGTGGTCTGGTAGTTTACCTGGTGCTGAACTGGAGCTGCTGCTGGTGGTTGGCATGTGTCTGGTGTTGGTGCTTGACTGTTCCACCACCCTTGGGCTCAGTATCTCTCACTGGTTTGCTAAAGTGGGGCTTGCCGTTGACTTGCTGGGATCACTCCCGTCCTATACTGGTCCCCTTCAGCCACAACAAGATGGACCTTTTGGGTTAATCCTCCTAGCCTCCTGAGCTAAAAGACTGCTATACTTTGTGTCTTTCTGCTGGTTCCACTACTCTAGAATTTTGGGGGGGGCAATATTCTTTGGGTTTTTCAAAGTCTATAAGGAAGGGTGGGAGCAACTTACTGCTTACTCCACCATCTTACCTCCTGGAAGTTCAAATAGGTTACTTTCAAACATTGAGTCTGTGGACTGATAGCCCCAGGATCAGCTGCTGCCGCCTCCACAGGCCCTGAGCAGGACTGTGCCTTTCTCTCACCCAGTTCTAACAGACTCCCCTCCTGTGGTGAGAGGTCTGGGAATCACCACTGCTGCCAGTGAATCAGTCCCCTGGGCTCTGCTCCAGCCTCACTATGGTTGGGTCTGTGCTGGCGCTAGACAGCACTACTCTCCCAGCCTGGTGCAACAAGACCCTATAGACTCTCCAGGTTTTCTTGGGCTGGAAATATGCCACACTCTGTCTCCTTATGGATTCTGCCCCTCTAGAATTTTCTCAGATTCACTTTCCAGAGGTATTTGAAGGAGTCTGGGGGAGAGCTCAGGTGAGTCCTGCTTTCACTCCACCATCTTGGCTCAGCCCCTAGATTAAATTATTCTGAAAAGGCAGAGCTACCACCAATGGGCAGAAATTGCAGAGGTAGATTTGAATTCAATATGGGGAAAACCTTCCTAAGAATCAGAATTATTGTAAAATGTAATGGTAGTTAATTCTAAGATACCAAAAACCTTCCATTGGAGGCTGGATGTTGTGGTCTCTCCCTTCTCCAGCACATACTCTACTCAACTGTCACAGGTCTGACCATGACAGTCCCCTATTCAATCAATTTCAGTGGCACATACAGAATAAAAGATAAAATCCTCTATTTGACATTCAAAGCACTTCATAACCTAGCCCTTTCCTGCTTTTCTAGTCCATTCTTCTTACACCTTACTCATTCCCATGTACTCTGTGATCCAGTAAAAACTGATCCCCTTTTTCTTGAACAAGACACTCCAATCTCCCAACTCTACATTTTCATTGATGGTCCTGCATGCCTAGAATGGACTCTCTCGTCTCCACCTCCTACCTTCCCTGGTTTACTTCAAGTGACAGCTAAAAGTCCACATTCTACAAGAAGCCTTTCCCAATCCTCCCTGATGCTAGGGCCTTCCCTCTGATTATCACCAATTTATTCTCTCTATATAGACATACATACACACATACATATGTATTTATTATTATGTTGTATGCAATATATTATATACATATTATACACATATGTATAGATAATATGTGTTTATATATCTATATATTTATCTCTATCTCTACATATATATATATATATATATATATATATGACTGTGAACTCCTTAAGAGTTGGGACTATCTTCTGCCTTTCTTTGTATCCCCAGTTCTTAGCACAATGCCTAGCACATAGTGGGTGCTTAATAATTGCTTCTTGACTGTGGAATTTTTCTGGGATGTTGTAAATAGGATTAATTTAAATAAGGGTTAGACTCCTTAACTTCTGAAGCCCTTTGCAATTTTAAGATACAATGAAATGTTAACTATTCAGTGACTTGTGAGTGGCTCACTTTGTCTCAACATAAACTTAAAGGCTGCTGGCATTAGGCCCACCTCTAATATTTGGGTTTTCAAAAATTTGGATGGGATGAGATGGTCTCATGGCTCACATCATGGTTGAGTTGGGGACAGTACTGCAGTTACAGAGGGTAGCTGATCAAATGGCAGCTCATTGTATGGCTTCCAGATGCAAGAGCCCTTTATATTGTATATGGGGAATCTTTCCTATGGGATAGGGAGTAAGCTCCTGATTAGACAGAGCAAATAACTCCGTGGGTTTTAGAGCCAGCTATGTGAGAGGGTGAGGAGAATGCCAAGTCCTACATTCCCTAGCTGTTGTTAAATGTCCTTCAGAAGCTGGACTGCCAGTATAAAAAGACTGAGAGTGAGCTTTCCCAGTGGGAATTCTCACTGGTGGTAACAAAGCTCCAGGCTTGTCCTATCACTGCTCCCAGAAGTGTCTCCCTGATCTAAGGGAGTAGGGGGTGCATGGGCAGCCCTTCTTCACCAGGAAGCTAGGGTGGTTGCAGAAGAATCTGCAGAACAAAAACTTTATGAGTCACTAGAGTAATGGTTCCTGTTGTCTAATGGAGCATGGAGCCAGTGCTGAGCTCTGTTGCCCAGTTGACTTCAACAGGCTGGGAAAGTTCTCTGAGGACTTTTTTTTTTTTAAAGCAATCGGGGTTAAGTAACTTGCTCAAGGTTACATGGCCAGTTATTTCTGGGTGTGGTGCTGAGTATCTGAGCCCAGATTTTGATCCAGGTCATCCTGACACTGGAGCCGGTGCTCTTACTCACTGAGCCACCTGGCCGCCCCTAAGCAATTGGGGTTAAGTAACTTGCTCAAGGTTACACGGCCAGGTGTTTCTGGGTGGGTGCTAGGTGTCTGAGCCTGGGATTCGATCTCCAGGTCTTCTCAACACTGGAGCCGGTGCTCTTACTCGCTGTGCTACCTGGCCGCCCCCTGAGGACTTATTTTTACAGTATCAACTAACTTTTTTAGAGCCTTTAGATGTGGAATACTCTTTGTCACTTTTTAGGTGTCTGAGATGGGGAGTTATTGGCACTGTCTTATAAAGATGAATTCCTATTACAACCAGTTTCCCATTGGGGATTTGCAAGGGAAAGAAGGGATGAGGTTCCTAAAGGAAATGGGTCTGATAAATTAGATTTATGTACCTTCCCCCATGGCCTGCCATATTCTATGCCCATCCTGATTCAAGGGCAATTAGATCCTGCCTTCTGGATAGGACCCCACCAGAATGACTTTAGACTTCAGTTATGGGTTTCCCCAACAACACAAAATACAAGTATGTGCTGATTAATTGATAAAATTTGAGCAGGAGGCTTGGATAGTTGGGCAAATACTGCTATCAGTATGAATAGGCATTCTGGAAGTAGAAGGAGGAGCATAGAGCTCAGTGCCCTGCTAGACAGGCAGAGGGCAATGACAACCTCTCCTTGAAAGAATGATTTACTGTACTATACTTGCTTTAAAAAAGTAGGAATCTTTTAAAGAAAAAGGATGCATTTTGATATATTCTTGTCTATATATCTTCACTGATTAACATGTTTATGCATTGTACTAGCAATCCAGTTACTAAAATTCAGAATCACACTGTGTATAGAAAAATTACAAAGTGATGAATATTCTCCATTTTTTTTTCAGATATCACACAACATCCCAGCTATGAGGTCAATTCAAGAATATATCATAGGAAATATTTATCTGTAAAATAAAGGGATGGAACAACTCAAAACTTCTATAATTCCAAATGCCTCAATTTAAATATCAAAGGTCCTTCCCACAGAGACTATGTAACTTCGTCTTTAAGAGGGAAGACTACTGGTGAACTGACAATTGGCTGTGCTGGCAGAAGGATTCTGCAAAGGTACTATTAGAAACCCAAGCTCAAATGACTGTTTTCTGAGTAAAAAAAGATAAGAGTTAACTGTCTTCTGTGGAGACTGTGAGTAGAGTAAGAGACAGTTTGGCTATAATGCTTCTGAGAGAAACTGAAAAAGATATTGTGAGAGAACTGAGTTTAAATCTTATTTTGTGAGGAGACATTATGAATTAAATTTCTAAGAGACTAGAATTACCATCCTGAGATAAGTGTATTTCCAGAGTCAAAGAGAAGTTAGTGTCAGTGTCAGTTAGAATATTCTATTTCATAAGTCTTTTCTTTGCTTTTGAGAAGTTAGGAGTGGGAGAATGGGATTTGACTCTGGCTGTGAACTTTTCTTACCACGGATAGATTAAAAATATTTATTTCTATATGTTACTATTTGCTATGGCAATAAATTGTATGATCTCTACTTTTTTTGCTTTTTTTTTTTTGGAGGGGGTAGGGCAAGGCAAATGGGGTTAAGTGATTTGCCCAAGGTCACAGGGATAGTGTGTTTGATCTCTATCATTTAAGACTATGAGCACAGAAAATTTGATATCAAGACAGAGAGGATAAAAAAGATCACTAGTAAAGAGATTTATTTTATAAATAAACCAAAGGTTGATCGACAACAACTACAAAACACTTTTCACACAAATAAAGTCAGATCTAACTAATTGGAAAAATATCAATTGCTCATGGCTGGGTTGAGCTAATATAATAAAAATGACAATTTTACCTAAATTAAATTATATATTTAGTGCCATACCAATTAATTGACCAAAAACTACTTTATAGAGCTAGAAAAAATAGTAACAAAATTCATTTGGAAGAATAAACGGTCCAGAATATCAAGGGAATTAATGAAAAGAAATGCTAGGGAAGGTGGACTAGCTATACCAGATTTCAATCTGTATTATAAAGCAGCAGTCATGAAAACTACTTGGTACTGGCTGAGGAATAGAGGAGTGGATTAATGGAATAGGCACACGAGATTCAGAAGTCAACGACTATGGTAATCTATTGTTTGATGAACCCCTAGACCCTGGTTTTTGGGATAAGAACTCACTATTTGACAAAAACTGCTGGGAAAACTGGAATATAGTATGGCAGAAACTGGGCATAGACCATTATCTAACACCATATACCAAAATCAAGTCTAAATGGGTGCATGATCTAGGTATAAAGGTTGATACTATAAGCAGTCTCCTAAAACAAGGAATAGTTCACCTGTCAGACCTGTGGAGAGGGAAAGACTTTATGACTAAACAAGAATTAGAGAACATTATAAATATAAAATGGATAATTTTGACTGCATGAAATTGAAAAGCTTCTGTACAAACAAAGCCAGTGTAACCAAGATTAAGAGGGAGGTGGTGTATCAGCAATGCCATATTCACAATGCCTATGGAGATTACAAATATGCTGATATAATTATCCATTACAAAATACGTCATGTTTGCCATATGAGGAAATAAACTAGAAAATTTATTAAGATACCAAAAGACTGAGTCCCAAAACCAGAAAGTGAAAGCCATCAGAGTAGTTATGATATTGGCACAGGTAGATAAAGTAGAAAGCACCCACATTTTCAAGCCTTTAAAACAGAACAGGCTACCTCAGGCAAAGGTCCTCCTCTCCCCACGCACAGCAACCACCCAGCATCCTGGAAGCGTGCTCCCAGCAGCTCCAGCCCCTGGCAGTCCTCAGCAGGAGTCCTTAGCAGAAAGTCCTTAGCAGTCCTAACTCAAAAAGGGCTTCGCGCTGCCACTGCCTCTGCTGCTGCCGCCGCCGTTGCCACCACCGCCAGCCACCACAGGAACGCTAGCTTGGCTTCTGCTTCCTCTTGCTCCGCCCCTTCCTGCTACATCAGCAAGTCCAACGGGGCATGGAAGATCTTTAAATCCCATAACCCTTACAGGTGGGAAATTGGGAAAGAATCTTTATAACCTATGTCTCTGACAAAGGACTCTTTTCTAAAATATACAGAGAATTGAGTCAAATTTATAAGAATACAAGTCATTCCCCAGCTGATAAATGGTCAAAGGATATGAACAGGCAATTTTCAGAGAAAGAAATTAAATATATCTATAAGCACATGAAGAAATGCTCTAAATCACTATTGATTAGAGAAATGCAAATCAAAACAACTCTGAGGTACCACATCTCACCAGTCAGATTGGCTAAGATGACAAAACAGGAAAGCGATAAATGCTGGAGAAGATGTGGGAGGAAGACCCATATGTACAAAAATGTTTATAGCAGCTCTTTTTGTGGTGGCAAAGAATTGGAAATTAAGGGGGTGCCCATCAATTGGAGAATGGCTGAACAAGTTGTGGCATATGCATGTTATGGAATACTATTGTGCTATAAGAAACGAGGTCTTCAAACATCAAGACTAGTGGTATATATAAGTGAATTATACCAAACATTTAAAGATCAACTAATTCCAAAATTAAATTATTTGAAATAATAGGCAAAGAAGGAGTCTTATCCAATTCTTTTCATGAAACAAACGTGCTAAGTTCTAAAGCAGGAAGAGCAAAAACATAGAAAGGAATTTATAGACCAATTTTTTTTTAATGAATATGAATGCAAAAATCCTAAATAAAATACTAGCCAGGAGATTACAACAATATATCACAAAGATTATATAAGGTGACCAAGTGAGATTTATACCAGGAATGCTGGAAGGGCTTGATATAAGAAAAAATATTAATCTAATTAATTATATCAATAACAAAAGTAACAGAAATCATGATTATGTCAATAGATTCAGAAAAAGCTTTTGACAGAATACAATACTCATTCCTATTAAAAACACTCAAAAACATAGTTATAAATGAATTTTTCCTTAAAATAAGAAGCATCTACCTAAAACCATCAGAATTATTTATAATGGGGATAAGTTACAAGTCTTCTCAATAAGATCAGAAGTGAAACTAGGATGCCCATAATAACCAATATAATTCAATATTTTACTAGAAATGTTAGCAATAGCAGAAGAGAAGAAAAAGAAATTGAAGGAATCAGGATGGGCAAAGAGATAATAAAACTATCTTTCTTTGCAGATGATATAATTGGAAAATTCTAGAGATTCAATTAAAAAGCTAATAATTTCAGCAAAGTAGTAGGATATAAAATAAACCCACATGAATCATCAGCATTTCTATATACCACCAACAAAACTCTGCAAGAAGAGATAATAAGAAATACCCCATTTAAAATAACTGTAGACTGTATAAAATACCTGGGAACATATCTGTCAAGACAAACTCAGACACTACATAAACATAATCATAAAACACTTTTTATATAAATAAAGTCAGATTTAAATAAATGGGGAAATATTAATTGTTCATGGGACAGAGTCAATATAATAAATATGACAATTCTACCTAAACTAATCTACTTATACAATGACCCCAATTAAACTGCCAAACAATATTTTATTGAGCTAAAAAAATATTAATAAAATTCATTTGGAAGAACAAAACATCAAGAATATCAAAGGAACTATAATATGTGTATACTCTCTGACCCAGCAATACCACTATTAGGTCTGTTTCCCAAGATGATCAGAGAAAAAGGAAAAGAACCTAAGTTCCAAAATATTTATAGCCATTCTCTTTGTGGTAGCAATGAATTGGAAATTAAGAGAATGACCATCAGGAGTGGCTAGGTGTCACTGTGAATAGAGCACCATCCCTGGAGTCAGGAGGACCTGAGTTCGAATCTGGCCTCAGACACTTAACACTTACTAGCCGTGTGACCTTGGGTAAGTCACTTAACCCCAACTGCCCTGCCCTCCCCCCTCAAAAAAGCAAAGAGAGAGAGAGAATGACCATCAATTGAAGAATATAATTGTGATGGAATACTACTATAAGAAATGATGACCTGGTTGACCTTAGAGAAATATGGAAAGATTTGCATGAAATAATGAAAAGTAATGTGAGCAGAACCAAGAGAATGTTGTATACAGTAATAGCGATACTGTTTGAAGAATAACTGTGAACAACCAAGTTATTCTGAGTGCTATAAATTCTCAAATCAACTATAAAGGACCCATGAAGGAAAATGCTATCCACCTCCAGAGAAAGAATTAATAAATAGAAATACACAGAGTCTGGTTTTATATATATGACTGGTCACATCCAAAAAAAGATGTGCTAGTGTGCATCATGAGTTCATCACCTTTCTATCAGGAGATGAGTAGTATATTTCTTCATGAGTCCTCTGGACTCATGTTTGGTCATGATAAAACATTCCCTTTTGGAGGGCAGGACACTGAGGAGGTGACCAACTACTTATATGATTGTTAAGGAAGTCTACTTAAACAAAACCCAGGTGTCTCTTATCCAAAGACAACAAATATTTACAACAGTGGCCAAGACTATTTGCTTTGTACGTTGTCCTCACGTAGTTTGTTATATTTTATTTCTCCTTCGGTAGTGGTTGAGGAATTTTTACTATCAGGTCACCAGGTGGTGGGGGGGATTTCCACGTCACTAGTCCATCAAAATGTTTTGCCATGATTGTGGGTTCTATTTTTCCCCTCACATCAAACAATGTATTAGGAAGAGGTATTAACGATCCACCAGGTCCAACTTGCTCATTTAGACTTGAGTCTCAGGGAAGTTAAGTCACTTGCCTCAGTGCACACAGCGACAAGATCAGGATCAGAGTCCTGGTTCAGCAATTCCCACCATGCCTATCTGCTTAGCATAGCTGGATTTCCAGAAACTTGTTATCATAATGTATTTTACAAGTTATCACACAAACAGTACAACTAGTCTCAAGTGGGTAATCTCTGCAATAATTTTTCGGAGTTGAAAATCAGTTCTCATACTTGAAAAAGTTCAGAGTACCAGCTAAGATGGGATTGTTAAATTGTATGCATTTACACCTCCTAAAACTACAAACCAAGGCTTGATTTATTATATTGTTGATTGTTGACTTAAGAAAGTGATAGAGAATATATCAATAATGCAAATTAAACTTAAAATTGTGAACTTGTAATTCCCGCTCCACCCCTCACAAAAGAGTCGGTTGTTAAACGTTTACCAGCACACTGCTGAACCAGCGTCTGTCGCCCACTTTCACACTGCGGTTCACTACTCTAACCCTAGGGCTCGAGGCATGAAAGAACTTGGAAGTCTGAGGATGAGAGTGGAAATCAGCAAGGGAAGTCAGAAGCAGCGTCACCTCCTCACCCCCTCCAGCTCCCCATCCCCACCGCGCAGGGTCTCTGTCCAGCGTTCTCACGAGCGGACTTTCAGAAGGACTCCAGTAAGAAGTCTCCGCCCAAACCAAACATGGCAGCGCCAGCGGCTTCACAGAGCGGGGCGAGTTCTAGGTCATGTGACGAGAACCTCTGTATCTTATTGGCTCTCAGTGGGGGTGCCGCCGAGAAGAAAGCTTTCACTCTCACCCTAATTTAAAGAACCCGCAATCAAATTCGCTGTTCTCTGACTTCGTGGAAGAGAATGGCCCAGGCGTTTTCGCTTCCCTCCTGCGTGGCTCCGGGGAAGGTGGAGTGATTGAGCTCCGGAGGCAGATTGTCCAAGCGGAGGTTCGGGAACGAGAGGGTTAACCGCGAGCCGGCCTGAAGCGGTAACCCGTGGGAAGGAGCCGGCGGAGCTGGAGCTGTGCTCGCGCCCCAGGCTGAACGCCTAGGTGCGGGAGGCTCGTGCTCCAGCGCTAGCTCTCGCCTGCCTCAGTCCTCACCCTCCTTCCCGCCCCCTCCCACCCAGCGCTCGAACCCGGCTCCCACCCTTCACCGCCCCCCCTCCCACCCCCTCCTGCGCTCCAGCTCGCCAGCCTCTGCTCCCCCCTCCTCGGGGAGGACTTGCCGCGGCCCCGCCTCGTCCTGGCCGAATCCGCGTCCAGGTCTTCCCGGGATGGAGGGCGGCGTTCTGGGGTCCCGGAGCGAGGCGGCGGTTGTCGCCGTCGCCGGCGCGGCGTCGGTGGAAGGGGAGGAGGCAGGGGAGGAGGCGGTGCCACCGGGCTTGGAGGCGACGCGGCGACACTTCTCCCCGTTCGAGGGGGCGGAGGCCCGGGACGAGGGCGGGGGGGACTGGAGCTTCATTGACTGTGAGATGGAGGAGATCGACCTGCAGGACCTGCCCAGCGCCATCATCGCCTGCAACCTGGACCCGCGCGTCTTTGTGGACAGCCTGTGCCGGGTGAGGCTCCTGTGGGGCACCCCACCGGGCGGGAGGGCGGCGGGCAGCCTGCGCTCCTTCGGCCGCGCCCTCCGCAGCCCCTCGCGCTGGGCTCCCCGCAGGGACGGCGGGCCCGGGGAGGGGCCTCGGGGCTCGCTCGGTGTCCTGGCGGGGAGCACTTGTTGCGCTGTGCGGCCTCAGGGTCACCGGGACCTGGAAGTCCCGGGTGCGCTGGGGGTGACGGACTTCGCTGGGCTGGGGCGCAGAGCCGGGGAGAGGGGGAGTCGGGGCTGGGAGGATGGGGCCTGGGGGTTGTCCCTTTGGAGTGCCGGTCCCTGGTGTATCCGAGAGGCGTTCAGCGGCCGCTCCCCAAGCCTTCCCGAAGAGGGTGTCCGGCCCCCGTGGGCTGGAGAGGAAGCCGTCCCAGGCGCTGCGCGTCTGCTTCACTTCAGCTCTAGAGCCGCTAATTGTTTCCCATTTCCATGCTACAGGCCCTGGTAGAGACTGTTGGGAGAGCTGCCTGTTGCTGTCCAGCGCAGGACCCAAACAGGTTACCTGGGCAGCCGCAGAGGCTTTGAATAAATATGTGGCCCGAGGCCTCATCCCTGAGGAACTAGCATTTTGTCAGTTGGCACCCTCCTCTATTGAGGGGACACACTCCACTGGAAATGTTAGGAAATCGGCCAATCCACTGTCCGAAAGTATTGATTAAGCTTTTACTAGGTATGGGGTCTGTGCTAAGACCTGAAAGAAGTGAAGCAATCTCTGCCCTCAAAGAGCTTGCATTCTAATGGGAAAATCAACTTGTGTAAAGGTAATAATAATAGCTCACATTTGTGTGGCATTTTAAGACTTACTTTCCTTACCACAATCCAACGAGTTAGTGCAAATATTATGTCCTATTTTGCAGATGAGGTGAGAATCTCAAGAAAGTGACTTTTCCAGGATTCCAATCTAATATTGGCTATTACCAGAACAACAATAATCATGATAATGGGCTAGTTGCTTCATATGTTTTATTATTTGAGGGTCATTGTGAAGTTGGTTATGGAACAGTTTTCCAAATTTACATACAAGGAAAATAAGTCCTGAACAGTTTAAGGAACCTGTGATCAAATAGTTCGAGAGCTAGGACTCAACAGGTTTTCTGATATTCTTTCTACTCTTCATACTGATAAAAACCACAAGATGATTATCTGCCTTCTTTTAGTGCCTAATGCTAGGTGACTATGGATGCAGTGCTGGGCCTGGAGTCAAAAAGATTTGAATTCAAATCTAGCCTGAGACGTTTACTAGTTGGGCAACCCTGACCAAGTCACTTAACCTCTTTTGGTTTCAGTCTCCTCTTCTGTAAAATAGGAATTATGATAGAGCCTATTTCTCTGGCTCTTGTGAAGATAAAATGAGATATTTGTAAAGCACTGTGCCAACCTTAAAGGGCTATGTAAATGCTAGCTATTATTATTAGTGCTATGTTGTCATATAAAGTGTGTCTGTCTCATAATCTGTGTAATCTCTTTTCTTCTTGTGGCATAGGCAGTTATTTTTATAGATCAGGAAACTGAAGCCCTGAGCAGTAAAGTTGGTGAGAATAACAACTCACATTTGTATTGCACTTTAAGAATTGCAAAATGCTTTCCCTTACAACAATGATGTGAGGCAGATTGTGAAAGTATTATTTTTATTTTGCAGATAAGAAAACTGAGGGTCAAAAATGATAGCTGACTTGTCCATGGCCACATTATATCAGACTGGAGCTCAAATCTAGTTTTCTGGTTTGGTCAATTGTGTGGAAGGAAGCAAATTTCTAAAATGCTTTTGTATTTAGTCTATTCAGGAACTAATCCTAGGGAACTTATTACTGTGTTAGAGTGGTGTCTGTAACAAGCAGAGTACTAAGAAAATTGATTGTAGTACTTAATAGATCAAAAGTTCATTTTAAAAAACCATTTAAATATTTTGGTGGCAGGGAGAAAAGGAAGTTACTAGTTAATTTTTCATTTAAAATTTGCATCTACATGTATTCTGCTAGATAGAATTTGGGCACTAGAATTCTATAATTGTAGAAAGAAATTTGTCTTTGAGACTTTTTCTTTTAAAAGTGCCCATGTTCCAAAAGTCTAGAGTTTTCTCAACATGAATTTTAGGTTACATTAACTATCCAGAGTCTGTATCTGAAGACTGCTTTCTAAAAAGAAAAATTCCTGTGGAATTTTTGTGAATTTTTATTCCATCTATATTCAGAAGTAGAGTAAGTCATCAATGCCTAACTTCTGTTAGCCCCATACAAGTCTTGCTACATGAGCAAAGTCATGCTCTGCACAATGGGTTTTACAATGTAGATATAATATATGATATAAATGAGATATATGATAGTCAATAAAAGCATTGCCCTCTTCCCAGTGAGGGAGAGAGAAGACACACCTAGAATCTTTTTGTGATGAGCCAGAGTCATGAAACTGCCAGTTACTCATCCTCTAAAGTAAGGAAGTTAGACTAAAGGACTTTTGAGTATTTTCAGTTCTGACATTCCATGATATATGAAATTGCCTTTTTCCCTTTTGTAAAGGCAGTCCTACATCCTCAGTTCTGGTATTGATCAAAATTAACAGGATCTTCAGAATGGTATACCAAAACGCAGTACACTGAGGGAGATAGAAACCAAAGACCACTGCATTGTTTCAGGTCGTTGGGCAGAGAGCTTATCCTTTGGCTGAAATCACTATGGGCAGACCCATGGCTTTTGTGTCTCAAAATTGGGGAGATCTCTCTCTTCTCTCTCTCTCTCTCTCTCTCTCTCTCTCTCTCTCTCTCTCTCTCTGTCTCTGTCTCTCTCTTTCCCTCTCCCTCTTTCTTTCTCTCCCTCTGTCTCCCCCCTCCTTACCCTCTCTCTATATATACATACACACATCTAAATATATAAAAACATATGTATATATACACATATATATGAAATCTATTACATACACACATATGTGTATGTGTGTGTATAAAAATATAAGAATCGGTCAGTGTAAAGTGTATGTGTGTATAAATAATCCATTCTATTTGGGTAATATATTTTAGGGAGTTAAGGCTGATAGATTTGAGTTTTCGATGGTCTAAATATAGTGTGCTTACATGAAGAAATTGTCAAGTTAGCGAGCATTTATTAAGTTCCTATTATGTGCCAGGCACTGTGTTAAGCACTGGGGATACTAAGACAGAAAAGTCTCTTTTCTCAAGGAGCTCAGGAGGAGAGAATTTCAGGCCTTCCTGGAGTTTGAGGATGAAGTGACTTGTTCAGGAACAGCAAGGAGGCAAGTGTCACTAGACGGCAAATCAATAGAAAAGAATCAAGTATAAGAAGACTAGAAAGGTAGAAAAGCGCAAGATTATGAAGGGCTTTAAAAGCCAGAGCATTTTATATTTTATCCTGGAGGTAATAGGAAGCCTCTGGAGTTTATTGAATGAGGGACTGAGGTTTATGTGGTCAGACCTGTGCTTTATGAAGATCAATTTGACAGCTAAGTGGAGGAAGGACTGGAGTGAGGAGAAATTTGAAGCAGGGAGATCAACCAGAAGGCTGTTGCCCTAGTCCAGACATTTGGTAACAAGGGCCCAATTCAGAGAGACAGGTAGAAAAGACAGAATTTGGTTACAGACAGAGGGAGGGAGAGTTGAAGATAAAAGAGCTGAGAATGAAGATGGCACTTAGATTTTGAGCCTGGAAGATTCAGAGGATGATGGTACTCTCATTAGTACTTGGGAAATGTGGAAGAGGGGAGAGTTTGGGAGACAAGAAAATTATTTTATGTTGAATTTAAGGTGTTGAACAGGACAACCTGTTCAAGAAGTCCAGTGGGCAATTGAAGACTTAAAGACTGGAGGTCAGGAGAGAGGTTAGGCAATGAAAGACAATGAACCTTAGGTGCTTGCTACAACCAGGTAGTATGCAAAGTGCTGAGGGCACAAAAGGCATTCTTTCCCTTCAAGGAGCTTATGTTCTAATGCAGGAAAACAGTACATGAAAGGGAACTGGAAAGAAGTGGGAGGAGAAAGGTACCTGAAAGCCAGCTGTTAAAGTCCAGAAAGTCTAAAAAAAGTCTAAACAGCTAGGAGAATGAAGGTTGGCCAGCCTAGATAACTCCCCAAAATGGAGGCCTTGGGAAGAAACTTAATAGAGATTGAAAGAGTTCAGCATCATGGAGAGATCTTGGGTAAGAAGGCTACAGAAGATGAATGTCCTAGGGTCAAGGGGTCCCAGGCACTGAGGGAAGTTCCAGAAAAAGAATGTAGCTAAGGCATGGTATTGAAGTCCAGAAAGTCAGAAGCAGAGCTGGGAGTGGAATAAAGGTTGGCTGGCTTGGGCCTCTCCCCAAAAAGGAGGCCCCAGAAGGAATACCAACAGGAGAAGGGGCCTGGCATGGTAGAGGGATGTTCTGTTATAAAAAGAACAATGTCATAAAAACCAAGAGAGAAGAGAAAAGAGAGTGATTCAGTGTCAAAGGCTGTTACCACATGTCTGGACTAGGGCAATAACCTTCTGGTTGATCTCCCTGCCTCAAAAAGGATGAAGACTATGAAATAGCCATTAGATTTCAAAATTAAGAGATCATTGGTAACTTTGGAGAAAGTTTCAATTGAATGAGGATGTTGTGCATGTAGAGAATTTACCTTGGCAAGGAGAATCCATCTTTTCATGTGAGACAAGGGTAAAAGAAGAGATAGTGGGGAAAAGTATCAGAGGGATGTGAGATGAGGAAAAGGGGATAAGAGGAAGCTCTTGGTGAATGGCCTCAATTTTTTCATAGAAATATGGGGCAAGTTCCTCAGCTGAGAGGGTGGTAATGGGAGGGGATGCTTGAGGAGGGATGCGAAGGTTTGGAAAAGGTGGTGTGGTAAGTGGAGTACTGACTTGAATGGGGATTGCCTTGCCCCAGCAAAGGCCCATTTATAGGGGGTCCGTCCACTCAATGGTTTTGTGATTTTCTTCAGCTTTACTCAGCAGCAGGTGAGTAGGAAGTGGACAGTAGGAGTAATCTAACTATGAAACTTGATAGGGCTAGATCTGATATTGTCTGAGCCTTAAAACACAAACAGTACTAGTTTGAAGCCTAACATTATTCCCCTGTTCTTTTAAGTCTTTCCATTGTTTTTCCTGTATATTAGTCCTTTGTACTATATAATGAAACCAATGAATTAACAAGAATTTATTAAACACCTATAATATTCTTGTACAGCATACTGGGGATACAAATATAAGACCATCCCTGCCCTCAGCAACCTTACATACCAATAGAAATGTAAGCAATATGTCAACACCTTCCTCCCCTCTGCCCCTTGCCTTTTTTTTTCCCATTGATTATATCCTGTAATTTTAGCTGTTAAGGAAAGCTAAATTCTTGGTTTGAATTTAAGCATTTTAAAGGTATAAATGAGTTTTATAACTGTAGCAGTTTAGCCCCAATATAAAATCTCATTTTTTCTTTATTGCCTGAATTCTAGGTAGAGGATTTTTAGCTAGGTGGTTCTGGGCTTAGAGTCAAGAAAGCCCAGGTTAAAATCTGGTTTCAGGCTCCTTACTTACTAGCTTTGTAACTCTGGGCAAGTCACCTAGATTTGTAATAAACATAGTAATTAAATGCAGCTATATAAATGATGATGTGAAAGTCATCCATTTAAAATGATTAGATTTTATTGACTTGTAACATAAATTAAGAAAAATTAATTGGTGGCTGTGCAAATAGTTTGTGTGCATTCTATAATCGCACCCTATTGTTCACAGTGATACTTTAAAATGGAAAAAAATATATCACCAAATGTATTCTAAAATAAATCAATGGTTGCCTATATCTCTTAGCAAAGATTTGATTATCTTTCCTAGAATTAGCAAGTAAAACAACTATTTGGATCCCCTTTAATTAGAAATTCTATATAACTCTGTAAATCAAAATCACATTAACTGGGGCAGCTAGGTGGCGCAGTGAATAGGACACCAGCCCCGGAGTCTGGAGAACCTGAATTCAGATCCAGCCTCAGACACTTAACACAAAAACTAGCTGTGTGACCTTGGGCAATTGCCCTCTAAAAAAAAAAAGCAAAAAGAAAAATCACATTAACTCTCTATGCCTTAGATGCATGTTTTTTTCTTGACTAAAACAAATTATATTTTGCAAGTATAATTGTAGTGGGTAAACTAAAAAAAATCTTGCTATCTGACAGAATTTTGGAATTTTTCAATTAATGGGAAAAGACTGCATACATTAACTTAGGAATTCTTAGAACTAAATTAGCTAAACAAAATGTTATATTACCAAAAGCTATAATAAAAAAGGAGTGTGGGGGGCAATAAGGGAGAACTAGCACCTCTGGTGTGAGGACTTACTGAGTTCTTTTCAGAGTTGCTCATCTACCTTTGGTGTCCACCTTCACCTAGCTCTCACCTGTGGCTCCAAGAAGCTGTATGTAGCATGTCCAGCAGTCACACCCAGGTAAAACTGACTTGGTAGATGAAGGTAATCAACAGGCCTCAAACCTGTTGGTGAGTTGGGGGCAGGGAGGGGATCTACCCCAAGCATGTGAAGATTTACGCTGGAGTGGGTGGATGAGAACAATTTGTTTCAGTGCCATGAAGTTGGCTGAAGCAAGAGCTGTGGAGTTCATAGAGCTTGGTCAGACATCAGAGATGCTGAGATCATCCACCACTGCATCCCAGGCCATTGCCAGTCATCCTGACTTTTGTCTTGCCACTAGACTTTGACTACTGGAAAGAGAGAGGGAGGCTGATAGCTTTGTGCAACTGCCTCACTTAAATCCAGTTCACCCACAAGTCAAGACATCGCCTCATGATGTCATTAGTCCTCTTCAAAATGAAGGACAAACAACAATAAATACAACAGTATAAATACAAGCCCTGACCCTTAACATTTTGAGCTCTGTAATCACTTCCCAGGTTTCTTCTCTGTTCATTCAATCATACCTACCCAATAGTGACCCTTGATAGAATAGTTGCCCAAACCTCTGCCCTGGGGCAAATGATGCTGTAAGAATAGTAGGAAGCTTGACTACCTTCTGATTTTGATCTTTCATTTAGCTTGCAAGGTGAAATGAATATCACCATGTAATAACTATCAATGCACACTGCTCATGGAGCCTAACATTCACTACATTTATTTGCTTACCTATAACTTTTGGGGGAAAGAATTGAAACCATTTCATTGTTTACTGGCTGAGAAGAATGTTTGAGATATAAAATAGCATAGTTAACATGATACATGATTCCAATTTATGACTTTGAGTTCTTTAATAGCTGCTCTCTATCTATGCATGTTACAATTAAATTTGTGGCATAAAATCCTGAAATTCTAGTGACATGTTAATAGTTGGGTTATATTATAGTGCAAAATCCAAACATTCTTAGGTTATTTTTACTTTACACCTTAGTCTCATAACCACATGGGTTCTGAGGCTCAGATTATGTATGAAATATCTAGAAGACTAGTTTTCCTCCTATACTTTTTATTTGGGGAAAATGGGTAGAAAAAAATAAAAGTATGTTCTTTCCTGTTATAGGGCTCCAGAATTTAGCTGAAAATTTATCTTCCACATAAAAGTCTACATATGGAAGCACCTACTTTCACAGAGTTGTTGTGAGGATCAAATGAAATGACTTAGGGAAAGCACTCTGGACACCTTAAAACACTAAAGAAATATTGAGTTATTGCTATTACCTAATTTCAAAATTCCTTAAAAAAGAAGTAAAATGTTCTTTTTCTTAAATGAATTTTTCCCCTTCCTAAATATTTTGTTTCATTTTTTTGGGCTTATCCTGCTTCTGCAATAAATTGATAAAAACATTAAAAAACCAAAAAGAAAGATGCAATGGCTTAATATGTTGTTGGCTATTGTTAGAATGTCTGAGTCCCAAGACAATTACAAAGGGAAATTTAAAAATGGGCTTTTTAGTTGAATAGAATAGCTAAAGCAGAGGATGTTGATTCTAGTGTTTTCTGTTCTATGTTTCTGGCTGTATTCTTTTTTTTTTTTTTAATGTAGTCAAGTGACACACGTTATACTCTTTTTTTTTTTTTTTGAGCAATCGGGGTTAAGTAACTTGCTCAAGGTTACACGGCCAGTTATTTCTGGGTGTGGTACTAAGTGTTGGAGCCCGGATTTGATCCAGGTCATCCCGACACTGGAGCCGGTGCTCTTACTCGCTGAGCTACCTGGCCACCCCTATACTCTTTTTTCTTACACATCATGAAGAAGCCTGTTCTCCTGCCCCTTTAAGTGTGTCATTGGTTACAGTAATAGTCATTATGTGTATATCAGTGGAAGCAAAATAGACCCTTTGGTGTACATTTTTATGCTTGATTGTGTAGAAAGCATTTTAAGTGAGGGGGGTAGTGCTATCCACTTGAAATTCATTTCATTTGTGAAAATTAGTTCTCTTCAGTTTTTTTCTTTATAAATACTAATAACCATCAAAATGGGGAGGCTGTTGCTTAATGAGATAGTAAATGCTCTCTGCTGTGGTCCTTGAATAGAGTATATGGTAGTGATAGAAAATAAAAATAGCGTTTTCTGCAAGAGAGAAGCATTTTTCCAAATACCATATCACCAGGACAACATTAATTAACATTAAACCAAGTTTTGACATTGTCAAAGAACAAAATTATATTCTTTGGGTAATATTTTATTGAGAAATTACAATGTATTTTTAAAGTACTTTCATTTACATTGTTTTCTCTTTCCTCTTCCTGAAATCCCCATTTAAATTAATGTTTGATTCACTACACCAGAGTTAAAATGCCGTCAGCATTCTCACTGAAATTTGTAATTTGATGATTAGCATTTTTGCTTCAGACCCAGTTTTTCTTCTTGACTTATTTTCCATTTCTTTATAGCACTTAATTTTCAGGCAGCCCTAAAGTGTTATGCTGAAAGTGCAGAGAAAATATCTAATTTTCGTGAAGATAGTCTCCCAATCTGGGATTTTACAGATTTCAGCTCACTGAGGAGGAATGTGTTTAAAGCCCTAACCAGTAGCAATTATGGACAGTACCAGTATAGATTGTACCTAAAATAATAAAGCTACCAGAAAAGATTTTAGGAAACATGTCAAAGCAACAAAAAGCAAATTTTGCAGTTTGAGCCTTGTATTTTTCCATAGTGATTTCAGCAGGTACAGTATGATATTCCCACTTTTACAATAGGAAGTATTGATACTAAGCAGTGCTTTCCCACTTAAGGCTTTCTTTCTTCCTCTTATAGAGGTTATTTTTGTTTTGTTTGGGACTGTAGATATATTTAGACTATTAAGATTGAAGTTAGGTTTTGTTTAGTTGGTTTTTATTTTAAATTTACAGCCATTTAATTCAAATACCTCTTTGGTTTTATCCCTCGTATTTGACTGGATTTTTCACTTTTCAGTCAGTTAATTTGACACTACATGAATGCAGCTAGGATGTTCAATATACTTCTTATTAATTATCAGGCAAATCACTTCCCCTGTTTGGGCCTCAGTTTTCTCATCTGTAAAATGAAGGGGTTGGATTAGATAAATGGTCTCTACCTGTTCTGACGTTCTCTGAGTATCATCAGTAAGTTTTAAGAATGTTGCTCTTTTGTCACTTCAGTTGTGTTTAATCATTCATGACCCCCATTTGGAATTTTCTTGGCAAAGATACCGGGGTGGTTTGCCATTTCCTTCTCTGGCTCATTTTACAGATGAGAACATTGAGGCAAATAGGGTTAAGTGACTTGCCCAAGATCACATAGCTAGTAAGTGTGTGAGGACAGATTTGAACTCAAATAGAGGAGTGAGTCTTCTTGACTCCAGGCCTGGCACTCTCCACTGCTCCACCTAGCTGCCCTGAGTTTATGGTCAACGTGAGAACCTCCCATGGCCTCTTTTATTTTAGATTTATTTTTCCAATGATAAATTCATAAAATATTAAGAGCTAGAGAGGCAGCATCTAATTCAGCTCCCTTAATTTATAGATGAATAAACTGAAACCCGGAGAGGTAAAATAATCCCAACAATGATATTTGCTCCAAGCACTGTAAGGTTTAAAAATGCAGTTTTTCATTCATGCTACAACCCTGTGAGGCAGGTACTAAGAGCAAGAAATTCAAGGCAAAAAGAAAGATAGTTTGAAATTGAAAAGATTAAGAAATTTATTATACAACATCCAGCTCAAGAAAGGCAGATATGACAGCTATGATATCCAATCAAGTTGAATTTAGTCTGGAAAGCATTAAAAGAAACAGAAAATGTTATTACAGCATGATAAAAGAAATTAAAAAATGATGAAAATTGAATTCATATTCCCTAAATAATTAATACTTAAACTAATCAAAGAAAAACTGACAGAAATCTAGTAATAAATTATAATAGATATTAATACTTAATTATCAGAATATGATACATTAAGCAAAAAGATAATCTGTTGAGTTCTGCAGTTTCTTCTTGATTTATTTAGCAAGCTAAACTGAAGAGATATTTGAGTAAAATAAATTTTTTGAGCTTCTTTAATAGGGTAATAATTTTTAAAATTATATTTGAATGAATAGGACTCTGTGTATACATTTGTCTGAACCTATTGGGACAAACTCCCCATTAAGAAACTCCCTCTTGAAGTACAGATTGGCACATGATCTATAATATATAATCTTAGTTGCCTGGGGCACTTAGAGGTTAATCAGGGGTGGGGAACATGTGGCCTTCTAGGTCCTTGGGTTCTACCTTCTGAGTCCAAGTTTTACAGAACAAATTCTTTCGTTAAGGGATTTGTTCTGAGAAGTTTGAATTCAGTCAAAGGGCTGCACTTGAGGATTTAGGGAGCCACATGTGACCTTCAGGCCACAGGTTCCCCACCCCTGCATTAAGTGATTTGCCCAGGGTCATACATACAACCTGTATATGGCAGAGGAAGGATTTAAATTTTAGTCTTCCTGACTGAGGTCAGCACTGGATGTACTCTTTGATATTCCGTCTTTGAGTGTGTATGTGGTATGAAGACACCCATGTCTCATTGTAGTAGACAAGGAAAACTTCGATGACTAGGTATTGTGCCTTGAAATAGAAACCCAGATTAGCGTTCTGTCTAGTGTAGTAAGAGACAAGTCTGCACAGTACAAAATATCTCAATGTAAAAGTTAAAGAAAATCAGTCAATTATCTGCATTTACCAAGTTACCCAGCTTATCTGGTCTCTTGCCAACTGAACCTTAAGATGATTCAATATGAATTTAATTTTTTTTATCTTGTGTTTTCGTGTTCTTTTAACACTTTTTATGTTTTTAGTGATCTAAAATGAGCTTGTGTTCTAAACTAGTACTGTCCTTGGTTGTTATGTCTTTTTCTATAAGGCAGAGCAAGAATCAGCCCTATGTAAGGAAATTGGAAAGTTGACAAACATGACAGAGAAAGAAAGCAAGAAGGACCACTTCATCACTGGAGCAATAATACAGGGGTTCCTCCAGTTGGGTTGAATTAGACTCTGTGAGAAGGCATAGAGAGCAGTTTCCCACATTCTTCAGAATAATAATAAGGATCCACCAGTGCCAACAAGACAGAAGTCATAGGAAAGATGAGCAGGTTCCTAGTCATTAGTAACTTGCTGATAAAGGCTAAAGAAGCAATTATTCTGTCATCCTCACATGAACAATCCAGGTATGGAAAGCCTCCTAGATTTTGTCAAACTTGATGTTTCTTAAACAGCACTGAATAATTTTGAAGATCATGGTCTGAAATCTAGCCCCACTTCCTTCCCACTTTTCTCTTTATTTCTCTTGAGATCCTGATCTTTTGTTCATCTATGTAAGTAGTTATCCAAATTTTTGGTCTGAGGACTCCTTTTCACACTATAAAATTATAGGAGGGCACTCCCCCAAAACGCTTTTGTTTATGTGGGTTATATTTATTGATATATACCGTATTCAAAATTAGAACATCTTATTATAAAAATAGTTTTAGGGGTGGCTAGGTGGTGCAGTGAATAGAGCACCGGCCCTGGAGTCAGGAGGACCTGAGTTCAAATCTGGCCTCAGACACTTATCATAAAAGCTAGCCATGTGACCTTGGGCAAGTCACTTAACCCCAATCACCCTCCCCCCAAAAATAAGCAAAAAAAAAATAAAAATAGTTTTAACTTAGAGGACCCTCTTGGGGACCCTTAGAAGTCCCAGCACCACAATTTAGAATACTTGCTCTCTATGAATTTTATTATTTAATAAACTTTTACTTGACTTCAGCACAGTAGCAGGATATAAAGCAAACCTGCAGTCTGTATATTACCAAAAAAACTGAGCAGGAAGAGAAAGAAAAATTCCATTAAAAATAATTACAGAATTTATAAAATATTTGGGAGTTCACCTGCCAAGAAATACACAAGAAAATTATATTAATACAACTACAAAACACTTTTGTGTTAATGGAGACCTAAACAATTGGAGATATTAATCACTCGTGGGTGAGCAATGTCAATATAATAAAAATGACAATGCTACCTAAATCAGATTGCTTATTCATTGCTGTACCAATCAGGTTATTTAAGGATTGCTTTGTAGAGCTAGAAAAATAATAATATCCTAACACAGGGATAGCCTAATCTTTGAGAATCTAAGCCATTTTTCCCCAAGAATCTTTGAGCTAGAAGAGACATAGTACCTGACTCATAACAAATGATTGTTGACTAGCCTCAGAATTTAAGCTTAAAGCTTTCAGTCTCTATCTTTATTTGGTAAGAATGTTATACTTCTGGAGTCTAAATGACATTTTGCTCTCATTGGAGAAGGTTTTGTAAGGAAGGAACTGCTTGATGTGTTTCTGGAGGAGCCAATATAACTTGATGAACATCCATGTAATCAAGGTATTAATGAGATGTTTTGGTTTAATTCCCTCTTTAATTTGGAAGCCATCCTTAGTCCTATTTAGGAGAAATGATAGTGGATTTAAGGCCAGGCAGAACCATAATAGGCTTAAATTATCTCTCTGAAAAATGGCATAATCTATATTCTTTTCATAATTTACATAGATCACTAAATCAGACTCCTCTATATAACTCCTCTATAGTTTCTAGTGGCAGAAACTGGTCCTGAATTATCATAAATTTATTTTCACATTGTTCTTCTACACATAGCATATATTCTGGCTGAATTGGACTATTCCCCATTTCTTATAAATATTTTCTATTTTCCTGCCTCTATCCCTGTCATGTCACTTTTTCTACTTGTGCTCTCGTCTTCTTCTTTGTTAAAATCTTGCACACCTTGGCTCTGCTTAAGTGCCATATCTTTCATGATCTCTCTATGTGGACACTATTTTCCTCCCTCTCAGCCTTCCCAATGCCTATATAGTTCCTTTTTTATGGCACTCATCACAAACTGCCTTATTATTACAGTAATTTGTGTATTTGCTTTTTCCACTTTAAATTGTAAGGTCCTTGTGTAATGGGGTCATGTCTTACTAATCCTTTTATCTCTTATAATGTCCATTGTTGTTGAGAATATTTCTTTAACACAGAAGGAACTTAGCAAAAAATTTGTTGAATGAAGCAAAAAGAACTAGTAACTAGGTTACATAAGTTACCATATAAGGTTATTTATAGAACCAAATTAGAGGACCCCAAAGGACCAACTATTACTTTTCTCCATTTTTTACCCTTCCTCTCTAATGTGCATATTCTTTAAGAGTCTTTTTCCAACATAAGGCACAAATGATTTGCTCTCTAATTACTACTTTGTTCATTGTCTTGTTCTCTTAGAAGTATAGACTATTAATGTAAAACAGGTCCTGTAGCAAGTATTCAGCATTAGCTCCAATTACTTCCATCACTCTTAGTGGAAGAAACCATGTAGAAATTCAGTCCTATAGCTCCTGTTTTCTCTGCTGAGATGGTGCATGTCTCTTGCCCTTGCTTCCTCCTGCTTCCCAGTTACTATAAACAGAAGGCATATTCATGGATTGAATTCCTTGGTGGCTTATAATTAGTCACACAGGTTGGAAACTTCTGCTCTGAAGCTTCAATATTGGGAATTTAGGAACTTGGAACAAACAGAAATCATCTTGTCTTCTCTATGTTTGCTGCCAAATCTGATTCCAGAGAACTTACAGTCTAGTGGAGGAGATTGAAAATGTAAATACCAATATAAAAGATGTGCATTTAAGTACAGCAGCGAAAGAGTTATTACAAAACAATGTTCGTTGCCATATGAGTAGTGATGCTGATATCTTACATTTGTATAGTTCTTTATGGTTTATAAATATTTCACATTATCATGTTTTATACAGTATTCCTTTGAAGTAGGGAGTATAAGTATTATTATCCCCATTTTACATTAGGGGGCAGCCAGATGGCACAGTGTATAGAGTACTGGGCCTGGAGTCAGGAAGGCTTGAGTTCAAATTAGGCTTCAGATACTTACTAGCTGTGTGACCCTGGGTAAATCACTTAAACTCTTTTTCCTCCATTTCCTTATCTGTAAAATTATAATAATAGCAGCTACCTACTAGGATGTTGTGAGGATTAAATGAAATAATAACTGTAACAGAAGAGTGGAACATAGTAAGTTCTACATAAATGTGAGCTTTTATTATATGAAGACATAACCTCAGATTACAGAATGAAATCCTGGAGACCCATATCCCTCCTTTTCCCCAAAGAAAATAAAATAAAAATTGTGATGTAGAAAAGGATAGGATCCCATTCTACTGTGCTGTATATTTATGGATTATGAGTTAATATTTGTAGTCTAATAAAAACATTAAATGTTAGAACTGGAAGGAAACTTACGACAACAACCAATCTAAACCCCTAATTTCACAGTTAAAGAAATTTAGTATGAACAGGTAGAAGTGACTTGTCCAAGCTCATATAGCCAGTTGATTTCAGAGACTAGACAATAGTCAAGATCTCCTGGCTCCTGATCTACTGCTTTTATCACTGTATCACACTAACTTTTACTTAGTATAATCTAAAATCATGCTTCCCCTTCTCCCAAAAAGTGAAACAGCAAAAATGACAAACACCCACCTGCAACAGTAAAAAACAAAAACAAAAGCAAAAGTTATGTAACATTGTTAGTGTTTAAGATGAGGGTTAGGCCTACTCCCCAAAACCAGTATTAAGGAGTTCCACTGTGTCTGACTATTATATGTCAAATACTTTTATAAAATTACATGTAGCTTCCAAGCTACTGGCTGAACCATTTATTATCAGTGTGACCATGGGAAAGTCACTTAACTCTGGGTGTTAATATCCTCATTTGTGAAATGGCTTAGATGACCCCTAAGATCCCTTTAAATAGTAAATCCATGATCTTATGCTTCCCTAGTCCATTTATGTCCTCCAGAGGGTAGGGGGTAGAGGGGAGTGGGAGGGAGGAAATGAATGAGAATAAGAGGCCAGCAGTCACCACTGGGGGGCAAAGTAACTTCATTAATGTTCTGTCCTGAATCTAGTCTGGTAAATGATTTTGCTTTTACTTCATCTAGTAGAGTTTTAGATGTTAAGGTTATATGGAAGTATGCTTCAAGCAAAGATGTTATCAAAATAAAAGTGCTTGTAGATAGAGCTTAAAATTATATAAGAACCAAAAAATAAGTGATAAAGGTTGTTCTGAGTTGGGTAGGCTACTCCAAGGGGATCTAATATAGAAAAGAGTTCTCATGATACTAACAGTTTTGTTAGAAAAATGAAAAATAAGGTAGTTTCATATATTTAAAAGGAAAACAGGATAACTAACCTGACTCCAAACATGTCCATGTATAAATTTGTATTCCATTTACTTAAATGTAGTTTTGGTTGCTCTGTGACTTAAATCATTACTTTAGAAAAAATAAAATTCAGATAGAGTGTACTCTGTATCTGGAGCAAATGCTTTATTCAGGGATAATGAGACTTCCCACAGAAAACCTTCGGGAATTAATCAGATTTCTACATAGATTGATTTTAAAAGCAAAAAAGAATACCCCCACCCCCCAAAAAAAAACAACAACAAACACACAAACCAGGGGCAATGGATTGTAAGAAGCAGAAGGCATTGATGGAAAGTTTTCTCTCACGTGGGAGTCTCTGCCCTCAAATAGTCTTGGTATTAACTACTTTCCAGGACTTCATGCTGTCAATATTTCTCTCTTCTGGAGCCAAGATTCTGGTGAACTAACACAGTTCACCACTGCCGCCGTTAGACATCTACTTTTCCAGTGGTTAGTCCAGCCTGTGCGCCTCTAGTGGCAGTTGGGTCCTTTTAAGACAAATCAGCAGATAATGTTGCAGCTCTAAAACTAGACTAACCTTTGGGACATTTAACTGGGTTGCTGTTCATGAATTGACATTAGAAAACCTTTTTTTCTTTTTTGGTTTAGTTTTAGAAGTTATCCAGTCCTTTTATTTATTTATACACATTGGGAGGCTGCATGGAGTAGTAGAGAACTGGCCTTTAAAGCCATGAAGACCTGAGTTCAAGTCACACCTCTGACACATGTTGGCTTTGACTTTGAGCCCCCCTCCATGCTCTAGACATCTTTCTAAGATGTTAAGTTGAAGAGAAGTTCATTGATAGAGAGTTTCTTCATTTGAGTGTTCTATCATTGAAATTACAAGTCTGCTTTCTACACACACACACACACACACACACACACACACACACACACACACTTCGGAATAGATGTCTCTAGATCAAATCTTTATTGAACTCAAGCAATTGCATTACTCTACTTGCAGAATGACCTTGCTTTGGGAACCAACCATAAATCTGTAGGCAATACGCTTCTCTGAAGTGTTTTCATAAATTTGCCAGGTAGCCATACTTAATTTTTTCCTGTAGCCTTCTTCCACCATCTGTCTAGTTAGTCTTCCTTTACATGTGTAGTAATACTATTTATATATCATATGTTATAGATTTGTTTGTGCAGGAATATGTGGTTCCATTGGTATAGAACAGAGGTATCACCCTCCCTTCCCATGGGCCAGTGGACAAAACTCCCAAGTGCAGCCCAAATGAGATTAAAATGTAATTAGAAAATGCTTAATAAAATAAAAATTTTAAAAATAAGATATTTGTTTGATACCATTGGACTATAAAACAACTCTTGGGTAAGGAAATTCTCTACCAATATAAATCAGCAATTATTACCTAAATTTATAATCTTAGAAAGTTGCCTGATCCACTGAGACATTAAATGATTTTCCCAGGGTCACATCCTGTGACTGAGGAGGAAGTTTAACTTTGGCCATTCTAACATTAAGTCCAGCTCTTTATCACCATGCCTTGCTGCCTTCCACTTGTTATATCAAAATTTCTTATTCCTTAATTGCATTTTAGATATTGTGTAAAGGGAGCTATGTATTTCAGTAGTTTGAATCTATATGCATATTGTGTATTTGCATATGCATATGTATATATGTGTACATATAATATGTGTGTGTATATATGTATGCATATACATATATACACACACATACTAATAGCAAGCATTGATATAGCACTTATTATATGCCAGGCACTGTGCTAAGCACTTTTATAAATATTATCTCATTTAATCCTCACAACAATCCTGAGAGGTAGGTGTTGCTATTGTTATCCCTATTTTATAGTTGAGGAAATTGAGGCAAACAGAGGTTAGGGTTTTGCCCAAGTTCACACAAAAAGTAAGTGTCTGAGGCAGGATTTGAACTCAGGTTTCCTGGCCCAGAACTCTATTCACTGAACCTAACTGAATTATTTGTGTGTTGGTATGTATGTATTTCTGGAAAGGATGGTTGCCATTTTAATTTGCCTTTAATGTCAAGGATCTTGCTTTCCTTTTTGCAGTCAATATTGTTTATACCTTTTAGAGAGGTCAATTTTTGATTGAGTATTTTTCCTAATTCTTTCTTTTAATAATATGATC
Organism: Petaurus breviceps papuanus; assembly: GCF_028583685.1. Classification (NCBI taxonomy): domain Eukaryota; kingdom Metazoa; phylum Chordata; class Mammalia; order Diprotodontia; family Petauridae; genus Petaurus; species Petaurus breviceps. The sequence continues at coordinate 9,128,173 of NW_027187374.1, read as the reverse complement.
TTTTCTTTGTAGCTCTGTTAGGTCATACAGGAATCACATTGACAATGCTAAATAGCATTTCTTGCTCTAAGTACACAGTGACTAGCAAAATTAGTAATATTGATACTTTTTTTACTATATGAAGCCTGATCAAGAAAAAAGACCTATATATACATAAATATATACATATTTTCCTTCTCCAAAAATGGACCCCAATATCTGACTCAGTTGGGGATTCCATACATTAAAATTCAGATATTAAAATAAGCAACATCAAAATAGAAATGTTATTATAAATCTGATCATATTTTCCCAGAACCAAATAAGGTATCTTTTAAAGCTATACAATCACTTTTAGACCATTAGAATTGTGTGTTGTCCCTTGGCATTGTTTTGTGGAATCTAAGGTCATCTCTTTGACTTGAGATATTGGGATAGGCTCATTTGAGTTAAACATTCTTTTAGTTTGCAAAAGTGTCTTTTTATTTGTTTTGTATATGTATTGTGTGTATGTAAATATATATGTATATTTGTGTAGATATGATATAAGTATATGTGTGTGTTTATGAATAGATATGTCTCTCTCAGCTGAATGTAAGCTCCTTGAGGACAGGTACTTTTGTCTTTGTGCCCCTTGTGCATGACACATAGTAGGCAATTAATAGATGAATGCTGTTGATCGAAAAAGTCTGTTTCATTGTTGTCTGCTTTTCTCTTTCCTCCTCCTCTTTTGCTTTGTATTTAGCATTCCTTCAAGAGAGGTACAAGCCCCTTCATTAGTACTTTGAGATCTGTTAGATGCCTGACATTTTCTGCCTTATCTAGTCAGGAGATAAGTCCTTATCTTCTTATCACTGAATGCTGCTCTAGTTTTCCATTAGATTGTGCCAGGAAAGACGATCCCCCTCTCTGCTATTCATACTGTCTAGTTACCCTGGAAGTGACCTGCTTTGCTTTCATTTAAATAAACCCATTAACAAATCTTGATTTCTAACCCCATTTATTTGTTTTCCAAACTCAACCAAAAAAATAATAAGTAATGGGGCTTTGCAGTAGGAATGAGATACACTGTGGCATAGTGGACAGAAAGCTGACCCCAAAGTTAACAAGACCTGTATTCAAGTCCCACATCTGATGTGTACTATCCACATGACCCATTAATCTCTTAGTATTCCAGGCATCTCTCTAAATCAGTAAGTTGTATAACAGTGGCTGATCTGCATTGACAGAGGACATTTCCTAACAGGAAGCTCCCTATACTAATGAGATCACAGTTCTGAACCAATAACAAAACAAAAAATGTTGTAGGGACAGGAGTTGGGGGTGTCATAGGCCAGGCCGGTTTAGTACCTAGGTTCAAGTATAGACTAGCACCTCAGGTTTGAGATTAGAATGAATTATGATATTTATTATCCATCTAATAATAGTTGACCAAAGGAATAGAATGGAAGGGAATAAGCATTTCTATCACCCCTACTGTGTTCCAGGCACTGTACAAAGTGCTTTACAAATATCTCATTTGATCCTCACATCAGTCTGACAGGAGGGGTATTATTATCCCAATTTTATAGTTGAAGAAACTAAGGCCAACAGAAGTTAGTTGCCTTGCCCAGGTTCACTCAGTAAGTGTCTGAGGCTAGTGTCCCTTCACACACACACACACACACACACACACACACACACACACACACACAC